>NC_134573.1:6494158-6807356 GCF_050947875.1 Dermacentor variabilis | reverse complement strand
CGAACACACGTTGAAAAAACGACATAACGACGAAGAAACGCTTTAAACTGAAGGCAGCGCAAAAAAGGATGAACACACGGGGGAAGGACGACACAACGACGAAGAAACGCTTTAAAACTGAAGGTAGCGGTAAAAAGGACGAACACACGTCGAAAAGACGACACGACGACGAAGAAACGCTTTAAAACTGAAAGCAGCGTAAAAAAGGCCGAACACACGGTGAAAAGACGACACAACGAAGAAGAAACGCTTTAAAACTGAAGGCAGCGCTAAAAAGGACGAACACTCGTTGAAAAAACGACATAACGACGAAGAAACGCTTTAAACTGAAGGCAGCGCAAAAAAGGACGAACACATGGTGAAAAGACGACACAACGACGAAGAAACGCTTTAAAACTGAAGCCAGTGCGAAAAAGGACGAACACACGGTGAGAAGACGACACAACGACGAAGAAACGCTTTAAAACTGAAGGCAGCACAAAAAAAGGATGAACACGCGGTGAAAAGACGACAATATGACGAAGAAACGCTTTAAAACTAAAGGCAGCGCAAAAACGGACGAACACACGTTGAAAAGACGACACAACGACGAAGAAACGTTTTAAACTGAAGGAAGCGCTAAAAAGGACGAACACACGTTGAAAAGACGGCACAACGACGAAGAAATGCTTTAAAACTGAAGGCAGCTCAAAAAAGGACGAACACATGGTGAAAAGACGACACAACGACGAAGAAACGCTTTAAAACTGAAGGTAGCGCTAAATAGGACGAACACGTTGAAAAACGACGCTTCGACGAAGAAACGCTTTAAAACTGAAGGCAGCGCAAGAAAGGACGAACACACGGTGAAAAGACGACACAACGACGAAGAAACGCTTTAAAACTGAAGGTGGCGATAAAAACGACGAACACATGGTGAAAAGACGACACAACGAAGAAGAAACGCTTTAAAACTGAAGGTAGCGCCAAAACGGACGAACACATCGTGAAAAGGCGACACAACGACGAAGAAACACTTTAAAACATAGGTCAGCGCAAAAAAGGACGAACACACGGTGAAAAGACGACACAACGAGGAAGAAAGGCTTTAAAACTGAAGGCAGCGCAAAAAAGAACGAACAAACGGTGAAAAGACGACACAACAACGAAGAAACGCTTCAAAACTGAAGGAAGCGCTAAAAAGGACGAACACACGTTGAAAAGACGGCACAACGACGAAGAAATGCTTTAAAACTGAAGGCAGCTCAAAAAAGGACGAACACATGGTGAAAAGGCGCCACAACGACGAAGAAACGCTTCAAAACTGAAGGTAGCGCTAAAATGGACGAACACACGTTGAAAAGACGACACAACGACGAAGAAACGCTTGAAAACTGAAGGTAGCACTAAAAAGGACGAACACATGGTGAAAAGACGACACAACGAAGAAGAAACGCTTTAAAACTGAAGGCAGCGCTAAAAAGGACGAACACATCGTGAAAAGGCGACACAACGACGAAGAAACACTTTAAAACTGAAGGCAGCGCAAAAAAGGACAAACACATGGTTAAAAGACGACACAACGAGGAAGAAACGCTTTAAAACTGAAGGTAGCGCTAAAAAGGACGAACACATGGCGAAAAGACGACAGGAGGAAGAAACGCTATAAAACAGATGGTAGTGCTAAAAAGGACGAACACATGGTGAAAAGACGACACAACGACGAAGAAACGCTTTAAAACTGAAGGCAGCGCAAAAAAGGATGAACACACGGTGAAAAGATGACTCAACGAGGAAGAAACGCTTTAAAGCTGAAGGTAGCGCTAAAAAGGACGAACACATGGTGAAAAGACGACACAACGACGAAGAAACGCTTTAAAACTGAAGGCAGCGCTAAAAAGGACGAACACTCGTTGAAAAAACGATATAAGGACGAAGAAACGCTTTAAACTCAAGGCAGCGCAGAAAAGGACGAACACATGGTGAAAAGACGACACAACGACGAAGAAACGCTTTAAAACTGAAGCCAGTGCGAAAAAGGACGAACACACGGTGAGAAGACGACACAACGACGAAGAAACGCTTTAAAACTGAAGGCAGCACAAAAAAGGATGAACACGCGGTGAAAAGACGACAATATGACGAAGAAACGCTTTAAAACTAAAGGCAGCGCAAAAACGGACGAACACAGGTTGAAAAGACGACACAACGACGAAGAAACGTTTTAAACTGAAGGAAGCGCTAAAAAGGACGAACACACGTTGAAAAGACGGCACAACGACGAAGAAATGCTTTAACACTGAAGGCAGCTCAAAAAAGGACGAACACATGGTGAAAAGACGACACAACGACGAAGAAACGCTTCAAAACTGAAGGCAGCGCTAAAAAGGACGAACACATCGTGAAAAGGCGACACAACGACGAAGAAACACTTTAAAACTGAAGGCAGCGCAAAAAAGGACAAACACATGGTTAAAAGACGACACAACGAGGAAGAAACGCTTTAAAACTGAAGGTAGCGCTAAAAAGGACGAACACATGGCGAAAAGACGACAGGAGGAAGAAACGCTATAAAACTGATGGTAGTGCTAAAAAGGACGAACACATGGTGAAAAGACGACACAACGACGAAGAAACGCTTTAAAACTGAAGGCAGCGCAAAAAAGGATGAACACACGGTGAAAAGACGACTCAACGAGGAAGAAACGCTTTAAAGCTGAAGGTAGCGCTAAAAAGGATGAACACATGGTGAAAAGACGACACAACGACGAAGAAACGCTTTAAAACTGAAGGCAGCGCAAAAAAGGACGAACACACGGTGAAAAGACGACACAACGACAAAGAAACGCTTCAAAACTGAAGGAAGCGCTAAAAAGGACGAACACACGTTGAAAAGACCGCACAACGACGAAGAAACGCTTTAAAACTGAAGGTAGCGCTAAAAAGGACGAACACATGGTGAAAAGACGACACAACGAAGAAGAAACGCTTTAAAACTGAAGGCAGCGCTAAAAAGGACGAACACTCGTTGAAAAAACGACATAACGACGAAGAAACGCTTTAAACTGAAGACAGCGGAAAAAAGGACGAACATACGGGGGAAGGACGACACAACGACGAAGAAACGCTTTAAAACTGAAGGCTGCGTAAAAAAGGACGAACACATGTTGAAAAGACAAACCAATGACGAAGAAACGCTTTAAAACTGAAGGCAGCGCAAAAACGGACGAACACACGTTGAAAACACGACACAACGACGAAGAAACGTTTTAAACTGAAGGAAGCGCTAAAAAGGACGAACACACGTTGAAAAGACGGCACAACGACGAAGAAATGCTTTAAAACTGAAGGCAGCACAAAAAAGGACGAACACTAGTTGAAAAAACGACATAAGGACGAAGAAACGCTTTAAAACTGAAGGCAGCGCAAAAAAGGACGAACACACGGGGAAGGACGACACAACGACGAAAAACGCTTTAAATCTGAAGGCAGCGCAAAAAAGGACGAACACATTGTGAAAAGGCGACACAACGACGAAGAAACACTTTAAAACTGAAGGCAGCGCAAAAAAGGACAAATACATGGTTAAAAGACGACACAACGAGGAAGAAACGCTTTAAAACTGAAGGTAGCGCTAAAAAGGACGAACACATGGCGAAAAGACGACAGGAGGAAGAAACGCTATAAAACTGATGGTAGTGCTAAAAAGGACGAACACATGGTGAAAAGACGACACAACGTCGAAGAAACGCTTTAAAACTGAAGGCAGCGCAAAAAAGGATGAACACACGGTGAAAAGACGACTCATCGAGGAAGAAACGCTTTAAAGGTGAAGGTAGCGCTAAAAAGGACGAACACACGTCGAAAAGACGACACAACGACGAAGAAACGCTTTAAAACTGAAGGCAGTGGGAAAAACGATGAACACACGGTGGAACGACGACACACGACGAAGAAACGCTTTAAAACTGAAGGCAGCACAAAGAAGGACGAACACACGTTAAAAAGACGACACAACGACGAAGAAACGCTTTAAAACTGAACGTAGTGCTTAAAAGGACGAACACACGTTGAAAAGACGACACAACGAAGAAGAAACGCTTTAAAACTGAAGGCAGCGCTAAAAAGGACGAACACATTGTGAAAAGGCGACACAACGACGAAGAAACACTTTAAAACTGAAGGCAGCGCAAAAAAGGACAAATACATGGTTAAAAGACGACACAACGAGGAAGAAACGCTTTAAAACTGAAGGTAGCGCTAAAAAGGACGAACACATGGCGAAAAGACGACAGGAGGAAGAAACGCTATAAAACTGATGGTAGTGCTAAAAAGGACGAACACATGGTGAAAAGACGACACAACGACGAAGAAACGTTTTAAAACTGAAGGTAGCACTTAAAAGGGATGAACACACGGTGAAAAGACGACACAACGACGAAGAAACGCTTCAAAACTGAAGGCAGCACAAAAAAGGACGAACACACGTTGAAAAGACGACACAACGACGAAGAAACGCTTTAAAACTGAACGTAGCGCTTAAAAGGACGAACACACGTTGAAAAGACGACACAACGACGAAGAAACGCTTTAAAACTGAAGGCAGTGCGAAAAAGGACGAACACACGGCGGAAAGACAACACAACGACGAAGAAACACTTTAAAACTGAAGGCAGCACAAGAAAGGATGAACACACGTTGAAAAGACGACACAACGACGAAGAAACGTTTTAAAACTGAAGGCAGCGCAAAAAAGGATGAACACACGGTGAAAAGACGACTCAACGAGGAAGAAACGCTTTAAAGCTGAAGGTAGCGCTAAAAAGGACGAAGACATGGTGAAAAGACGACACAACGACGAAGAAACGCTTTAAAACTGAAGGCAGCGCAAAAAAGGACGAACACACGGTGAAAAGACGACACAACGACGAAGAAGCGCTTCAAAACTGACGGACGCGCTAAAAAGGACGAACACACGTTGAAAAGACCGCACAACGACGAAGATATGCTTTAAAACTGAAGGCAGCTCAAAAAAGGACGAACACATGGTGAAAAGACGACACAACGACGAAGAAACGCTTCAAAACTGAAGGTAGCGCTAAAATGGACGAACACACGTTGAAAAGACGACACAACGACGAAGAAACGCTTTAAAACTGAAGGTAGCGCTAAAAAGGACAAACACATGGTGAAAAGACGACACAACGAAGAAGACACGCTTTAAAACTGAAGGCAGCGCTAAAAAGGACGAACACTCGTTGAAAAAACGACATAACGACGAAGAAACGCTTTAAACTAAAGGCAGCGCAAAAAAGGACGAACACACGGGGGAAGGACGACACAACGACGAAGAAACGCTTTAAAACTGAAGGCAGCGTAAAAAAGGACGAACACATGTTGAAAAGACAAACCAATGACGAAGAAACGCTTTAAAACTGAAGGCAGCGCAAAAACGGATGAACAGACGTTGAAAAGACGACACAACGACGAAGAAACGTTTTAAACTGAAGGAAGCGCTAAAAAGGACGAACACACGTTGAAAAGACGGCACAACGACGAAGAAATGCTTTAAAACTGAAGGCAGCCCAAAAAAGGACGAACACATGGTGAAAAGACGACACAACGACGAAGAAACGCTTCAAAACTGAAGGTAGCGCTAAAAAGGACGAACACACGTGGAAAAGACGACACAACGACGAAGAAACGCTTTAAAACTGAAGGCAGCGCAAAAAAGGCCGAACACACGGTGAAAAGACGACACAACGAAGAAGAAACGCTTTAAAACTGAAGGCAGCGCTAAAAAGGACGAACACTCGTTGAAAAAACGACATAACGACGAAGAAACGCTTTAAACTGAAGGCAGCGCAAAAAAGGATGAACACACGGGGGAAGGACGACACAACGACGAAGAAACGCTTTAAAACTGAAGCCAGCGTAAAAAAGGACGAACACATGTTGAAAAGAGAAACCATTGACGAAGAAACGCTTTAAAACTGAAGGCAGCGCAAAAAAGGACGAACACACGGGGGAAGGACGACACAACGACGAAGAAACGCTTTAAAACTGAAGGCTGCGTAAAAAAGGACGAACACATGTTGAAAAGACAAACCAATGACGAAGAAACGCTTTAAAACTGAAGGCAGCGCAAAAACGGACGAACACACGTTGAAAACACGACACAACGACGAAGAAACGTTTTAAACTGAAGGAAGCGCTAAAAAGGACGAACACACGTTGAAGAGACGGCACAACGACGAAGAAATGCTTTAAAACTGAAGGCAGCTCAAAAAAGGACGAGCACATGGTGAAAAGACGACACAACGACGAAGAAACGCTTCAAAATTGAAGGTAGCGCTAAAAAGGACGAACACACGTCGAAAAGACGACACAACGACGAAGAAACGCTTTAAAACTGAAGGCAGTGCGAAAAACGAAGAACACACGGTGGAACGACGACACACGACGATGAAACGCTTCAAAACTGAAGGCAGCACAAAAAAGGACGAACACTAGTTGAAAAAACGACATAAGGACGAAGAAACGCTTTAAAACTGAAGGCAGCGCAAAAAAGGACGAACACACGGGGGAAGGACGACACAACGACGAAAAACGCTTTAAATCTGAAGGCAGCGCAAAAAAGGACGAACACATGGTGAAAAGACGACACAACGACGAAGAAACGCTTTAAAACTGAAGCCAGTGCGAAAAAAGACGAACACACGTCGAAAAGACGACACAACGACGAAGAAACGCTTTAAAACTGAAGGCAGTGGGAAAAACGAAGAACACACGGTGGAACGACGACACACGACGAAGAAACGCTTTAAAACTGAAGGCAGCACAAAGAAGGACGAACACACGTTAAAAAGACGACACAACGACGAAGAAACGCTTTAAAACTGAACGTAGTGCTTAAAAGGACGAACACACGTTGAAAAGACGACACAACGAAGAAGAAACGCTTTAAAACTGAAGGCAGCACTAAAAAGGACGAACACATTGTGAAAAGGCGACACAACGACGAAGAAACACTTTAAAACTGAAGGCAGCGCAAAAAAGGACAAATACATGGTTAAAAGACGACACAACGAGGAAGAAACGCTTTAAAACTGAAGGTAGCGCTAAAAAGGACGATCACATGGCGAAAAGACGACAGGAGGAAGAAACGCTATAAAACTGATGGTAGTGCTAAAAAGGACGAACACATGGTGAAAAGACGACACAACGACGAAGAAACGCTTTAAAACTGAAGGCAGCGCAAAAAAGGATGAACACACGGTGAAAAGACGACTCAACGAGGAAGAAACGCTTTAAAGGTGAAGGTAGCGCTAAAAAGGACGAACACACGGTGAAAAGACGACACAACGACGAAGAAACGTTTTAAAACTGAAGGTAGCACTTAAAAGGGATGAACACACGGTGAAAAGACGACACAACGACGAAGAAACGCTTCAAAACTGAAGGCAGCACAAAAAAGGACGAACACACGTTGAAAAGACGACACAACGACGAAGAAACGCTTTAAAACTGAACGTAGCGCTTAAAAGGACGAACACACGTTGAAAAGACGACACAACGACGAAGAAACGCTTTAAAACTGAAGGCAGTGCGAAAAAGGACGAACACACGGCGGAAAGACAACACAACGACGAAGAAACACTTTAAAACTGAAGGCAGCACAAGAAAGGATGAACACACGTTGAAAAGACGACACAACGACGAAGAAACGTTTTAAAACTGAAGGCAGCGCAAAAAAGGATGAACACACGGTGAAAAGACGACTCAACGAGGAAGAAACGCTTTAAAGCTGAAGGTAGCGCTAAAAAGGACGAAGACATGGTGAAAAGACGACACAACGACGAAGAAACGCTTTAAAACTGAAGGCAGCGCAAAAAAGGACGAACACACGGTGAAAAGACGACACAACGACGAAGAAGCGCTTCAAAACTGACGGAAGCGCTAAAAAGGACGAACACACGTTGAAAAGACCGCACAACGACGAAGATATGCTTTAAAACTGAAGGCAGCTCAAAAAAGGACGAACACATGGTGAAAAGACGACACAACGACGAAGAAACGCTTCAAAACTGAAGGTAGCGCTAAAATGGACGAACACACGTTGAAAAGACGACACAACGACGAAGAAACGCTTTAAAACTGAAGGTAGCGCTAAAAAGGACAAACACATGGTGAAAAGACGACACAACGAAGAAGACACGCTTTAAAACTGAAGGCAGCGCTAAAAAGGACGAACACTCGTTGAAAAAACGACATAACGACGAAGAAACGCTTTAAACTAAAGGCAGCGCAAAAAAGGACGAACACACGGGGGAAGGACGACACAACGACGAAGAAACGCTTTAAAACTGAAGGCAGCGTAAAAAAGGACGAACACATGTTGAAAAGACAAACCAATGACGAAGAAACGCTTTAAAACTGAAGGCAGCGCAAAAACGGATGAACAGACGTTGAAAAGACGACACAACGACGAAGAAACGTTTTAAACTGAAGGAAGCGCTAAAAAGGACGAACACACGTTGAAAAGATGGCACAACGACGAAGAAATGCTTTAAAACTGAAGGCAGCCCAAAAAAGGACGAACACATGGTGAAAAGACGACACAACGACGAAGAAACGCTTCAAAACTGAAGGTAGCGCTAAAAAGGACGAACACACGTGGAAAAGACGACACAACGACGAAGAAACGCTTTAAAACTGAAGGCAGCGCAAAAAAGGCCGAACACACGGTGAAAAGACGACACAACGAAGAAGAAACGCTTTAAAACTGAAGGCAGCGCTAAAAAGGACGAACACTCGTTGCAAAAACGACATAACGACGAAGAAACGCTTTAAACTGAAGGCAGCGCAAAAAAGGATGAACACACGGGGGAAGGACGACACAACGACGAAGAAACGCTTTAAAACTGAAGCCAGCGTAAAAAAGGACGAACACATGTTGAAAAGAGAAACCATTGACGAAGAAACGCTTTAAAACTGAAGGCAGCGCAAAAAAGGACGAACACATGGTGAAAAGACGACACAACGACGAAGAAACGCTTTAAAACTGAAGCCAGTGCGAAAAAGGACGAACACACGGTGAGAAGACGACACAACGACGAAGAAACGCTTTAAAACTGAAGGCAGCACAAAAAAGGATGAACACACGGTGAAAAGACGACACAACGACGAAGAAACGCTTCAAAACTGAAGGCAGCACAAAAAAGGACGAACACACGTTGAAAAGACGACACAACGACGAAGAAACGCTTTAAAACTGAACGTAGCGCTTAAAAGGACGAACACACGTTGAAAAGACGACACAACGACGAAGAAACGCTTTAAAACTGAAGGCAGTGCGAAAAAGGACGAACACACGGCGGAAAGACAACACAACGACGAAGAAACGCTTTAAAACTGAAGGCAGCACAAGAAAGGACGAACACACGTTGAAAAGACGACAGAACGACGAAGAAACGTTTTAAAACTGAAGGCAGCGCAAAAAAGGATGAACACACGGTGAAAAGACGACTCAACGAGGAAGAAACGCTTTAAAGCTGACGGTAGCGCTAAAAAGGACGAACACATGGTGAAAAGACGACACAACGACGAAGAAACGCTTCAAAACTGAAGGCAGCACAAAAAAGGACGAACACACGTTGAAAAGACGACACAACGACGAAGAAACGCTTTAAAACTGAACGTAGCGCTTAAAAGGACGAACACACGTTGAAAAGACGACACAACGACGAAGAAACGCTTTAAAACTGAAGGCAGTGCGAAAAAGGACGAACACACGGCGGAAAGACAACACAACGACGAAGAAACACTTTAAAACTGAAGGCAGCACAAGAAAGGATGAACACACGTTGAAAAGACGACACAACGACGAAGAAACGTTTTAAAACTGAAGGCAGCGCAAAAAAGGATGAACACACGGTGAAAAGACGACTCAACGAGGAAGAAACGCTTTAAAGCTGAAGGTAGCGCTAAAAAGGACGAAGACATGGTGAAAAGACGACACAACGACGAAGAAACGCTTTAAAACTGAAGGCAGCGTAAAAAAGGACGAACACATGTTGAAAAGACAAACCAATGACGAAGAAACGCTTTAAAACTGAAGGCCGCGCAAAAACGGATGAACAGACGTTGAAAAGACGACACAACGACGAAGAAACGTTTTAAACTGAAGGAAGCGCTAAAAAGGACGAACACACGTTGAAAAGACGACACAACGACGAAGAAACGCTTCAAAACTGAAGGCAGCGCAAAAAAGGACGAACACACGGTGAAAAGACGACACAACGACGAAGAAGCGCTTCAAAACTGACGGAAGCGCTAAAAAGGACGAACACACGTTGAAAAGACCGCACAACGACGAAGATATGCTTTAAAACTGAAGGCAGCTCAAAAAAGGACGAACACATGGTGAAAAGACGACACAACGACGAAGAAACGCTTCAAAACTGAAGGTAGCGCTAAAATGGACGAACACACGTTGAAAAGACGACACAACGACGAAGAAACGCTTTAAAACTGAAGGTAGCGCTAAAAAGGACAAACACATGGTGAATTGACGACACAACGAAGAAGACACGCTTTAAAACTGAAGGCAGCGCTAAAAAGGACGAACACTCGTTGAAAAAACGACATAACGACGAAGAAACGCTTTAAACTAAAGGCAGCGCAAAAAAGGACGAACACACGGGGGAAGGACGACACAACGACGAAGAAACGCTTTAAAACTGAAGGCAGCGTAAAAAAGGACGAACACATGTTGAAAAGACAAACCAATGACGAAGAAACGCTTTAAAACTGAAGGCCGCGCAAAAACGGATGAACAGACGTTGAAAAGACGACACAACGACGAAGAAACGTTTTAAACTGAAGGAAGCGCTAAAAAGGACGAACACACGTTGAAAAGACGACACAACGACGAAGAAACGCTTCAAAACTGAAGGTAGCGCTAAAAAGGACGAACACACGTGGAAAAGACGACACAACGACGAAGAAACGCTTTAAAACTGAAGGCAGCGCAAAAAAGGCCGAACACACGGTGAAAAGACGACACAACGAAGAAGAAACGCTTTAAAACTGAAGGCAGCGCTAAAAAGGACGAACACTCGTTGAAAAAACGACATAACGACGAAGAAACGCTTTAAACTGAAGGCAGCGCAAAAAAGGATGAACACACGGGGGAAGGACGACACAACGACGAAGAAACGCTTTAAAACTGAAGCCAGCGTAAAAAAGGACGAACACATGTTGAAAAGAGAAACCATTGACGAAGAAACGCTTTAAAACTGAAGGCAGCGCAAAAAAGGACGAACACATGGTGAAAAGACGACACAACGACGAAGAAACGCTTTAAAACTGAAGCCAGTGCGAAAAAGGACGAACACACGGTGAGAAGACGACACAACGACGAAGAAACGCTTTAAAACTGAAGGCAGCACAAAAAAGGATGAACACACGGTGAAAAGACGACACAACGACGAAGAAACGCTTCAAAACTGAAGGCAGCACAAAAAAGGACGAACACACGTTGAAAAGACGACACAACGACGAAGAAACGCTTTAAAACTGAACGTAGCGCTTAAAAGGACGAACACACGTTGAAAAGACGACACAACGACGAAGAAACGCTTTAAAACTGAAGGCAGTGCGAAAAAGGACGAACACACGGCGGAAAGACAACACAACGACGAAGAAACGCTTTAAAACTGAAGGCAGCACAAGAAAGGACGAACACACGTTGAAAAGACGACAGAACGACGAAGCAACGTTTTAAAACTGAAGGCAGCGCAAAAAAGGATGAACACACGGTGAAAAGACGACTCAACGAGGAAGAAACGCTTTAAAGCTGAAGGTAGCGCTAAAAAGGACGAACACATGGTGAAAAGACGACACAACGACGAAGAAACGCTTTAAAACTGAAGGCAGCGCAAAAAAGTACGAACACACGGTGAAAAGACGACACAACGACGAAGAAGCGCTTCAAAACTGAAGGAAGCGCTAAAAAGGACGAACACACGTTGAAAAGACCGCACAACGACGAAGATATGCTTTAAAACTGAAGGCAGCTCAAAAAAGGACGAACACATGGTGAAAAGACGACACAACGACGAAGAAACGCTTCAAAACTGAAGGTAGCGCTAAAATGGACGAACACACGTTGAAAAGACGACACAACGACGAAGAAACGCTTTAAAACTGAAGGTAGCGCTAAAAAGGACAAACACATGGTGAAAAGACGACACAACGAAGAAGACACGCTTTAAAACTGAAGGCAGTGCTAAAAAGGACGAACACTCGTTGAAAAATCGACATAACGACGAAGAAACGCTTTAAACTAAAGGCAGCGCAAAAAAGGACGAACACACGGGGGAAGGACGACACAACGACGAAGAAACGCTTTAAAACTGAAGGCAGCGTAAAAAAGGACGAACACATGTTGAAAAGACAAACCAATGACGAAGAAACGCTTTAAAACTGAAGGCAGCGCAAAAAAGGACGAACACACGTTGAAAAGACGACACAACGACGAAGAAACGTTTTAAACTGAAGGAAGCGCTAAAGAGGACGAACACACGTTGAAAAGACGGCACAACGACGAAGAAATGCTTTAAAACTGAAGGCAGCTCAAAAAAGGACGAACACATGGTGAAAAGACGACACAACGACGAAGAAACGCTTTAAAACTGAAGGCAGCGCAAAAAAGGCCGAACACACGGTGAAAAAACGACACAACGAAGAAGAAACGCTTTAAAACTGAAGGCAGCGCTAAAAAGGACGAACACTCGTTGAAAAAACGACATAACGACGAAGAAACGCTTTAAACTGAAGGCAGCGAAAAAAAGGATGTACACACGGGGAAAGGACGACACAACGACGAAGAAACGCTTTAAAACTGAAGCCAGCGTAAAAAAGGACGAACACATGTTGAAAAGAGAAACCAATGACGAAGAAACGCTTTAAAACTGAAGGCGGCGCAAAAAAGGACGAACACATGGTGAAAAGACGACACAACGACGAAGAAACGCTTCAAAACTGAAGCCAGTGCGAAAAAGGACGAACACATGGTGAGAAGACGACACAACGACAAAGAAACGCTTTAAAACTGAAGGCAGCACAAAAAAGGATGAACACACGGTGAAAAGACGACAATATGACGAAGAAACGCTTTAAAACTAAAGGCAGCGCAAAAACGGACGAACACATGGTGAAAAGACGACACAACGACGAAGAAACGCTTTAAAACTGAAGCCAGTGCGAAAAAGGACGAACACACGGTGAGAAGACGACACAACGACGAAGAAACGCTTTAAAACTGAAGGCAGCACAAAAAAGGATGAACACACGGTGAAAAGACGACACAACGACGAAGAAACGCTTCAAAACTGAAGGCAGCACAAAAAAGGACGAACACACGTTGAAAAGACGACACAACGACGAAGAAACGCTTTAAAACTGAACGTAGCGCTTAAAAGGACGAACACACGTTGAAAAGACGACACAACGACGAAGAAACGCTTTAAAACTTAAGGCAGTGCGAAAAAGGAAGAACACACGGCGGAAAGACAACACAACGACGAAGAAACGCTTTAAAACTGAAGGCAGCACAAGAAAGGACGAACACACGTTGCAAAAACGACATAACGACGAAGAAACGCTTTAAACTGAAGGCAGCGCAAAAAAGGATGAACACACGGGGGAAGGACGACACAACGACGAAGAAACGCTTTAAAACTGAAGCCAGCGTAAAAAAGGACGAACACATGTTGAAAAGAGAAACCATTGACGAAGAAACGCTTTAAAACTGAAGGCAGCGCAAAAAAGGACGAACACATGGTGAAAAGACGACACAACGACGAAGAAACGCTTTCAAACTGAAGCCAGTGCGAAAAAGGACGAACACACGGTGAGAAGACGACACAACGACTAAGAAACGCTTTAAAACTGAAGGCAGCACAAAAAAGGATGAACACACGGTGAAAAGACGACACAAAGACGAAGAAACGCTTCAAAACTGAAGGCAGCACAAAAAAGGACGAACACACGTTGAAAAGACGACACAACGACGAAGAAACGCTTTAAAACTGAACGTAGCGCTTAAAAGGACGAACACACGTTGAAAAGACGACACAACGACGAAGAAACGCTTTAAAACTGAAGGCAGTGCGAAAAAGGACGAACACACGGCGGAAAGACAACACAACGACGAAGAAACGCTTTAAAACTGAAGGCAGCACAAGAAAGGACGAACACACGTTGAAAAGACGACAGAACGACGAAGAAACGTTTTAAAACTGAAGGCAGCGCAAAAAAGGATGAACACACGGTGAAAAGACGACTCAACGAGGAAGAAACGCTTTAAAGCTGAAGGTAGCGCTAAAAAGGACGAACACATGGTGAAAAGACGACACAACGACGAAGAAACGCTTCAAAACTGAACGTAGCGCTTAAAAGGACGAACACACGTTGAAAAGACGACACAACGACGAAGAAACGCTTTAAAACTGAAGGCAGTGCGAAAAAGGACGAACACACGGCGGAAAGACAACACAACGACGAAGAAACACTTTAAAACTGAAGGCAGCACAAGAAAGGATGAACACACGTTGAAAAGACGACACAACGACGAAGAAACGTTTTAAAACTGAAGGCAGCGCAAAAAAGGATGAACACACGGTGAAAAGACGACTCAACGAGGAAGAAACGCTTTAAAGCTGAAGGTAGCGCTAAAAAGGACGAAGACATGGTGAAAAGACGACACAACGACGAAGAAACGCTTTAAAACTGAAGGCAGCGCAAAAAAGGACGAACACACGGTGAAAAGACGACACAACGACGAAGAAGCGCTTCAAAACTGACGGAAGCGCTAAAAAGGACGAACACACGTTGAAAAGACCGCACAACGACGAAGATATGCTTTAAAACTGAAGGCAGCTCAAAAAAGGACGAACACATGGTGAAAAGACGACACAACGACGAAGAAACGCTTCAAAACTGAAGGTAGCGCTAAAATGGACGAACACACGTTGAAAAGACGACACAACGACGAAGAAACGCTTTAAAACTGAAGGTAGCGCTAAAAAGGACAAACACATGGTGAAAAGACGACACAACGAAGAAGACACGCTTTAAAACTGAAGGCAGCGCTAAAAAGGACGAACACTCGTTGAAAAAACGACATAACGACGAAGAAACGCTTTAAACTAAAGGCAGCGCAAAAAAGGACGAACACACGGGGGAAGGACGACACAACGACGAAGAAACGCTTTAAAACTGAAGGCAGCGTAAAAAAGGACGAACACATGTTGAAAAGACAAACCAATTGATTTGATTTGATTTGATTTGAATGACGAAGAAACGCTTTAAAACTGAAGGCCGCGCAAAAACGGATGAACAGACGTTGAAAAGACGACACAACGACGAAGAAACGTTTTAAACTGAAGGAAGCGCTAAAAAGGACGAACACACGTTGAAAAGACGACACAACGACGAAGAAACGCTTCAAAACTGAAGGAAGCGCTAAAAAGGACGAACACACGTTGAAAAGACGGCACAACGACGAAGAAATGCTTTAAAACTGAAGGCAGCTCAAGAAAGGACGAACACATGGTGAAAAGACGACGCAACGACGAAGAAACGCTTCAAAACTGAAGGTAGCGCTTAAAAGGACGAACACACGTCGAAAAGACGACACAACGACGAAGAAACGCTTTAAAACTGAAGGCAGTGCGAAAAACGAAGAACACACGGTGGAAAGACGACACAACGACAAAGAAACTGTTTAAAACTGAAGCCAGCGGAAAAAGGGACGAACACACGGTGAAAAGACGACACAATGAGGAAGAAACGCTTGAAAACTGAAGGTAGCGCTAAAAAGGACGAACACGTTGAAAAACGACGCTTCGACGAAGAAACGCTTTAAAACTGAAGGCAGCGCAAGAAAGGACGAACACACGGTGAAAAGACGACAACACGACGAAGAAACGCTTTAAAACTGAAGGTAGCGATAAAAACGACGAACACATGGTGAAAAGACGACACAACGAAGAAGAAACGCTTTAAAACTGAAGGTAGCGCTAAAACGGAGGAACACATCGTGAAAAGGCGACACAACGACGAAGAAATACTTTAAAACATAGGTCAGCGCAAAAAAGGACGAACACACGGTGAAAAGACGACACAACGAGGAAGAAACGCTTTAAAACTGAAGGCAGCGCAAAAAAGGACGAACAAACGGTGAAAAGACGACACAACAACGAAGAAACGCTTCAAAACTGAAGGAAGCGCTAAAAAGGACGAACACACGTTGAAAAGACGGCACAACGACGAAGAAATGCTTTAAAACTGAAGGCAGCTCAGAAAAGGACGAACACATGGTGAAAAGACGACACAACGACGAAGAAACGCTTCAAAACTGAAGGTAGCGCTAAAATGGACGAACACACGTTGAAAAGACGACACAACGACGAAGAAACGCTTTAAAACTGAAGGTAGCGCTAAAAAGGACAAACACATGTTGAAAAGACGACACAACGAAGAAGACACGCTTTAAAACTGAAGGCAGCGCTAAAAAGGACGAACACTCGTTGAAAAAACGACATAACGACGAAGAAACGCTTTAAACTAAAGGCAGCGCAAAAAAGGACGAACACACGGGGGAAGGACGACACAACGACGAAGAAACGCTTTAAAACTGAAGGCAGCGTAAAAAAGGACGAACACATGTTGAAAAGACAAACCAATGACGAAGAAACGCTTTAAAACTGAAGGCAGCGCAAAAACGGATGAACACACGTTGAAAAGACGACACAACGACGAAGAAACGTTTTAAACTGAAGGAAGCGCTAAAAAGGACGAACACACGTTGAAAAGACGGCACAACGACGAAGAAATGCTTTAAAACTGAAGGCAGCCCAAAAAAGGACGAACACATGGTGAAAAGACGACACAACGACGAAGAAACGCTTCAAAATTGAAGGTAGCGCTAAAAAGGACGAACACACGTGGAAAAGACGACACAAGGACGAAGAAACACTTTAAAACTGAAGGCAGCGCAAAAAAGGCCGAACACTTGGTGAAAAGACGACACAACGAAGAAGAAACGCTTTAAAACTGAAGGCAGCGCTAAAAAGGACGAACACTCGTTGAAAAAACGACATAACGACGAAGAAACGCTTTAAACTGAAGACAGCGCAAAAAAGGATGAACACACGGGGGAAGGACGACGCAACGACGAAGAAACGCTTTAAAACTGAAGCCAGCGTAAAAAAGGACGAACACATGTTGAAAAGAGAAACCATTGACGAAGAAACGCTTTAAAACTGAAGGCAGCGCAAAAAAGGACGAACACATGGTGAAAAGACGACACAACGACGAAGAAACGCTTTAAAACTGAAGCCAGTGCGAAAAAGGACGAACACACGGTGAGAAGACGACACAACAACGAAGAAACGCTTTAAAACTGAAGGCAGCACAAAAAAGGATGAACACACGGTGAAAAGACGACACAACGACGAAGAAACGCTTCAAAACTGAAGGCAGCACAAAAAAGGACGAACACACGTTGAAAAGACGACACAACGACGAAGAAACGCTTCAAAACTGAACGTAGCGCTTAAAAGGACGAACACACGTTGAAAAGACGACACAACGACGAAGAAACGCTTTAAAACTGAAGGCAGTGCGAAAAAGGACGAACACACGGCGGAAAGACAACACAACGACGAAGAAACGCTTTAAAACTGAAGGCAGCACAAGAAAGGACGAACACACGTTGAAAAGACGACAGAACGACGAAGAAACGTTTTAAAACTGAAGGCAGCGCAAAAAAGGATGAACACACGGTGAAAAGACGACTCAACGAGGAAGAAACGCTTTAAAGCTGAAGGTAGCGCTAAAAAGGACGAACACATGGTGAAAAGACGACACAACGACGAAGAAACGCTTTAAAACTGAAGGCAGCGCAAAAAAGGACGAACACACGGTGAAAAGACGACACAACGACGAAGAAGCGCTTCAAAACTGAAGGAAGCGCTAAAAAGGACGAACACACGTTGAAAAGACCGCACAACGACGAAGATATGCTTTAAAACTGAAGGCTGCTCAAAAAAGGACGAACACATGGTGAAAAGACGACACAACGACGAAGAAACGCTTCAAAATTGAAGGTAGCGCTAAAAAGGACGAACACACGTGGAAAAGACGACACAAGGACGAAGAAACACTTTAAAACTGAAGGCAGCGCAAAAAAGGCCGAACACTTGGTGAAAAGACGACACAACGAAGAAGAAACGCTTTAAAACTGAAGGCAGCGCTAAAAAGGACGAACACTCGTTGAAAAAACGACATAACGACGAAGAAACGCTTTAAACTGAAGACAGCGCAAAAAAGGATGAACACACGGGGGAAGGACGACGCAACGACGAAGAAACGCTTTAAAACTGAAGCCAGCGTAAAAAAGGACGAACACATGTTGAAAAGAGAAACCATTGACGAAGAAACGCTTTAAAACTGAAGGCAGCGCAAAAAAGGACGAACACATGGTGAAAAGACGACACAACGACGAAGAAACGCTTTAAAACTGAAGCCAGTGCGAAAAAGGACGAACACACGGTGAGAAGACGACACAACAACGAAGAAACGCTTTAAAACTGAAGGCAGCACAAAAAAGGATGAACACACGGTGAAAAGACGACACAACGACGAAGAAACGCTTCAAAACTGAAGGCAGCACAAAAAAGGACGAACACACGTTGAAAAGACGACACAACGACGAAGAAACGCTTTAAAACTGAACGTAGCGCTTAAAAGGACGAACACACGTTGAAAAGACGACACAACGACGAAGAAACGCTTTAAAACTGAAGGCAGTGCGAAAAAGGACGAACACACGGCGGAAAGACAACACAACGACGAAGAAACGCTTTAAAACTGAAGGCAGCACAAGAAAGGACGAACAAACGTTGAAAAGACGACAGAACGACGCAGAAACGTTTTAAAACTGAAGGCAGCGCAAAAAAGGATGAACACACGGTGAAAAGACGACTCAACGAGGAAGAAACGCTTTAAAGCTGAAGGTAGCGCTAAAAAGGACGAACACATGGTGAAAAGACGACACAACGACGAAGAAACGCTTTAAAACTGAAGGCAGCGCAAAAAAGGACGAACACACGGTGAAAAGACGACACAACGACGAAGAAGCGCTTCAAAACTGAAGGAAGCGCTAAAAAGGACGAACACACGTTGAAAAGACCGCACAACGACGAAGATATGCTTTAAAACTGAAGGCTGCTCAAAAAAGGACGAACACATGGTGAAAAGACGACACAACGACGAAGAAACGCTTCAAAACTGAACGTAGCGCTAAAATGGACGAACACACGTTGAAAAGACGACACAACGACGAAGAAACGCTTTAAAACTGAAGGTAGCGCTAAAAAGGACAAACACATGGTGAAAAGACGACACAACGAAGAAGACACGCTTTAAAACTGAAGGCAGCGCTAAAAAGGACGAACACTCGTTGAAAAAACGACATAACGACGAAGAAACGCTTTAAACTAAAGGCAGCGCAAAAAAGGACGAACACACGGGGGAAGGACGACACAACGACGAAGAAACGCTTTAAAACTGAAGGCAGCGTAAAAAAGGACGAACACATGTTGAAAAGACAAACCAATGACGAAGAAACGCTTTAAAACTGAAGGCAGCGCAAAAACGGACGAACACACGTTGAAAAGACGACACAACGACGAAGAAACGTTTTAAACTGAAGGAAGCGCTAAAAAGGACGAACACATGTTGAAAAGACGGCACAACGACGAAGAAATGCTTTAAAACTGAAGGCAGCTCAAAAAAGGACGAACACATGGTGAAAAGACGACACAACGACGAAGAAACGCTTTAAAACTGAAGGCAGCGCAAAAAAGGCCGAACACACGGTGAAAAGACGACACAACGAAGAAGAAACGCTTTAAAACTGAAGGCAGCGCTAAAAAGGACGAACACTCGTTGAAAAAACGACATAACGACGAAGAAACGCTTTAAACTGAAGGCAGCGAAAAAAAGGATGTACACACGGGGGAAGGACGACACAACGACGAAGAAACGCTTTAAAACTGAAGCCAGCGTAAAAAAGGACGAACACATGTTGAAAAGAGAAACCAATGACGAAGAAACGCTTTAAAACTGAAGGCGGCGCAAAAAAGGACGAACACATGGTGAAAAGACGACACAACAACGAAGAAACGCTTTAAAACTGAAGCCAGTGCGAAAAAGGACGAACACACGGTGAGAAGACGACACAACGACAAAGAAACGCTTTAAAACTGAAGGCAGCACAAAAAAGGATGAACACACGGTGAAAAGACGACAATATGACGAAGAAACGCTTTAAAACTAAAGGCAGCGCAAAAACGGACGAACACACGTTGAAAAGACGACACAACGACGAAGAAACGTTTTAAACTGAAGGAAGCGCTAAAAAGGACGAACACACGTTGAAAAGACGGCACAACGACGAAGAAATGCTTTAAAACTGAAGGCAGCTCAAGAAAGGACGAACACATGGTGAAAAGACGACGCAACGACGAAGAAACGCTTCAAAACTGAAGGTAGCGCTTAAAAGGACGAACACACGTCGAAAAGACGACACAACGACGAAGAAACGCTTTAAAACTGAAGACAGTGCGAAAAACGAAGAACACACGGTGGAAAGACGACACAACGACAAAGAAACTGTTTAAAATTGAAGCCAGCGGAAAAAGGGACGAACACACGGTGAAAAGACGACACAATGAGGAAGAAACGCTTGAAAACTGAAGGTAGCGCTAAAAAGGATGAACACGTTGAAAAACGACGCTTCGACGAAGAAACGCTTTAAAACTGAAGGCAGCGCAAGAAAGGACGAACACACGGTGAAAAGACGACAACACGACGAAGAAACGCTTTAAAACTGAAGGTAGCGATAAAAACGACGAACACATGGTGAAAAGACGACACAACGAAGAAGAAACGCTTTAAAACTGAAGGTAGCGCTAAAACGGAGGAACACATCGTGAAAAGGCGACACAACGACGAAGAAATACTTTAAAACATAGGTCAGCGCAAAAAAGGACGAACACACGGTGAAAAGACGACACAACGAGGAAGAAACGCTTTAAAACTGAAGGCAGCGCAAAAAAGGACGAACAAACGGTGAAAAGACGACACAACAACGAAGAAACGCTTCAAAACTGAAGGAAGCGCTAAAAAGGACGAACACACGTTGAAAAGACGGCACAACGACGAAGAAATGCTTTAAAACTGAAGGCAGCTCAGAAAAGGACGAACACATGGTGAAAAGACGACACAACGACGAAGAAACGCTTCAAAACTGAAGGTAGCGCTAAAATGGACGAACACACGTTGAAAAGACGACACAACGACGAAGAAACGCTTTAAAACTGAAGGTAGCGCTAAAAAGGACAAACACATGTTGAAAAGACGACACAACGAAGAAGACACGCTTTAAAACTGAAGGCAGCGCTAAAAAGGACGAACACTCGTTGAAAAAACGACATAACGACGAAGAAACGCTTTAAACTAAAGGCAGCGCAAAAAAGGACGAACACACGGGGGAAGGACGACACAACGACGAAGAAACGCTTTAAAACTGAAGGCAGCGTAAAAAAGGACGAACACATGTTGAAAAGACAAACCAATGACGAAGAAACGCTTTAAAACTGAAGGCAGCGCAAAAACGGATGAACACACGTTGAAAAGACGACACAACGACGAAGAAACGTTTTAAACTGAAGGAAGCGCTAAAAAGGACGAACACACGTTGAAAAGACGGCACAACGACGAAGAAATGCTTTAAAACTGAAGGCAGCCCAAAAAAGGACGAACACATGGTGAAAAGACGACACAACGACGAAGAAACGCTTCAAAATTGAAGGTAGCGCTAAAAAGGACGAACACACGTGGAAAAGACGACACAAGGACGAAGAAACACTTTAAAACTGAAGGCAGCGCAAAAAAGGCCGAACACTTGGTGAAAAGACGACACAACGAAGAAGAAACGCTTTAAAACTGAAGGCAGCGCTAAAAAGGACGAACACTCGTTGAAAAAACGACATAACGACGAAGAAACGCTTTAAACTGAAGACAGCGCAAAAAAGGATGAACACACGGGGGAAGGACGACGCAACGACGAAGAAACGCTTTAAAACTGAAGCCAGCGTAAAAAAGGACGAACACATGTTGAAAAGAGAAACCATTGACGAAGAAACGCTTTAAAACTGAAGGCAGCGCAAAAAAGGACGAACACATGGTGAAAAGACGACACAACGACGAAGAAACGCTTTAAAACTGAAGCCAGTGCGAAAAAGGACGAACACACGGTGAGAAGACGACACAACAACGAAGAAACGCTTTAAAACTGAAGGCAGCACAAAAAAGGATGAACACACGGTGAAAAGACGACACAACGACGAAGAAACGCTTCAAAACTGAAGGCAGCACAAAAAAGGACGAACACACGTTGAAAAGACGACACAACGACGAAGAAACGCTTCAAAACTGAACGTAGCGCTTAAAAGGACGAACACACGTTGAAAAGACGACACAACGACGAAGAAACGCTTTAAAACTGAAGGCAGTGCGAAAAAGGACGAACACACGGCGGAAAGACAACACAACGACGAAGAAACGCTTTAAAACTGAAGGCAGCACAAGAAAGGACGAACACACGTTGAAAAGACGACAGAACGACGAAGAAACGTTTTAAAACTGAAGGCAGCGCAAAAAAGGATGAACACACGGTGAAAAGACGACTCAACGAGGAAGAAACGCTTTAAAGCTGAAGGTAGCGCTAAAAAGGACGAACACATGGTGAAAAGACGACACAACGACGAAGAAACGCTTTAAAACTGAAGGCAGCGCAAAAAAGGACGAACACACGGTGAAAAGACGACACAACGACGAAGAAGCGCTTCAAAACTGAAGGAAGCGCTAAAAAGGACGAACACACGTTGAAAAGACCGCACAACGACGAAGATATGCTTTAAAACTGAAGGCTGCTCAAAAAAGGACGAACACATGGTGAAAAGACGACACAACGACGAAGAAACGCTTCAAAATTGAAGGTAGCGCTAAAAAGGACGAACACACGTGGAAAAGACGACACAAGGACGAAGAAACACTTTAAAACTGAAGGCAGCGCAAAAAAGGCCGAACACTTGGTGAAAAGACGACACAACGAAGAAGAAACGCTTTAAAACTGAAGGCAGCGCTAAAAAGGACGAACACTCGTTGAAAAAACGACATAACGACGAAGAAACGCTTTAAACTGAAGACAGCGCAAAAAAGGATGAACACACGGGGGAAGGACGACGCAACGACGAAGAAACGCTTTAAAACTGAAGCCAGCGTAAAAAAGGACGAACACATGTTGAAAAGAGAAACCATTGACGAAGAAACGCTTTAAAACTGAAGGCAGCGCAAAAAAGGACGAACACATGGTGAAAAGACGACACAACGACGAAGAAACGCTTTAAAACTGAAGCCAGTGCGAAAAAGGACGAACACACGGTGAGAAGACGACACAACAACGAAGAAACGCTTTAAAACTGAAGGCAGCACAAAAAAGGATGAACACACGGTGAAAAGACGACACAACGACGAAGAAACGCTTCAAAACTGAAGGCAGCACAAAAAAGGACGAACACACGTTGAAAAGACGACACAACGACGAAGAAACGCTTTAAAACTGAACGTAGCGCTTAAAAGGACGAACACACGTTGAAAAGACGACACAACGACGAAGAAACGCTTTAAAACTGAAGGCAGTGCGAAAAAGGACGAACACACGGCGGAAAGACAACACAACGACGAAGAAACGCTTTAAAACTGAAGGCAGCACAAGAAAGGACGAACAAACGTTGAAAAGACGACAGAACGACGCAGAAACGTTTTAAAACTGAAGGCAGCGCAAAAAAGGATGAACACACGGTGAAAAGACGACTCAACGAGGAAGAAACGCTTTAAAGCTGAAGGTAGCGCTAAAAAGGACGAACACATGGTGAAAAGACGACACAACGACGAAGAAACGCTTTAAAACTGAAGGCAGCGCAAAAAAGGACGAACACACGGTGAAAAGACGACACAACGACGAAGAAGCGCTTCAAAACTGAAGGAAGCGCTAAAAAGGACGAACACACGTTGAAAAGACCGCACAACGACGAAGATATGCTTTAAAACTGAAGGCTGCTCAAAAAAGGACGAACACATGGTGAAAAGACGACACAACGACGAAGAAACGCTTCAAAACTGAACGTAGCGCTAAAATGGACGAACACACGTTGAAAAGACGACACAACGACGAAGAAACGCTTTAAAACTGAAGGTAGCGCTAAAAAGGACAAACACATGGTGAAAAGACGACACAACGAAGAAGACACGCTTTAAAACTGAAGGCAGCGCTAAAAAGGACGAACACTCGTTGAAAAAACGACATAACGACGAAGAAACGCTTTAAACTAAAGGCAGCGCAAAAAAGGACGAACACACGGGGGAAGGACGACACAACGACGAAGAAACGCTTTAAAACTGAAGGCAGCGTAAAAAAGGACGAACACATGTTGAAAAGACAAACCAATGACGAAGAAACGCTTTAAAACTGAAGGCAGCGCAAAAACGGACGAACACACGTTGAAAAGACGACACAACGACGAAGAAACGTTTTAAACTGAAGGAAGCGCTAAAAAGGACGAACACATGTTGAAAAGACGGCACAACGACGAAGAAATGCTTTAAAACTGAAGGCAGCTCAAAAAAGGACGAACACATGGTGAAAAGACGACACAACGACGAAGAAACGCTTTAAAACTGAAGGCAGCGCAAAAAAGGCCGAACACACGGTGAAAAGACGACACAACGAAGAAGAAACGCTTTAAAACTGAAGGCAGCGCTAAAAAGGACGAACACTCGTTGAAAAAACGACATAACGACGAAGAAACGCTTTAAACTGAAGGCAGCGAAAAAAAGGATGTACACACGGGGGAAGGACGACACAACGACGAAGAAACGCTTTAAAACTGAAGCCAGCGTAAAAAAGGACGAACACATGTTGAAAAGAGAAACCAATGACGAAGAAACGCTTTAAAACTGAAGGCGGCGCAAAAAAGGACGAACACATGGTGAAAAGACGACACAACAACGAAGAAACGCTTTAAAACTGAAGCCAGTGCGAAAAAGGACGAACACACGGTGAGAAGACGACACAACGACAAAGAAACGCTTTAAAACTGAAGGCAGCACAAAAAAGGATGAACACACCGTGAAAAGACGACAATATGACGAAGAAACGCTTTAAAACTAAAGGCAGCGCAAAAACGGACGAACACACGTTGAAAAGACGACACAACGACGAAGAAACGTTTTAAACTGAAGGAAGCGCTAAAAAGGACGAACACACGTTGAAAAGACGGCACAACGACGAAGAAATGCTTTAAAACTGAAGGCAGCTCAAGAAAGGACGAACACATGGTGAAAAGACGACGCAACGACGAAGAAACGCTTCAAAACTGAAGGTAGCGCTTAAAAGGACGAACACACGTCGAAAAGACGACACAACGACGAAGAAACGCTTTAAAACTGAAGACAGTGCGAAAAACGAAGAACACACGGTGGAAAGACGACACAACGACAAAGAAACTGTTTAAAATTGAAGCCAGCGGAAAAAGGGACGAACACACGGTGAAAAGACGACACAATGAGGAAGAAACGCTTGAAAACTGAAGGTAGCGCTAAAAAGGATGAACACGTTGAAAAACGACGCTTCGACGAAGAAACGCTTTAAAACTGAAGGCAGCGCAAGAAAGGACGAACACACGGTGAAAAGACGACAACACGACGAAGAAACGCTTTAAAACTGAAGGTAGCGATAAAAACGACGAACACATGGTGAAAAGACGACACAACGAAGAAGAAACGCTTTAAAACTGAAGGTAGCGCTAAAACGGAGGAACACATCGTGAAAAGGCGACACAACGGCGAAGAAACACTTTAAAACATAGGTCAGCGCAAAAAAGGACGAACACACGGTGAAAAGACGACACAACGAGGAAGAAACGCTTTAAAACTGAAGGCAGCGCAAAAAAGGACGAACAAACGGTGAAAAGACGACACAACAACGAAGAAACGCTTCAAAACTGAAGGAAGCGCTAAAAAGGACGAACACACGTTGAAAAGACGGCACAACGACGAAGAAATGCTTTAAAATTGAAGGCAGCTCAAAAAAGGACGAACACATGGTGAAAAGACGACACAACGACGAAGAAACGCTTCAAAACTGAAGGTAGCGCTAAAATGGACGAACACACGTTGAAAAGACGACACAACGACGAAGAAACGCTTGAAAACTGAAGGTAGCACTAAAAAGGACGAACACATGGTGAAAAGACGACACAACGAAGAAGAAACGCTTACAAACTGAAGGCAGCGCTAAAAAGGACGAACACATTGTGAAAAGGCGACACAACGACGAAGAAACACTTTAAAACTGAAGGCAGCGCAAAAAAGGACGAACACTCGTTGAAAAAACGACATAACGACGAAGAAACGCTTTAAACTGAAGGCAGCGGAAAAAAGGACGAACACACGGGGGAAGGACGACACAACGACGAAGAAACGCTTTAAAACTGAAGGCAGCGTAAAAAAGGACGAACACATGTTGAAAAGACAAACCAATGACGAAGAAACGCTTTAAAACTGAAGGCAGGGCAAAAACGGACGAACACACGTTGAAAAGACGACACAACGACGAAGAAACGTTTTAAACTGAAGGAAGCGCTAAAAAGGACGAACACACGTTGAAAAGGCGGCACAACGACGAAGAAATGCTTTAAAACTGAAGGCAGCTCAAAAAAGGACGAACACATGGTGAAAAGACGACACAACGACGAAGAAACGCTTCAAAACTGAAGGTAGCGCTAAAAAGGACGAACACACGTCGAAAAGACGACACAACGACGAAGAAACGCTTTAAAACTGAAGGCAGTGCGAAAAACGAAGAACACACGGTGGAACGACGACACACGACGAAGAAACGCTTCAAAACTGAAGGCAGCACAAAAAAGGACGAACACACGTTGAAAAGACGACACAACCACGAAGAAACGCTTTAAAACTGAACGTAGCGCTTAAAAGGACGAACATACGTTGAAAAGACGACACAACGATGAAGAAACGCTTTAAACTGAAGGCAGTGCGAAAAAGGACGAACACACGGTGGAAAGACGACACAACGACAAAGAAACGGTTTAAAACTGAAGCCAGCGGAAAAAGGGACGAACACACGGTGAAAAGACGACACAATGAGGAAGAAACGCTTTAAAACTGAAGGTAGCGCTAAAAAGGACGAACACGTTGAAAAACGACACTTCGACGAAGAAACGCTTTAAAACTGAAGGCAGCGCAAGAAAGGACGAACACACGGAGAAAAGACGACACAACGACGAAGAAACGCTTTAAAACTGAAGGTAGGGATAAAAACGACGAACACATGGTGAAAAGACGACACAACGAAGAAGAAACGCTTTAAAATTGAAGGTAGCGCTAAAACGGACGAACACATCGTGAAAAGGCGACACAACGACGAAGAAACACTTTACAACATAGGTCAGCACAAAAAAGGACGAACACACGGTGAAAAGACGACACAACGAGGAAGAAACGCTTTAAAACTGAAGGCAGCGCAAAAAAGGACGACACACGGTGAAAAGACGACACAACGAGGAAGAAACGCTTTAAAACTGAAGGCAGCGCAAAAAAGGACGAACAAACGGTGAAAAGACGACACAACAACGAAGAAACGCTTCAAAACTGAAGGAAGCGCTAAAAAGGACGAACACACGTTGAAAAGACGGCACAACGACGAAGAAATGCTTTAAAATTGAAGGCAGCTCAAAACTGGACGAACACATGGTGAAAAGACGACACAACGACGAAGAAACGCTTCAAAACTGAAGGTAGCGCTAAAATGGACGAACACACGTTGAAAAGACGACACAACGACGAAGAAACGCTTGAAAACTGAAGGTAGCACTAAAAAGGACGAACACATGGTGAAAAGACGACACAACGAAGAAGAAACGCTTACAAACTGAAGGCAGCGCTAAAAAGGACGAACACATTGTGAAAAGGCGACACAACGACGAAGAAACACTTTAAAACTGAAGGCAGCGCAAAAAAGGACGAACACTCGTTGAAAAAACGACATAACGACGAAGAAACGCTTTAAACTGAAGGCAGCGGAAAAAAGGACGAACACACGGGGGAAGGACGACACAACGACGAAGAAACGCTTTAAAACTGAAGGCAGCGTAAAAAGGACGAACACATGTTGAAAAGACAAACCAATGACGAAGAAACGCTTTAAAACTGAAGGCAGGGCAAAAACGGACGAACACACGTTGAAAAGACGACACAACGACGAAGAAACGTTTTAAACTGAAGGAAGCGCTAAAAAGGACGAACACACGTTGAAAAGGCGGCACAACGACGAAGAAATGCTTTAAAACTGAAGGCAGCTCAAAAAAGGACGAACACATGGTGAAAAGACGACACAACGACGAAGAAACGCTTCAAAACTGAAGGTAGCGCTAAAAAGGACGAACACACGTCGAAAAGACGACACAACGACGAAGAAACGCTTTAAAACTGAAGGCAGTGCGAAAAACGAAGAACACACGGTGGAACGACGACACACGACGAAGAAACGCTTCAAAACTGAAGGCAGCACAAAAAAGGACGAACACACGTTGAAAAGACGACACAACCACGAAGAAACGCTTTAAAACTGAACGTAGCGCTTAAAAGGACGAACACACGTTGAAAAGACGACACAACGACGAAGAAACGCTTTAAACTGAAGGCAATGCGAAAAAGGACGAACACACGGTGGAAAGACGACACAACGACAAAGAAACGGTTTAAAACTGAAGCCAGCGGAAAAAGGGACGAACACACGGTGAAAAGACGACACAATGAGGAAGAAACGCTTTAAAACTGAAGGTAGCGCTAAAAAGGACGAACACGTTGAAAAACGACACTTCGACGAAGAAACGCTTTAAAACTGAAGGCAGCGCAAGAAAGGACGAACACACGGTGAAAAGACGACACAACGACGAAGAAACGCTTTAAAACTGAAGGTAGGGATAAAAACGACGAACACATGGTGAAAAGACGACACAACGAAGAAGAAACGCTTTAAAATTGAAGGTAGCGCTAAAACGGACGAACACATCGTGAAAAGGCGACACAACGACGAAGAAACACTTTACAACATAGGTCAGCGCAAAAAAGGACGAACACACGGTGAAAAGACGACACAACGAGGAAGAAACGCTTTAAAACTGAAGGCAGCGCAAAAAAGGACGAACAAACGGTGAAAAGATGACACAACAACGAAGAAACGCTTCAAAACTGAAGGAAGCGCTAAAAAGGACGAACACACGTTGAAAAGACGGCACAACGACGAAGAAATGCTTTAAAACTGAAGGCAGCTCAAAAAAGGACGAACACATGGTGAAAAGACGACACAACGACGAAGAAACGCTTCAAAACTGAAGGTAGCACTAAAATGGACGAACACACGTTGAAAAGACGACACAACGACGAAGAAACGCTTGAAAACTGAAGGTAGCACTAAAAAGGACGAACACATGGTGAAAAGACGACACAACGAAGAAGAAACGCTTACAAACTGAAGGCAGCGCTAAAAAGGACGAACACATTGTGAAAAGGCGACACAACGACGAAGAAACACTTTAAAACTGAAGGCAGCGCAAAAAAGGACGAACACTCGTTGAAAAAACGACATAACGACGAAGAAACGCTTTAAACTGAAGGCAGCGGAAAAAAGGACGAACACACGGGGGAAGGACGACACAACGACGAAGAAACGCTTTAAAACTGAAGGCAGCGTAAAAAAGGACGAACACATGTTGAAAAGACAAACCAATGACGAAGAAACGCTTTAAAACTGAAGGCAGGGCAAAAACGGACGAACACACGTTGAAAAGACGACACAACGACGAAGAAACGTTTTAAACTGAAGGAAGCGCTAAAAAGGACGAACACACGTTGAAAAGGCGGCACAACGACGAAGAAATGCTTTAAAACTGAAGGCAGCTCAAAAAAGGACGAACACATGGTGAAAAGACGACACAACGACGAAGAAACGCTTCAAAACTGAAGGTAGCGCTAAAAAGGACGAACACACGTCGAAAAGACGACACAACGACGAAGAAACGCTTTAAAACTGAAGGCAGTGCGAAAAACGAAGAACACACGGTGGAACGACGACACACGACGAAGAAACGCTTCAAAACTGAAGGCAGCACAAAAAAGGACGAACACACGTTGAAAAGACGACACAACCACGAAGAAACGCTTTAAAACTGAACGTAGCGCTTAAAAGGACGAACACACGTTGAAAAGACGACACAACGATGAAGAAACGCTTTAAACTGAAGGCAGTGCGAAAAAGGACGAACACACGGTGGAAAGACGACACAACGACAAAGAAACGGTTTAAAACTGAAGCCAGCGGAAAAAGGGACGAACACACGGTGAAAAGACGACACAATGAGGAAGAAACGCTTTAAAACTGAAGGTAGCGCTAAAAAGGACGAACACGTTGAAAAACGACACTTCGACGAAGAAACGCTTTAAAACTGAAGGCAGCGCAAGAAAGGACGAACACACGGAGAAAAGACGACACAACGACGAAGAAACGCTTTAAAACTGAAGGTAGGGATAAAAACGACGAACACATGGTGAAAAGACGACACAACGAAGAAGAAACGCTTTAAAATTGAAGGTAGCGCTAAAACGGACGAACACATCGTGAAAAGGCGACACAACGACGAAGAAACACTTTACAACATAGGTCAGCACAAAAAAGGACGAACACACGGTGAAAAGACGACACAACGAGGAAGAAACGCTTTAAAACTGAAGGCAGCGCAAAAAAGGACGACACACGGTGAAAAGACGACACAACGAGGAAGAAACGCTTTAAAACTGAAGGCAGCGCAAAAAAGGACGAACAAACGGTGAAAAGACGACACAACAACGAAGAAACGCTTCAAAACTGAAGGAAGCGCTAAAAAGGACGAACACACGTTGAAAAGACGGCACAACGACGAAGAAATGCTTTAAAATTGAAGGCAGCTCAAAACTGGACGAACACATGGTGAAAAGACGACACAACGACGAAGAAACGCTTCAAAACTGAAGGTAGCGCTAAAATGGACGAACACACGTTGAAAAGACGACACAACGACGAAGAAACGCTTGAAAACTGAAGGTAGCACTAAAAAGGACGAACACATGGTGAAAAGACGACACAACGAAGAAGAAACGCTTACAAACTGAAGGCAGCGCTAAAAAGGACGAACACATTGTGAAAAGGCGACACAACGACGAAGAAACACTTTAAAACTGAAGGCAGCGCAAAAAAGGACGAACACTCGTTGAAAAAACGACATAACGACGAAGAAACGCTTTAAACTGAAGGCAGCGGAAAAAAGGACGAACACACGGGGGAAGGACGACACAACGACGAAGAAACGCTTTAAAACTGAAGGCAGCGTAAAAAGGACGAACACATGTTGAAAAGACAAACCAATGACGAAGAAACGCTTTAAAACTGAAGGCAGGGCAAAAACGGACGAACACACGTTGAAAAGACGACACAACGACGAAGAAACGTTTTAAACTGAAGGAAGCGCTAAAAAGGACGAACACACGTTGAAAAGGCGGCACAACGACGAAGAAATGCTTTAAAACTGAAGGCAGCTCAAAAAAGGACGAACACATGGTGAAAAGACGACACAACGACGAAGAAACGCTTCAAAACTGAAGGTAGCGCTAAAAAGGACGAACACACGTCGAAAAGACGACACAAAGACGAAGAAACGCTTTAAAACTGAAGGCAGTGCGAAAAACGAAGAACACACGGTGGAACGACGACACACGACGAAGAAACGCTTCAAAACTGAAGGCAGCACAAAAAAGGACGAACACACGTTGAAAAGACGACACAACCACGAAGAAACGCTTTAAAACTGAACGTAGCGCTTAAAAGGACGAACACACGTTGAAAAGACGACACAACGACGAAGAAACGCTTTAAACTGAAGGCAATGCGAAAAAGGACGAACACACGGTGGAAAGACGACACAACGACAAAGAAACGGTTTAAAACTGAAGCCAGCGGAAAAAGGGACGAACACACGGTGAAAAGACGACACAATGAGGAAGAAACGCTTTAAAACTGAAGGTAGCGCTAAAAAGGACGAACACGTTGAAAAACGACACTTCGACGAAGAAACGCTTTAAAACTGAAGGCAGCGCAAGAAAGGACGAACACACGGTGAAAAGACGACACAACGACGAAGAAACGCTTTAAAACTGAAGGTAGGGATAAAAACGACGAACACATGGTGAAAAGACGACACAACGAAGAAGAAACGCTTTAAAATTGAAGGTAGCGCTAAAACGGACGAACACATCGTGAAAAGGCGACACAACGACGAAGAAACACTTTACAACATAGGTCAGCGCAAAAAAGGACGAACACACGGTGAAAAGACGACACAACGAGGAAGAAACGCTTTAAAACTGAAGGCAGCGCAAAAAAGGACGAACAAACGGTGAAAAGATGACACAACAACGAAGAAACGCTTCAAAACTGAAGGAAGCGCTAAAAAGGACGAACACACGTTGAAAAGACGGCACAACGACGAAGAAATGCTTTAAAACTGAAGGCAGCTCAAAAAAGGACGAACACATGGTGAAAAGACGACACAACGACGAAGAAACGCTTCAAAACTGAAGGTAGCACTAAAATGGACGAACACACGTTGAAAAGACGACACAACGACGAAGAAACGATTGAAAACTGAAGGTAGCACTAAAAAGGACGAACACATGGTGAAAAGACGACACAACGAAGAAGAAACGCTTTAAAACTGAAGGCAGCGCTAAAAAGGACGAACACTAGTTGAAAAAACGACATAACGACGAAGAAACGCTTTAAAACTGAAGGCAGCGCAAAAAAGGACGAACACACGGGGGAAGGACGACACAACGACGAAGAAACGCTTTAAAACTGAAGGCAGCGTAAAGAAGGACGAACACATGTTGAAAAGACAAACCAATGACGAAGAAACGCTTTAAAACTGAAGGCAGCGCAAAAAAGGACGAACACATGGTGAAAAGACGACACAACGACGAAGAAACGCTTTAAAACTGAAGCCAGTGCGAAAAAGGACGAACACACGTTGAAAAAACGACACAACGACGAAGAAACGCTTTAAAACTGAAGGCAGCGCAAAAAAGGACGAACACACGGTCAAAAGACGACACAACGAGGAAAAAACGATTTAAAACTGAAGGCAGCGCAAAACAGAACGAACACAGGGTGAAAAGAGGACACGAGGAAGAAACGCTATAAAACTGAAGGCGGCGCTAAAAAGGACGAACACACGTTGAAAAATCGACACAACGACGAATAAACGCTTTAAAACTGAAGGCAGCGCAAAAAAGGACGAACACACGGTGAAAAGACGACACAAAGACGAAGAAACGCTTTAAAGCTGAAGGCAGCGCAAAAAAGGACGAACATACAGTGAAAAGACGACACATCGATGAAGAAACGCTTTAAAACTGAAGGCAGCTCAAGAAAGGACGAACACATGGCGAAAAGACGACACGAGGAAGAAACGCTTTAAAACTGAAGGCAGTGCTAAAAAGGACGAACACATGTTGAAAAGACGACACAACGACGAAGAAACGCTTTAAAACTGAAGGTTGCGCAAAAAAGGACAAACACATGGTGAAAAGACGACACAACGACGAAGAAACGCTTTAAAACTGAAGGCAGCGGAAAAAAGGACGAACACACGTTGAAAAGACGACACAACGACGAAGAAACGCTTTAAAACTGAACGTAGCGCTTAAAAGGAGGAACACACGTTGAAAAGACGACACAACGACGAAGAAACGCTTGAAAACTGAACGCAGTGCGAAAAAGGACGAACACACGTTGAAAAGACGACAAAACGACGAAGAAACGTTTTAAACTGAAGGAAGCGCTGAAAAGGAGGAACACACGTTGAAAAGACGGCACAACGACGAAGAAATGCTTTAAAACTGAAGGCAGCTCAAAAAAGGGCGAACACATGGTGAAAAGAGAAACCAATGACGAAGAGACGCTTTAAAACTGAAGGCAGCGCAAAAACGGACGAACACACGTTGAAAAGACGACACAACGACGAAGAAACGTTTTAAACTGAAGGAAGCGCTAAAAAGGACGAAAACACGTTGAAAAGACGGCACAACGACGAAGAAATGCTTTAAAACTGAAGGCAGCTCAAGAAAGGACGAACACATGGTGAAAAGACGACGCAACGACGAAGAAACGCTTCAAAACTGAAGGTAGCGCTTAAAAGGACGAACACACGTCGAAAAGACGACACAACGACGAAGAAACGCTTTAAAACTGAAGGCAGTGCGAAAAACGAAGAACACACGGTGGAAAGACGACACAACGACAAAGAAACTGTTTAAAATTGAAGCCAGCGGAAAAAGGGACGAACACACGGTGAAAAGACGACACAATGAGGAAGAAACGCTTGAAAACTGAAGGTAGCGCTTAAGAGGATGAACACGTTGAAAAACGACGCTTCGACGAAGAAACGCTTTAAAACTGAAGGCAGCGCAAGAAAGGACGAACACACGGTGAAAAGACGACAACACGACGAAGAAACGTTTTAAAACTGAAGGTAGCGATAAAAACGACGAACACATGGTGAAAAGACGACACAACGAAGAAGAAACGCTTTAAAATTGAAGGTAGCGCTAAAACGGACGAACACATCGTGAAAAGGCGACACAACGACGAAGAAACACTTTACAACATAGGTCAGCGCAAAAAAGGACGAACACACGGTGAAAAGACGACACAACGAGGAAGAAACGCTTTAAAACTGAAGGCAGCGCAAAAAAGGACGAACAAACGGTGAAAAGATGACACAACAACGAAGAAACGCTTCAAAACTGAAGGAAGCGCTAAAAAGGACGAACACACGTTGAAAAGACGGCACAACGACGAAGAAATGCTTTAAAACTGAAGGCAGCTCAAAAAAGGACGAACACATGGTGAAAAGACGACACAACGACGAAGAAACGCTTCAAAACTGAAGGTAGCACTAAAATGGACGAACACACGTTGAAAAGACGACACAACGACGAAGAAACGATTGAAAACTGAAGGTAGCACTAAAAAGGACGAACACATGGTGAAAAGACGACACAACGAAGAAGAAACGCTTTAAAACTGAAGGCAGCGCTAAAAAGGACGAACACTAGTTGAAAAAACGACATAACGACGAAGAAACGCTTTAAAACTGAAGGCAGCGCAAAAAAGGACGAACACACGGGGGAAGGACGACACAACGACGAAGAAACGCTTTAAAACTGAAGGCAGCGTAAAGAAGGACGAACACATGTTGAAAAGACAAACCAATGACGAAGAAACGCTTTAAAACTGAAGGCAGCGCAAAAAAGGACGAACACATGGTGAAAAGACGACACAACGACGAAGAAACGCTTTAAAACTGAAGCCAGTGCGAAAAAGGACGAACACACGTTGAAAAAACGACACAACGACGAAGAAACGCTTTAAAACTGAAGGCAGCGCAAAAAAGGACGAACACACGGTCAAAAGACGACACAACGAGGAAAAAACGCTTTAAAACTGAAGGTAGCGCTAAAAAGGACGAACACATGGTGAAACGACGACACAACGAAGAAAAAACGATTTAAAACTGAAGGCAGCGCAAAACAGAACGAACACAGGGTGAAAAGAGGACACGAGGAAGAAACGCTATAAAACTGAAGGCGGCGCTAAAAAGGACGAACACACGTTGAAAAATCGACACAACGACGAATAAACGCTTTAAAACTGAAGGCAGCGCAAAAAAGGACGAACACACGGTGAAAAGACGACACAAAGACGAAGAAACGCTTTAAAGCTGAAGGCAGCGCAAAAAAGGACGAACATACAGTGAAAAGACGACACATCGATGAAGAAATGCTTTAAAACTGAAGGCAGCTCAAGAAAGGACGAACACATGGCGAAAAGACGACACGAGGAAGAAACGCTTTAAAACTGAAGGCAGTGCTAAAAAGGACGAACACATGTTGAAAAGACGACACAACGACGAAGAAACGCTTTAAAACTGAAGGTTGCGCAAAAAAGGACAAACACATGGTGAAAAGACGACACAACGACGAAGAAACGCTTTAAAACTGAAGGCAGCGGAAAAAAGGACGAACACACGTTGAAAAGACGACACAACGACGAAGAAACGCTTTAAAACTGAACGTAGCGCTTAAAAGGAGGAACACACGTTGAAAAGACGACACAACGACGAAGAAACGCTTGAAAACTGAACGCAGTGCGAAAAAGGACGAACACACGTTGAAAAGACGACAAAACGACGAAGAAACGTTTTAAACTGAAGGAAGCGCTGAAAAGGAGGAACACACGTTGAAAAGACGGCACAACGACGAAGAAATGCTTTAAAACTGAAGGCAGCTCAAAAAAGGGCGAACACATGGTGAAAAGAGAAACCAATGACGAAGAGACGCTTTAAAACTGAAGGCAGCGCAAAAACGGACGAACACACGTTGAAAAGACGACACAACGACGAAGAAACGTTTTAAACTGAAGGAAGCGCTAAAAAGGACGAAAACACGTTGAAAAGACGGCACAACGACGAAGAAATGCTTTAAAACTGAAGGCAGCTCAAGAAAGGACGAACACATGGTGAAAAGACGACGCAACGACGAAGAAACGCTTCAAAACTGAAGGTAGCGCTTAAAAGGACGAACACACGTCGAAAAGACGACACAACGACGAAGAAACGCTTTAAAACTGAAGGCAGCGCAAAAAAGGACGAACACACGGTGAAAAGACGACACAACGACGAAGAAGCGCTTCAAAACTGAAGGAAGCGCTAAAAAGGACGAACACACGTTGAAAAGACCGCACAACGACGAAGATATGCTTTAAAACTGAAGGCTGCTCAAAAAAGGACGAACACATGGTGAAAAGACGACACAACGACGAAGAAACGCTTCAAAACTGAACGTAGCGCTAAAATGGACGAACACACGTTGAAAAGACGACACAACGACGAAGAAACGCTTTAAAACTGAAGGTAGCGCTAAAAAGGACAAACACATGGTGAAAAGACGACACAACGAAGAAGACACGCTTTAAAACTGAAGGCAGCGCTAAAAAGGACGAACACTCGTTGAAAAAACGACATAACGACGAAGAAACGCTTTAAACTAAAGGCAGCGCAAAAAAGGACGAACACACGGGGGAAGGACGACACAACGACGAAGAAACGCTTTAAAACTGAAGGCAGCGTAAAAAAGGACGAACACATGTTGAAAAGACAAACCAATGACGAAGAAACGCTTTAAAACTGAAGGCAGCGCAAAAACGGACGAACACACGTTGAAAAGACGACACAATGACGAAGAAACGTTTTAAACTGAAGGAAGCGCTAAAAAGGACGAACACATGTTGAAAAGACGGCACAACGACGAAGAAATGCTTTAAAACTGAAGGCAGCTCAAAAAAGGACGAACACATGGTGAAAAGACGACACAACGACGAAGAAACGCTTTAAAACTGAAGGCAGCGCAAAAAAGGCCGAACACACGGTGAAAAGACGACACAACGAAGAAGAAACGCTTTAAAACTGAAGGCAGCGCTAAAAAGGACGAACACTCGTTGAAAAAACGACATAACGACGAAGAAACGCTTTAAACTGAAGGCAGCGAAAAAAAGGATGTACACACGGGGGAAGGACGACACAACGACGAAGAAACGCTTTAAAACTGAAGCCAGCGTAAAAAAGGACGAACACATGTTGAAAAGAGAAACCAATGACGAAGAAACGCTTTAAAACTGAAGGCGGCGCAAAAAAGGACGAACACATGGTGAAAAGACGACACAACAACGAAGAAACGCTTTAAAACTGAAGCCAGTGCGAAAAAGGACGAACACACGGTGAGAAGACGACACAACGACAAAGAAACGCTTTAAAACTGAAGGCAGCACAAAAAAGGATGAACACACCGTGAAAAGACGACAATATGACGAAGAAACGCTTTAAAACTAAAGGCAGCGCAAAAACGGACGAACACACGTTGAAAAGACGACACAACGACGAAGAAACGTTTTAAACTGAAGGAAGCGCTAAAAAGGACGAACACACGTTGAAAAGACGGCACAACGACGAAGAAATGCTTTAAAACTGAAGGCAGCTCAAGAAAGGACGAACACATGGTGAAAAGACGACGCAACGACGAAGAAACGCTTCAAAACTGAAGGTAGCGCTTAAAAGGACGAACACACGTCGAAAAGACGACACAACGACGAAGAAACGCTTTAAAACTGAAGACAGTGCGAAAAACGAAGAACACACGGTGGAAAGACGACACAACGACAAAGAAACTGTTTAAAATTGAAGCCAGCGGAAAAAGGGACGAACACACGGTGAAAAGACGACACAATGAGGAAGAAACGCTTGAAAACTGAAGGTAGCGCTAAAAAGGATGAACACGTTGAAAAACGACGCTTCGACGAAGAAACGCTTTAAAACTGAAGGCAGCGCAAGAAAGGACGAACACACGGTGAAAAGACGACAACACGACGAAGAAACGCTTTAAAACTGAAGGTAGCGATAAAAACGACGAACACATGGTGAAAAGACGACACAACGAAGAAGAAACGCTTTAAAACTGAAGGTAGCGCTAAAACGGAGGAACACATCGTGAAAAGGCGACACAACGGCGAAGAAACACTTTAAAACATAGGTCAGCGCAAAAAAGGACGAACACACGGTGAAAAGACGACACAACGAGGAAGAAACGCTTTAAAACTGAAGGCAGCGCAAAAAAGGACGAACAAACGGTGAAAAGACGACACAACAACGAAGAAACGCTTCAAAACTGAAGGAAGCGCTAAAAAGGACGAACACACGTTGAAAAGACGGCACAACGACGAAGAAATGCTTTAAAATTGAAGGCAGCTCAAAAAAGGACGAACACATGGTGAAAAGACGACACAACGACGAAGAAACGCTTCAAAACTGAAGGTAGCGCTAAAATGGACGAACACACGTTGAAAAGACGACACAACGACGAAGAAACGCTTGAAAACTGAAGGTAGCACTAAAAAGGACGAACACATGGTGAAAAGACGACACAACGAAGAAGAAACGCTTACAAACTGAAGGCAGCGCTAAAAAGGACGAACACATTGTGAAAAGGCGACACAACGACGAAGAAACACTTTAAAACTGAAGGCAGCGCAAAAAAGGACGAACACTCGTTGAAAAAACGACATAACGACGAAGAAACGCTTTAAACTGAAGGCAGCGGAAAAAAGGACGAACACACGGGGGAAGGACGACACAACGACGAAGAAACGCTTTAAAACTGAAGGCAGCGTAAAAAAGGACGAACACATGTTGAAAAGACAAACCAATGACGAAGAAACGCTTTAAAACTGAAGGCAGGGCAAAAACGGACGAACACACGTTGAAAAGACGACACAACGACGAAGAAACGTTTTAAACTGAAGGAAGCGCTAAAAAGGACGAACACACGTTGAAAAGGCGGCACAACGACGAAGAAATGCTTTAAAACTGAAGGCAGCTCAAAAAAGGACGAACACATGGTGAAAAGACGACACAACGACGAAGAAACGCTTCAAAACTGAAGGTAGCGCTAAAAAGGACGAACACACGTCGAAAAGACGACACAACGACGAAGAAACGCTTTAAAACTGAAGGCAGTGCGAAAAACGAAGAACACACGGTGGAACGACGACACACGACGAAGAAACGCTTCAAAACTGAAGGCAGCACAAAAAAGGACGAACACACGTTGAAAAGACGACACAACCACGAAGAAACGCTTTAAAACTGAACGTAGCGCTTAAAAGGACGAACATACGTTGAAAAGACGACACAACGATGAAGAAACGCTTTAAACTGAAGGCAGTGCGAAAAAGGACGAACACACGGTGGAAAGACGACACAACGACAAAGAAACGGTTTAAAACTGAAGCCAGCGGAAAAAGGGACGAACACACGGTGAAAAGACGACACAATGAGGAAGAAACGCTTTAAAACTGAAGGTAGCGCTAAAAAGGACGAACACGTTGAAAAACGACACTTCGACGAAGAAACGCTTTAAAACTGAAGGCAGCGCAAGAAAGGACGAACACACGGAGAAAAGACGACACAACGACGAAGAAACGCTTTAAAACTGAAGGTAGGGATAAAAACGACGAACACATGGTGAAAAGACGACACAACGAAGAAGAAACGCTTTAAAATTGAAGGTAGCGCTAAAACGGACGAACACATCGTGAAAAGGCGACACAACGACGAAGAAACACTTTACAACATAGGTCAGCACAAAAAAGGACGAACACACGGTGAAAAGACGACACAACGAGGAAGAAACGCTTTAAAACTGAAGGCAGCGCAAAAAAGGACGACACACGGTGAAAAGACGACACAACGAGGAAGAAACGCTTTAAAACTGAAGGCAGCGCAAAAAAGGACGAACAAACGGTGAAAAGACGACACAACAACGAAGAAACGCTTCAAAACTGAAGGAAGCGCTAAAAAGGACGAACACACGTTGAAAAGACGGCACAACGACGAAGAAATGCTTTAAAATTGAAGGCAGCTCAAAACTGGACGAACACATGGTGAAAAGACGACACAACGACGAAGAAACGCTTCAAAACTGAAGGTAGCGCTAAAATGGACGAACACACGTTGAAAAGACGACACAACGACGAAGAAACGCTTGAAAACTGAAGGTAGCACTAAAAAGGACGAACACATGGTGAAAAGACGACACAACGAAGAAGAAACGCTTACAAACTGAAGGCAGCGCTAAAAAGGACGAACACATTGTGAAAAGGCGACACAACGACGAAGAAACACTTTAAAACTGAAGGCAGCGCAAAAAAGGACGAACACTCGTTCAAAAAACGACATAACGACGAAGAAACGCTTTAAACTGAAGGCAGCGGAAAAAAGGACGAACACACGGGGGAAGGACGACACAACGACGAAGAAACGCTTTAAAACTGAAGGCAGCGTAAAAAGGACGAACACATGTTGAAAAGACAAACCAATGACGAAGAAACGCTTTAAAACTGAAGGCAGGGCAAAAACGGACGAACACACGTTGAAAAGACGACACAACGACGAAGAAACGTTCTAAACTGAAGGAAGCGCTAAAAAGGACGAACACACGTTGAAAAGGCGGCACAACGACGAAGAAATGCTTTAAAACTGAAGGCAGCTCAAAAAAGGACGAACACATGGTGAAAAGACGACACAACGACGAAGAAACGCTTCAAAACTGAAGGTAGCGCTAAAAAGGACGAACACACGTCGAAAAGACGACACAACGACGAAGAAACGCTTTAAAACTGAAGGCAGTGCGAAAAACGAAGAACACACGGTGGAACGACGACACACGACGAAGAAACGCTTCAAAACTGAAGGCAGCACAAAAAAGGACGAACACACGTTGAAAAGACGACACAACCACGAAGAAACGCTTTAAAACTGAACGTAGCGCTTAAAAGGACGAACACACGTTGAAAAGACGACACAACGACGAAGAAACGCTTTAAACTGAAGGCAATGCGAAAAAGGACGAACACACGGTGGAAAGACGACACAACGACAAAGAAACGGTTTAAAACTGAAGCCAGCGGAAAAAGGGACGAACACACGGTGAAAAGACGACACAATGAGGAAGAAACGCTTTAAAACTGAAGGTAGCGCTAAAAAGGACGAACACGTTGAAAAACGACACTTCGACGAAGAAACGCTTTAAAACTGAAGGCAGCGCAAGAAAGGACGAACACACGGTGAAAAGACGACACAACGACGAAGAAACGCTTTAAAACTGAAGGTAGGGATAAAAACGACGAACACATGGTGAAAAGACGACACAACGAAGAAGAAACGCTTTAAAATTGAAGGTAGCGCTAAAACGGACGAACACATCGTGAAAAGGCGACACAACGACGAAGAAACACTTTACAACATAGGTCAGCGCAAAAAAGGACGAACACACGGTGAAAAGACGACACAACGAGGAAGAAACGCTTTAAAACTGAAGGCAGCGCAAAAAAGGACGAACAAACGGTGAAAAGATGACACAACAACGAAGAAACGCTTCAAAACTGAAGGAAGCGCTAAAAAGGACGAACACACGTTGAAAAGACGGCACAACGACGAAGAAATGCTTTAAAACTGAAGGCAGCTCAAAAAAGGACGAACACATGGTGAAAAGACGACACAACGACGAAGAAACGCTTCAAAACTGAAGGTAGCACTAAAATGGACGAACACACGTTGAAAAGACGACACAACGACGAAGAAACGCTTGAAAACTGAAGGTAGCACTAAAAAGGACGAACACATGGTGAAAAGACGACACAACGAAGAAGAAACGCTTACAAACTGAAGGCAGCGCTAAAAAGGACGAACACATTGTGAAAAGGCGACACAACGACGAAGAAACACTTTAAAACTGAAGGCAGCGCAAAAAAGGACGAACACTCGTTGAAAAAACGACATAACGACGAAGAAACGCTTTAAACTGAAGGCAGCGGAAAAAAGGACGAACACACGGGGGAAGGACGACACAACGACGAAGAAACGCTTTAAAACTGAAGGCAGCGTAAAAAAGGACGAACACATGTTGAAAAGACAAACCAATGACGAAGAAACGCTTTAAAACTGAAGGCAGGGCAAAAACGGACGAACACACGTTGAAAAGACGACACAACGACGAAGAAACGTTTTAAACTGAAGGAAGCGCTAAAAAGGACGAACACACGTTGAAAAGGCGGCACAACGACGAAGAAATGCTTTAAAACTGAAGGCAGCTCAAAAAAGGACGAACACATGGTGAAAAGACGACACAACGACGAAGAAACGCTTCAAAACTGAAGGTAGCGCTAAAAAGGACGAACACACGTCGAAAAGACGACACAACGACGAAGAAACGCTTTAAAACTGAAGGCAGTGCGAAAAACGAAGAACACACGGTGGAACGACGACACACGACGAAGAAACGCTTCAAAACTGAAGGCAGCACAAAAAAGGACGAACACACGTTGAAAAGACGACACAACCACGAAGAAACGCTTTAAAACTGAACGTAGCGCTTAAAAGGACGAACACACGTTGAAAAGACGACACAACGATGAAGAAACGCTTTAAACTGAAGGCAGTGCGAAAAAGGACGAACACACGGTGGAAAGACGACACAACGACAAAGAAACGGTTTAAAACTGAAGCCAGCGGAAAAAGGGACGAACACACGGTGAAAAGACGACACAATGAGGAAGAAACGCTTTAAAACTGAAGGTAGCGCTAAAAAGGACGAACACGTTGAAAAACGACACTTCGACGAAGAAACGCTTTAAAACTGAAGGCAGCGCAAGAAAGGACGAACACACGGAGAAAAGACGACACAACGACGAAGAAACGCTTTAAAACTGAAGGTAGGGATAAAAACGACGAACACATGGTGAAAAGACGACACAACGAAGAAGAAACGCTTTAAAATTGAAGGTAGCGCTAAAACGGACGAACACATCGTGAAAAGGCGACACAACGACGAAGAAACACTTTACAACATAGGTCAGCACAAAAAAGGACGAACACACGGTGAAAAGACGACACAACGAGGAAGAAACGCTTTAAAACTGAAGGCAGCGCAAAAAAGGACGACACACGGTGAAAAGACGACACAACGAGGAAGAAACGCTTTAAAACTGAAGGCAGCGCAAAAAAGGACGAACAAACGGTGAAAAGACGACACAACAACGAAGAAACGCTTCAAAACTGAAGGAAGCGCTAAAAAGGACGAACACACGTTGAAAAGACGGCACAACGACGAAGAAATGCTTTAAAATTGAAGGCAGCTCAAAACTGGACGAACACATGGTGAAAAGACGACACAACGACGAAGAAACGCTTCAAAACTGAAGGTAGCGCTAAAATGGACGAACACACGTTGAAAAGACGACACAACGACGAAGAAACGCTTGAAAACTGAAGGTAGCACTAAAAAGGACGAACACATGGTGAAAAGACGACACAACGAAGAAGAAACGCTTACAAACTGAAGGCAGCGCTAAAAAGGACGAACACATTGTGAAAAGGCGACACAACGACGAAGAAACACTTTAAAACTGAAGGCAGCGCAAAAAAGGACGAACACTCGTTGAAAAAACGACATAACGACGAAGAAACGCTTTAAACTGAAGGCAGCGGAAAAAAGGACGAACACACGGGGGAAGGACGACACAACGACGAAGAAACGCTTTAAAACTGAAGGCAGCGTAAAAAGGACGAACACATGTTGAAAAGACAAACCAATGACGAAGAAACGCTTTAAAACTGAAGGCAGGGCAAAAACGGACGAACACACGTTGAAAAGACGACACAACGACGAAGAAACGTTTTAAACTGAAGGAAGCGCTAAAAAGGACGAACACACGTTGAAAAGGCGGCACAACGACGAAGAAATGCTTTAAAACTGAAGGCAGCTCAAAAAAGGACGAACACATGGTGAAAAGACGACACAACGACGAAGAAACGCTTCAAAACTGAAGGTAGCGCTAAAAAGGACGAACACACGTCGAAAAGACGACACAACGACGAAGAAACGCTTTAAAACTGAAGGCAGTGCGAAAAACGAAGAACACACGGTGGAACGACGACACACGACGAAGAAACGCTTCAAAACTGAAGGCAGCACAAAAAAGGACGAACACACGTTGAAAAGACGACACAACCACGAAGAAACGCTTTAAAACTGAACGTAGCGCTTAAAAGGACGAACACACGTTGAAAAGACGACACAACGACGAAGAAACGCTTTAAACTGAAGGCAATGCGAAAAAGGACGAACACACGGTGGAAAGACGACACAACGACAAAGAAACGGTTTAAAACTGAAGCCAGCGGAAAAAGGGACGAACACACGGTGAAAAGACGACACAATGAGGAAGAAACGCTTTAAAACTGAAGGTAGCGCTAAAAAGGACGAACACGTTGAAAAACGACACTTCGACGAAGAAACGCTTTAAAACTGAAGGCAGCGCAAGAAAGGACGAACACACGGTGAAAAGACGACACAACGACGAAGAAACGCTTTAAAACTGAAGGTAGGGATAAAAACGACGAACACATGGTGAAAAGACGACACAACGAAGAAGAAACGCTTTAAAATTGAAGGTAGCGCTAAAACGGACGAACACATCGTGAAAAGGCGACACAACGACGAAGAAACACTTTACAACATAGGTCAGCGCAAAAAAGGACGAACACACGGTGAAAAGACGACACAACGAGGAAGAAACGCTTTAAAACTGAAGGCAGCGCAAAAAAGGACGAACAAACGGTGAAAAGATGACACAACAACGAAGAAACGCTTCAAAACTGAAGGAAGCGCTAAAAAGGACGAACACACGTTGAAAAGACGGCACAACGACGAAGAAATGCTTTAAAACTGAAGGCAGCTCAAAAAAGGACGAACACATGGTGAAAAGACGACACAACGACGAAGAAACGCTTCAAAACTGAAGGTAGCACTAAAATGGACGAACACACGTTGAAAAGACGACACAACGACGAAGAAACGATTGAAAACTGAAGGTAGCACTAAAAAGGACGAACACATGGTGAAAAGACGACACAACGAAGAAGAAACGCTTTAAAACTGAAGGCAGCGCTAAAAAGGACGAACACTAGTTGAAAAAACGACATAACGACGAAGAAACGCTTTAAAACTGAAGGCAGCGCAAAAAAGGACGAACACACGGGGGAAGGACGACACAACGACGAAGAAACGCTTTAAAACTGAAGGCAGCGTAAAGAAGGACGAACACATGTTGAAAAGACAAACCAATGACGAAGAAACGCTTTAAAACTGAAGGCAGCGCAAAAAAGGACGAACACATGGTGAAAAGACGACACAACGACGAAGAAACGCTTTAAAACTGAAGCCAGTGCGAAAAAGGACGAACACACGTTGAAAAAACGACACAACGACGAAGAAACGCTTTAAAACTGAAGGCAGCGCAAAAAAGGACGAACACACGGTCAAAAGACGACACAACGAGGAAAAAACGATTTAAAACTGAAGGCAGCGCAAAACAGAACGAACACAGGGTGAAAAGAGGACACGAGGAAGAAACGCTATAAAACTGAAGGCGGCGCTAAAAAGGACGAACACACGTTGAAAAATCGACACAACGACGAATAAACGCTTTAAAACTGAAGGCAGCGCAAAAAAGGACGAACACACGGTGAAAAGACGACACAAAGACGAAGAAACGCTTTAAAGCTGAAGGCAGCGCAAAAAAGGACGAACATACAGTGAAAAGACGACACATCGATGAAGAAACGCTTTAAAACTGAAGGCAGCTCAAGAAAGGACGAACACATGGCGAAAAGACGACACGAGGAAGAAACGCTTTAAAACTGAAGGCAGTGCTAAAAAGGACGAACACATGTTGAAAAGACGACACAACGACGAAGAAACGCTTTAAAACTGAAGGTTGCGCAAAAAAGGACAAACACATGGTGAAAAGACGACACAACGACGAAGAAACGCTTTAAAACTGAAGGCAGCGGAAAAAAGGACGAACACACGTTGAAAAGACGACACAACGACGAAGAAACGCTTTAAAACTGAACGTAGCGCTTAAAAGGAGGAACACACGTTGAAAAGACGACACAACGACGAAGAAACGCTTGAAAACTGAACGCAGTGCGAAAAAGGACGAACACACGTTGAAAAGACGACAAAACGACGAAGAAACGTTTTAAACTGAAGGAAGCGCTGAAAAGGAGGAACACACGTTGAAAAGACGGCACAACGACGAAGAAATGCTTTAAAACTGAAGGCAGCTCAAAAAAGGGCGAACACATGGTGAAAAGAGAAACCAATGACGAAGAGACGCTTTAAAACTGAAGGCAGCGCAAAAACGGACGAACACACGTTGAAAAGACGACACAACGACGAAGAAACGTTTTAAACTGAAGGAAGCGCTAAAAAGGACGAAAACACGTTGAAAAGACGGCACAACGACGAAGAAATGCTTTAAAACTGAAGGCAGCTCAAGAAAGGACGAACACATGGTGAAAAGACGACGCAACGACGAAGAAACGCTTCAAAACTGAAGGTAGCGCTTAAAAGGACGAACACACGTCGAAAAGACGACACAACGACGAAGAAACGCTTTAAAACTGAAGGCAGTGCGAAAAACGAAGAACACACGGTGGAAAGACGACACAACGACAAAGAAACTGTTTAAAATTGAAGCCAGCGGAAAAAGGGACGAACACACGGTGAAAAGACGACACAATGAGGAAGAAACGCTTGAAAACTGAAGGTAGCGCTTAAGAGGATGAACACGTTGAAAAACGACGCTTCGACGAAGAAACGCTTTAAAACTGAAGGCAGCGCAAGAAAGGACGAACACACGGTGAAAAGACGACAACACGACGAAGAAACGTTTTAAAACTGAAGGTAGCGATAAAAACGACGAACACATGGTGAAAAGACGACACAACGAAGAAGAAACGCTTTAAAATTGAAGGTAGCGCTAAAACGGACGAACACATCGTGAAAAGGCGACACAACGACGAAGAAACACTTTACAACATAGGTCAGCGCAAAAAAGGACAAACACACGGTGAAAAGACGACACAACGAGGAAGAAACGCTTTAAAACTGAAGGCAGCGCAAAAAAGGACGAACAAACGGTGAAAAGATGACACAACAACGAAGAAACGCTTCAAAACTGAAGGAAGCGCTAAAAAGGACGAACACACGTTGAAAAGACGGCACAACGACGAAGAAATGCTTTAAAACTGAAGGCAGCTCAAAAAAGGACGAACACATGGTGAAAAGACGACACAACGACGAAGAAACGCTTCAAAACTGAAGGTAGCACTAAAATGGACGAACACACGTTGAAAAGACGACACAACGACGAAGAAACGATTGAAAACTGAAGGTAGCACTAAAAAGGACGAACACATGGTGAAAAGACGACACAACGAAGAAGAAACGCTTTAAAACTGAAGGCAGCGCTAAAAAGGACGAACACTAGTTGAAAAAACGACATAACGACGAAGAAACGCTTTAAAACTGAAGGCAGCGCAAAAAAGGACGAACACACGGGGGAAGGACGACACAACGACGAAGAAACGCTTTAAAACTGAAGGCAGCGTAAAGAAGGACGAACACATGTTGAAAAGACAAACCAATGACGAAGAAACGCTTTAAAACTGAAGGCAGCGCAAAAAAGGACGAACACATGGTGAAAAGACGACACAACGACGAAGAAACGCTTTAAAACTGAAGCCAGTGCGAAAAAGGACGAACACACGTTGAAAAAACGACACAACGACGAAGAAACGCTTTAAAACTGAAGGCAGCGCAAAAAAGGACGAACACACGGTCAAAAGACGACACAACGAGGAAAAAACGCTTTAAAACTGAAGGTAGCGCTAAAAAGGACGAACACATGGTGAAACGACGACACAACGAAGAAAAAACGATTTAAAACTGAAGGCAGCGCAAAACAGAACGAACACAGGGTGAAAAGAGGACACGAGGAAGAAACGCTATAAAACTGAAGGCGGCGCTAAAAAGGACGAACACACGTTGAAAAATCGACACAACGACGAATAAACGCTTTAAAACTGAAGGCAGCGCAAAAAAGGACGAACACACGGTGAAAAGACGACACAAAGACGAAGAAACGCTTTAAAGCTGAAGGCAGCGCAAAAAAGGACGAACATACAGTGAAAAGACGACACATCGATGAAGAAATGCTTTAAAACTGAAGGCAGCTCAAGAAAGGACGAACACATGGCGAAAAGACGACACGAGGAAGAAACGCTTTAAAACTGAAGGCAGTGCTAAAAAGGACGAACACATGTTGAAAAGACGACACAACGACGAAGAAACGCTTTAAAACTGAAGGTTGCGCAAAAAAGGACAAACACATGGTGAAAAGACGACACAACGACGAAGAAACGCTTTAAAACTGAAGGCAGCGGAAAAAAGGACGAACACACGTTGAAAAGACGACACAACGACGAAGAAACGCTTTAAAACTGAACGTAGCGCTTAAAAGGAGGAACACACGTTGAAAAGACGACACAACGACGAAGAAACGCTTGAAAACTGAACGCAGTGCGAAAAAGGACGAACACACGTTGAAAAGACGACAAAACGACGAAGAAACGTTTTAAACTGAAGGAAGCGCTGAAAAGGAGGAACACACGTTGAAAAGACGGCACAACGACGAAGAAATGCTTTAAAACTGAAGGCAGCTCAAAAAAGGGCGAACACATGGTGAAAAGAGAAACCAATGACGAAGAGACGCTTTAAAACTGAAGGCAGCGCAAAAACGGACGAACACACGTTGAAAAGACGACACAACGACGAAGAAACGTTTTAAACTGAAGGAAGCGCTAAAAAGGACGAAAACACGTTGAAAAGACGGCACAACGACGAAGAAATGCTTTAAAACTGAAGGCAGCTCAAGAAAGGACGAACACATGGTGAAAAGACGACGCAACGACGAAGAAACGCTTCAAAACTGAAGGTAGCGCTTAAAAGGACGAACACACGTCGAAAAGACGACACAACGACGAAGAAACGCTTTAAAACTGAAGGCAGTGCGAAAAACGAAGAACACACGGTGGAAAGACGACACAACGACAAAGAAACTGTTTAAAATTGAAGCCAGCGGAAAAAGGGACGAACACACGGTGAAAAGACGACACAATGAGGAAGAAACGCTTGAAAACTGAAGGTAGCGCTTAAGAGGATGAACACGTTGAAAAACGACGCTTCGACGAAGAAACGCTTTAAAACTGAAGGCAGCGCAAGAAAGGACGAACACACGGTGAAAAGACGACAACACGACGAAGAAACGTTTTAAAACTGAAGGTAGCGATAGAAACGACGAACACATGGTGAAAAGACGACACAACGAAGAAGAAACGCTTTAAAACTGAAGGTAGCGCTAAAACGGAGGAACACATCGTGAAAAGGCGACACAACGACGAAGAAACACTTTAAAACATAGGTGAGCGCAAAAAAGGACGAACACACGGTGAAAAGACGACACAACGAGGAAGAAACGCTTTAAAACTGAAGGCAGCGCAAAAAAGGACGAACAAACGGTGAAAAGACGACACAATAACGAAGAAACGCTTCAAAACTGAAGGAAGCGCTAAAAAGGATGAACACACGTTGAAAAGACGGCACAACGACGAAGAAATGCTTTAAAACTGAAGGCAGCTCAAAAAAGGACGAACACATGGTGAAAAGACGACACAACGACGAAGAAACGCTTCAAAACTGAAGGTAGCGCTAAAATGGACGAACACACATTGAAAAGACGACACAACGACGAAGAAACGCTTGAAAACTGAAGGTAGCACTAAAAAGGACGAACACATGGTGAAAAGACGACACAACGAAGAAGAAACGCTTACAAACTGAAGGCAGCGCTAAAAAGGACGAACACATTGTGAAAAGGCGACACAACGACGAAGAAACACTTTAAAACTGAAGACAGCGCAAAAAAGGACAAACACATGGTTAAAAGACGACACAACGAGGAAGAAACGCTTTAAAACTGAAGGTAGCGCTAAAAAGGGCGAACACATGGCGAAAAGACGACAGGAGGAAGAAACGCTATAAACCTGATGGTAGTGCTAAAAAGGACGAACACATGGTGAAAAGACGACACAACGACGAAGAAACGCTTTAAAACTGAAGGCAGCGCAAAAAAGGATGAACACACGGTGAAAAGACGACTCAACGAGGAAGAAACGCTTTAAAGGTGAAGGTAGCGCTAAAAAGGACGAACACATGGTGAAAAGACGACACAACGACGAAGAAACGCTTTAAAACTGAAGGCAGGACAAAAAAGGACGAACACACGGTGAAAACACGACACAACGACGAAGAAACGCTTCAAAACTGAAGGAAGCGCTAAAAAGGACGAACACACGTTGAAAAGACCGCACAACGACGAAGAAACGCTTTAAAACTGAAGGTAGCGCTAAAAAGGACGAACACATGGTGAAAAGACGACACAACGATGAAGAAACGCTTTAAAACTGAAGGCAGCGCTAAAAAGGACGAACACTCGTTGAAAAAACGACATAACGACGAAGAAACGCTTTAAACTGAAGGCAGCGGAAAAAAGGACGAACACACGGGGGAAGGACGACACAACGACGAAGAAACGCTTTAAAACTGAAGGCAGCGTAAAAAAGGACGAACACATGTTGAAAAGACAAACCAATGACGAAGAAACGCTTTAAAACTGAAGGCAGGGCAAAAACGGACGAACACACGTTGAAAAGACGACACAACGACGAAGAAACGTTTTAAACTGAAGGAAGCGCTAAAAAGGACGAACACACGTTGAAAAGGCGGCACAACGACGAAGAAATGCTTTAAAACTGAAGGCAGCTCAAAAAAGGACGAACACATGGTGAAAAGACGACACAACGACGAAGAAACGCTTCAAAACTGAAGGTAGCGCTTAAAAGGACGAACACACGTCGAAAAGACGACACAACGACGAAGAAACGCTTTAAAACTGAAGGCTGTGCGAAAAACGAAGAACACACGGTGGAACGACGACACACGACGAAGAAACGCTTCAAAACTGAAGGCAGCACAAAAAAGGACGAACACACGTTGAAAAGACGACACAACGACGAAGAAACGCTTTAAAACTGAACGTAGCGCTTAAAAGGACGAACACACGTTGAAAAGACGACACAACGACGAAGAAACGCTTTAAACTGAAGGCAGTGCGAAAAAGGACGAACACACGGTGGAAAGACGACACAACGACAAAGAAACGGTTTAAAACTGAAGCCAGCGGAAAAAGGGACGAACACATGTTGAAAAGACAAACCAATGACGAAGAAACGCTTTAAAACTGAAGGCAGCGCAAAAAAGGACGAACACATGGTGAAAAGACGACACAACGAGGAAAAAACGCTTTAAAACTGAAGGTAGCGCTAAAAAGGACGAACACATGGTGAAACGACGACACAACGAAGAAAAAACGATTTAAAACTGAAGGCAGCGCAAAACAGAACGAACACAGGGTGAAAAGAGGACACGAGGAAGAAACGCTATAAAACTGAAGGCAGCGCTAAAAAGGACGAACACACGTTGAAAAATCGACACAACGACGAAGAAACGCTTTAAAACTGAAGGCAGCGCAAAAAAGGACGAACACACGGTGAAAAGACGACAGAAAGACGAAGAAACGCTTTAAAGCTGAAGGCAGCGCAAAAAAGGACGAACACACAGTGAAAAGACGACACATCGATGAAGAAACGCTTTAAAACTGAAGGCAGCTCAAGAAAGGACGAACACATGGCGAAAAGACGACACGAGGAAGAAACGCTTTAAAACTGAAGGCAGTGCTAAAAAGGACGAACACATGTTGAAAAGACGACACAACGACGAAGAAACGCTTTAAAACTGAAGGTAGCGCAAAAAAGGACAAACACATGGTGAAAAGACGACACAGCGACGAAGAAACGCTTTAAAACTGAAGGCAGCGCAAAAAAGGACGAACACACGTTGAAAAGACGCCACAACGACGAAGAAACGCTTTAAAACTGAACGTAGCGCTTAAAAGGAGGAACACACGTTGAAAAGACGACACAACGACGAAGAAACGCTTGAAAACTGAACGCAGTGCGAAAAAGGGACGAACACACGTTGAAAAGACGACACAACGACGAAGAAACGTTTTAAACTGAAGGAAGCGCTGAAAAGGAGGAACACACGTTGAAAAGACGGCACAACGACGAAGAAATGCTTTAAAACTGAAGGCAGCTCAAAAAAGGGCGAACACATGGTGAAAAGACGACACAACGACGTAGAAACGCTTCAAAACTGAAGGTAGCGCTAAAAAGGACGAACACACGTCGAAAAGACGACACAACGACGAAGAAACGCTTTAAAACTGAAGGCAGTGCGAAAAACGAAGAACACACGGTGGAACGACGACACACGACGAAGAAACGCTTTAAAACTGAAGGCAGTGCGAAAAAGGTCGAACACACGGTGGAAAGCCGACACAACGACAAAGAAACGGTTTAAAACTGAAGCCAGCGGAAAAAGGGACGAACACACGGTGAAAAGACGACACAATGAGGAAGAAACGCTTTAAAACTGAAGGTAGCGCTAAAAAGGAAGAACACACGTTGAAAAGGCGGCACAACGACGAAGAAACGCTTTAAAACTGAAGGCAGCGCTAAAAAGGACGTACACTAGTTGAAAAAACGACATAACGACGAAGAAACGCTTTAAAACTGAAGGCAGCGCAAAAAAGGACGAACACATCGTGAAAAGGCGACACAACGACGAAGAAACACTTTAAAACATAAGTCAGCGCAAAAAAGGACGAACACACGTTGAAAAGACGACACAACGACGAAGAAACGCTTTAAAACTGAACGTAGCGCTTAAAAGGACGAACACACGTTGAAAAGACGACACAACAACGAAGAAACGCTTTAAAACTGAAGGCAGTGCGAAAAAGGACGAACACACGGTGAAAAGACGACACAATGAGGAAGAAACGCTTTAAAACTGAAGGTAGCGCTAAAAAGCACGAACACGTTGAAAAACGACACTTCGACGAAGAAACGCTTTAAAACTGAAGGCAGCGCAAGAAAGGACGAACACACGGTGAAAAGACGACACAACGACGAAGAAACGCTTTAAAACTGAAGGTAGCGATAAAAACGACGAACACATGGTGAAAAGACGACACAACGAAGAAGAAACGCTTTAAAATTGAAGGTAGCGCTAAAACGGACGAACACATCGTGAAAAGGCGACACAACGACGAAGAAACACTTTAAAACATAGGTAAGCGCAAAAAAGGACGAACACACGGTGATAAGACGACACAACGAGGAAGAAACGCTTTAAAACTGAAGGCAGCGCAAAAAAGGACGAACAAACGGTGAAAAGACGACACAACAACGAAGAAACGCTTCAAAACTGAAGGAAGTGCTAAAAAGGACGAACACTCGTTGAAAAAACGACATAACGACGAAGAAACGCTTTAAACTGAAGGCAGCGCAAAAAAGGACGAGCACACGGGGGAAGGACGTCAAAACGACGAAGAAACGTTTTAAACTGAAGGAAGCGCTAAAAAGGACTAACACACGTTGAAAAGACGGCACAACGACGAAGAAATGCTTTAAAACTGAAGGCAGCTCAAAAAAGGACGAACACATGGTGAAAAGACGACACAACGACGAAGAAACGCTTCAAAACTGAAGGTAGCGCTAAAAAGGACGAACACACGTCGAAAAGACGACACAACGACGAAGAAACGCTTTAAAACTGAAGGCAGTGCGAAAAACGAAGAACACACGGTGGAACGACGACACACGACGAAGAAACGCTTCAAAACTGAAGGCAGCACAAAAAAGGACGAACACACGTTGAAAAGACGACACAACGACGAAGAAACGCTTTAAAACTGAACGTAGCGCTTAAAAGGACGAACACACGTTGAAAAGACGACACAACGACGAAGAAACGCTTTAAAACTGAAGGCAGTGCGAAAAAGGACGAACACACGGTGGAAAGACGACACAACGACAAAGAAACGGTTTAAAACTGAAGGCAGCGCAAAAAAGGCCGAACACACGGTGAAAAGACGACACAACGAAGAAGAAACGCTTTAAAACTGAAGGCAGCGCTAAAAAGGACGAACACTCGTTGAAAAAACGACATAACGACGAAGAAACGCTTTAAACTGAAGGCAGCGCAAAAAAGGATGAACACACGGGGGAAGGACGACACAACGACGAAGAAACGCTTTAAAACTGAAGCCAGCGTAAAAAAGGACGAACACATGTTGAAAAGACAAACCAATGACGAAGAAACGCTTTAAAACTGAAGGCAGCGCAAAAAAGGACGAACACATGGTGAAAAGACGACACAACGACGAAGAAACGCTTTAAAACTGAAGCCAGTGCGAAAAAGGACGAACACACGGTGAGAAGACGACACAAAGACGAAGAAATGCTTCAAAACTGAAGGAAGTGTTAAAAAAGACGAACACGTTAAATAGACGACACAACGACAAAGAAACGCTTTGAAACTGAAGGCAGCGGAAAAAAGGACGAACACATGGTGAAAAGAGGACACAACGATGACGAAACGATTTAAAACTGAAGGCAGCGCAAAAAAGGACGAACACACCGTGAAAAGATGACACAACGACGAAGAAACGCTTTAAAACTGAAGGCAGCGCAAAAAAGGACGAACACACGGTGAAAAGACGACACGAGGAAGAAACGCTTTAAAGCTGAAGGTAGCGCTAAAAAGGACGAACACATGGTGAAAAGACGACACAACGACGAAGAAACGCTTTAAAACTGAAGGTAGCGCAAAAAAGGACGAACACAGGGTGAAAAGAGGACACGAGGAAGAAACGCTATAAAACTGAAGGCAGCGCTAAAAAGGACGAACACACGTTGAAAAATCGACACAACGACGAAGAAACGCTTTAAAACTGAAGGCAGCGCAAAAAAGGACGAACACACGGTGAAAAGACGACACAAAGACGAAGAAACGCTTTAAAGCTGAAGGCAGCGCAAAAAAGGACGAACATACAGTGAAAAGACGACACATCGATGAAGAAACGCTTTAAAACTGAAGGCAGCTCAAGAAAGGACGAACACATGGCGAAAAGACGACACGAGGAAGAAACGCTTTAAAACTGAAGGCAGTGCTAAAAAGGACGAACACATGTTGAAAAGACGACACAACGACGAAGAAACGCTTTAAAACTGAAGGTAGCGCAAAAAAGGACAAACACACGTTGAAAAGACGACACAACGACGAAGAAACGCTTTAAAACTGAAGGCAGCGCAAAAAAGGACGAACACACATTGAAAAGACGACACAACGACGAAGAAACGCTTTAAAACTGAACGTAGCGCTTAAAAGGAGGAACACACGTTGAAAAGACGACGCAACGACGAAGAAACGCTTGAAAACTGAACGCAGTGCGAAAAAGGACGAACACACGTTGAAAAGACGACACAACGACGAAGAAACGTTTTAAACTGCAGGAAGCGCTGAAAAGGACGAACACACGTTGAAAAGACGGCACAACGACGAAGAAATGCTTTAAAACTGAAGGTAGCGCTAAAAAGGAAGAACACACGTTGAAAAGGCGGCACAACGACGAAGAAACGCTTTAAAACTCAAGGCAGCGCTAAAAAGGACGAACACTAGTTGAAAAAACGACATAACGACGAAGAAACGCTTTAAAACTGAAGGCAGCGCAAAAAAGGACGAACACACGGGGGAAGGACGACACAACGACGAAGAAACGCTTTAAAACTGAAGGCAGCGCAAGAAAGGATGAACACATCGTGAAAAGGCGACACAACGACGAAGAAACACTTTAAAACATAAGTCAGCGCAAAAAAGGACGAACACACGTTGAAAAGACGACACAACGACGAAGAAACGCTTTAAAACTGAACGTAGCGCTTAAAAGGACGAACACACGTTGAAAAGACGACACAACAACGAAGAAACGCTTTAAAACTGAAGGCAGTGCGAAAAAGGACGAACACACGGTGGAAAGACGACACAACGACAAAGAAACGGTTTAAAACTGAAGCCAGCGGAAAAAGGGACGAACACACGGTGAAAAGACGACACAATGAGGAAGAAACGCTTTAAAACTGAAGGTAGCGCTAAAAAGCACGAACACGTTGAAAAACGACACTTCGACGAAGAAACGCTTTAAAACTGAAGGCAGCTCAAGAAAGGACGAACACACGGTGAAAAGACGACACAACGACGAAGAAACGCTTTCAAACTGAAGGTAGCGATAAAAACGAGGAACACATGGTGAAAAGACGACAGAACGAAGAAGAAACGCTTTAAAATTGAAGGTAGCGCTAAAACGGACGAACACATCGTGAAAAGGCGACACAACGACGAAGAAACACTTTCAAACATAGGTAAGCGCAAAAAAGGACGAACACACGGTGATAAGACGACACAACGAGGAAGAAACGCTTTAAAACTGAAGGCAGCGCAAAAAAGGACGAACAAACGGTGAAAAGACGACACAACAACGAAGAAACGCTTCAAAACTGAAGGAAGTGCTAAAAAGGACGAACACACGTTGAAAAGACGACACAACGACGAAGAAACGCTTTAAAACTGAAGGTAGCGCTAAAAAGGACGAACAGATGGTGAAAAGACGACACAACGAAGGAGAAACGCTTTAAAACTGAAGGCAGCGCTAAAAAGGACGAACACTCGTTGAAAAAACGACATAAGGACGAAGAAACGCTTTAAACTGAAGGCAGCGCAAAAAAGGACGAACACACGGGGGAAGGACGACACAACGACGAAGAAACGCTTTAAAACTGAAGGCAGCGTAAAAAAGGACGAACACATGTTGAAAAGACAAACCAATGACGAAGAAACGCTTTAAAACTGAAGGCAGCGCAAAAACGGACGAACACACGTTGAAAAGACGACAAAACGACGAAGAAACGTTTTAAACTGAAGGAAGCGCTAAAAAGGACTAACACACGTTGAAAAGACGGCACAACGACGAAGAAATGCTTTAAAACTGAAGGCAGCTCAAAAAAGGACGAACACATGGTGAAAAGACGACACAACGACGAAGAAACGCTTCAAAACTGAAGGTAGCGCTAAAAAGGACGAACACACGTCGAAAAGACGACACAACGACGAAGAAACGCTTTAAAACTGAAGGCAGTGCGAAAAACGAAGAACACACGGTGGAACGACGACACACGACGAAGAAACGCTTCAAAACTGAAGGCAGCACAAAAAATTACGAACACACGTTGAAAAGACGACACAACGACGAAGAAACGCTTTAAAACTGAACGTAGCGCTTAAAAGGACGAACACACGTTGAAAAGACGACACAACGACGAAGAAACGCTTTAAAACTGAAGGCAGTGCGAAAAAGGACGAACACAGGGTGGAAAGACGACACAACGACAAAGAAACGGTTTAAAACTGAAGCCAGCGGAAAAAGGGACGAACACACGGTGAAAAGACGACACAATGAGGAAGAAACGCTTTTAAACTGAAGGTAGCGCTAAAAAGGACGAACACGTTGAAAAACGACACTTCGACGAAGAAACGCTTTAAAACTGAAGGCAGCGCAAGAAAGGACGAACACACGATGAAAAGACGACACAACGACGAAGAAACGCTTTAAAACTGAAGGTAGCGATAAAAACGACGAACACATGGTGAAAAGACGACACAACGAAGAAGAAAGGCTTTAAAACTGAAGGGAGCGCAAAAAAGGACGAACAAACGGTGAAAAGACGACACAACAACGGAGAAACGCTTCAAAACTGAAGGAAGCGCTTAAAAGGACGAACACACGTTGAAAAGACGGCACAACGACGAAGAAATGCTTTAAAACTGAAGGCAGCTCAAAAAAGGACGAACACATGGTGAAAAGACGACACAACGACGAAGAAACGCTTCAAAACTGAAGGTAGCGCTAAAATGGACGAACACACCTTGAAAAGACGACACAACGACGAAGAAACGCTTGAAAACTGAAGGTAGCACTAAAAAGGATGAACACATGGTGAAAAGACGACAAAACGAAGAAGAAACGCTTTAAAACTGAAGGCAGCGCTAAAAAGGAAGAACACACGTTGAAAAGACGACACAACGACGAAGAAACGTTTTAAAACTGAAGGTAGCACTTAAAAGGGATGAACACACGTTGAAAAGACGACACAACGACGAAGAAACGCTTTAAAACTAAACGTAGCGCTTAAAAGGACGAACACACGTTGAAAAGACGACGCAACGACGAAGAAACGCTTTAAAACTGAAGGCAGCGCAAAAAAGGACGAACACACGGTGAAAAGACGACACAACGACGAAGAAACGCTTCAAAACTGAAGGAAGCGCTAAAAAGGACGAACACACGTTGAAAAGACCGCACAACGACGAAGATATGCTTTAAAACTGAAGGCAGCTCAAAAAAGGACGAACACATGGTGAAAAGACGACACAACGACGAAGAAACGCTTCAAAACTGAAGGTAGCGCTAAAAAGGACGAACACACGTCGAAAAGACGACACAACGACGACGAAACGCTTTAAAACTGAAGGCAGCGCAAAAAAGGCCGAACACACGGTGAAAAGACGACACAACGAAGAAGAAACGCTTTAAAACTGAAGGCAGCGCTAAAAAGGACGAACACTCGTTGAAAAAAACGACATAACGACGAAGAAAGGCTTTAAACTGAAGGCAGCGCAAAAAAGGATGAACACACGGGGGAAGGACGACACAACGACGAAGAAACGCTTTAAAACTGAAGCCAGCGTAAAAAAGGACGAACACATGTTGAAAAGACAAACCAATGACGAAGAAACGCTTTAAAACTGAAGGCAGCGCAAAAAAGGACGAACACATGGTGAAAAGACGACACAACGACGAAGAAACGCTTTAAAACTGAAGCCAGTGCGAAAAAGGACGAACACACGGTGAGAAGACGACACAACGACGAAGAAACGCTTTAAAACTGAAGGCAGCACAAAAAAGGATGAACACACGGTGAAAAGACGACAATATGACGAAGAAACGCTTTAAAACTAAAGGCAGCGCAAAAACGGACGAACACACGTTGAAAAGACGACACAACGACAAAGAAACGTTTTAAACTGAAGGAAGCGCTTAAAAGGAGGAACACACGCTGAAAAGACGGCACAACGACGAAGAAATGCTTTAAAACTGAAGGCAGCTCAAAAAAGGACGAACACATGGTGAAAAGACGACACAACGACGAAGAAACGCTTCAAAACTGAAGGTAGCGCTTAAAAGGACGAACACACGTCGAAAAGACGACACAACGACGAAGAAACGCTTTAAAACTGAAGGCAGTGCGAAAAACGAAGAACACACGGTGGAACGACGACACACGACGAAGAAACGCTTCAAAACTGAAGGCAGCACAAAAAAGGACGAACACACGTTGAAAAGACGACACAACGACGAAGAAACGCTTTAAAACTGAACGTAGCGCTTAAAAGGACGAACACACGTTGAAAAGACGGCACAACGACGAAGAAACGCTTTAAAACTGAAGGCAGTGGGAAAAAGGACGAACACACGGTGGAAAGACGACACAACGACAAAGAAACGGTTGAAAACTGAAGGTAGCGCTAAAAAGGACGAACACGTTGAAAAACGACGCTTCGACGAAGAAACGCTTTAAAACTGAAGGCAGCGCAAGAAAGGACGAACACACGGTGAAAAGACGACACAACGACGAAGAAACGCTTTAAAACTGAAGGTAGCGATAAAAACGACGAACACATGGTGAAAAGACGACACAACGAAGAAGAAACGCTTTAAAACTGAAGGTAGCGCTAAAACGGACGAACACATCGTGAAAAGGCGACACAACGACGAAGAAACACTTTAAAACATAGGTCAGCGCAAAAAAGGACGAACACACCTGTGAAAAGACGACACAACGAGGAAGAAACGCTTTAAAACTGAAGGCAGCGCAAAAAAGCACGAACAAACGGTGAAAAGACGACACAACAACGAAGAAACGCTTCAAAACTGAAGGAAGCGCTAAAAAGGACGAACACACGTTGAAAAGACGGCACAACGACGAAGGAATGCTTTAAAACTGAAGGCAGCTCAAAAACGGACGAACACATGGTGAAAAGACGACACAACGACTAAGAAACGCTTCAAAACTGAAGGTAGCGCTAAAATGGACGAACACACGTTGAAAAGACGACACAACGACGAAGAAACGCTTGAAAACTGAAGGTAGCACTAAAAAGGACGAACACATGGTGAAAAGACGACACAACGAAGAAGAAACGCTTTAAAACTGAAGGCAGCGCTAAAAAGGACGAACACATCGTGAAAAGGCGACACAACGACGAAGAAACACTTTAAAACTGAAGGCAGCGCAAAAAAGGACAAACACATGGTTAAAAGACGACACAACGAGGAAGAAACGCTTTAAAACTGAAGGTAGCGCTAAAAAGGACGAACACATGGCGAAAAGACCACAGGAGGAAGAAACGCTATAAAACTGATGGTAGTGCTAAAAAGGACGAACACATGGTGAAAAGACGACACAACGACGAAGAAACGCTTTAAAACTGAAGGCAGCGCAAAAAAGGATGAACACACGGTGAAAAGACGACTGAACGAGGAAGAAACGCTTTAAAGCTGAAGGTAGCGCTAAAAAGGACGAACACATGGTGAAAAGACGACACAACGACGAAGAAACGCTTTAAAACTGAAGGCAGCGCAAAAAAGACGAACACACGGTGAAAAGACGACACAACGACGAAGAAACGCTTCAAAACTGAAGGAAGCGCTAAAAAGGACGAACACACGTTGAAAAGACCGCACAACGACGAAGAAACGCTTTAAAACTGAAGGTAGAGCTAAAAAGGACGAACACATGGTGAAAAGACGACACAACGAAGAAGAAACGCTTTAAAACTGAAGGCAGCGCTAAAAAGGATGAACACTCGTTGAAAAAACGACATAACGACGAAGAAACGCTTTAAACTGAAGGCAGCGGAAAAAAGGACGAACACACGGGGGAAGGATGACACAACGACGAAGAAACGCTTTAAAACTGAAGGCAGCGTAAAAAAGGACGAACACATGTTGAAAAGACAAACCAATGACGAAGAAACGCTTTAAAACTGAAGGCAGCGCAAAAACGGACGAACACACGTTGAAAAGACGACACAACGACGAAGAAACGTTTTAAACTGAAGGAAGCGCTAAAAAGGACGAACACACGTTGAAAAGACGGAACAACGACGAAGAAATGCTTTAAAACTGAAGGCAGCTCAAAAAAGGACGAACACATGGTGAAAAGACGACACAACGACGAAGAAACGCTTCAAAACTGAAGGTAGCGCTAAAAGGACGAACACACGTCGAAAAGACGACACAACGACGAAGAAACGCTTTAAAACTGAAGGCAGTGCGAAAAACGAAGAACACACGGTGGAACGACGACACACGACGAAGAAACGCTTCAAAACTGAAGGCAGCACAAAAAAGGACGAACACACGTTGAAAAGACGACACAACGACGAAGAAACGCTTTAAAACTGAACGTAGCGCTAAAAAGGACGAACACACGTCGAAAAGACGACACAACGACGACGAAACGCTTTAAAACTGAAGGCAGCGCAAAAAAGGCCGAACACACGGTGAAAAGACGACACAACGAAGAAGAAACGCTTTAAAACTGAAGGCAGCGCTAAAAAGGACGAACACTCGTTGAAAAAACGACATAACGACGAAGAAAGGCTTTAAACTGAAGGCAGCGCAAAAAAGGATGAACACACGGGGGAAGGACGACACAACGACGAAGAAACGCTTTAAAACTGAAGCCAGCGTAAAAAAGGACGAACACATGTTGAAAAGACAAACCAATGACGAAGAAACGCTTTAAAACTGAAGGCAGCGCAAAAAAGGACGAACACATGGTGAAAAGACGACACAACGACGAAGAACGCTTTAAAACTGAAGCCAGTGCGAAAAAGGACGAACACACGGTGAGAAGACGACACAACGACGAAGAAACGCTTTAAAACTGAAGGCAGCACAAAAAAGGATGAACACACGGTGAAAAGACGACAATATGACGAAGAAACGCTTTAAAACTAAAGGCAGCGCAAAAACGGACGAACACACGTTGAAAAGACGACACAACGACAAAGAAACGTTTTAAACTGAAGGAAGCGCTTAAAAGGAGGAACACACGTTGAAAAGACGGCACAACGACGAAGAAATGCTTTAAACTGAAGGCAGCTCAAAAAAGGACGAACACATGGTGAAAAGACGACACAACGACGAAGAAACGCTTCAAAACTGAAGGTAGCGCTTAAAAGGACGAACACACGTCGAAAAGACGACACAACGACGAAGAAACGCTTTAAAACTGAACGCAGTGCGAAAAACGAAGAACACACGGTGGAACGACGACACACGACGAAGAAACGCTTCAAAACTGAAGGCAGCACAAAAAAGGACGAACACACGTTGAAAAGACGACACAACGACGAAGAAACGCTTTAAAACTGAACGTAGCGCTTAAAAGGACGAACACACGTTGAAAAGACGGCACAACGACGAAGAAACGCTTTAAAACTGAAGGCAGTGGGAAAAAGGACGAACACACGGTGGAAAGACGACACAACGACAAAGAAACGGTTTAAAACTGAAGGTAGCGCTAAAAAGGACGAACACGTTGAAAAACGACGCTTCGACGAAGAAACGCTTTAAAACTGAAGGCAGCGCAAGAAAGGACGAACACACGGTGAAAAGACGACACAACGACGAAGAAACGCTTTAAAACTGAAGGTAGCGATAAAAACGACGAACACATGGTGAAAAGACGACACAACGAAGAAGAAACGCTTTAAAACTGAAGGTAGCGCTAAAACGGACGAACACATCGTGAAAAGGCGACACAACGACGAAGAAACACTTTAAAACATAGGTCAGCGCAAAAAAGGACGAACACACGGTGAAAAGACGACACAACGAGGAAGAAACGCTTTAAAACTGAAGGCAGCGCAAAAAAGCACGAACAAACGGTGAAAAGACGACACAACAACGAAGAAACGCTTCAAAACTGAAGGAAGCGCTAAAAAGGACGAACACACGTTGAAAAGACGGCACAACGACGAAGGAATGCTTTAAAACTGAAGGCAGCTCAAAACGGACGAACACATGGTGAAAAGACGACACAACGACTAAGAAACGCTTCAAAACTGAAGGTAGCGCTAAAATGGACGAACACACGTTGAAAAGACGACACAACGACGAAGAAACGCTTGAAAACTGAAGGTAGCACTAAAAAGGACGAACACATGGTGAAAAGACGACACAACGAAGAAGAAACGCTTTAAAACTGAAGGCAGCGCTAAAAAGGACGAACACATCGTGAAAAGGCGACACAACGACGAAGAAACACTTTAAAACTGAAGGCAGCGCAAAAAAGGACAAACACATGGTTAAAAGACGACACAACGAGGAAGAAACGCTTTAAAACTGAAGGTAGCGCTAAAAAGGACGAACACATGGCGAAAAGACCACAGAGGAAGAAACGCTATAAAACTGATGGTAGTGCTAAAAAGGACGAACACATGGTGAAAAGACGACACAACGACGAAGAAACGCTTTAAAACTGAAGGCAGCGCAAAAAAGGATGAACACACGGTGAAAAGACGACTGAACGAGGAAGAAACGCTTTAAAGCTGAAGGTAGCGCTAAAAAGGACGAACACATGGTGAAAAGACGACACAACGACGAAGAAACGCTTTAAAACTGAAGGCAGCGCAAAAAAGGACGAACACACGGTGAAAAGACGACACAACGACGAAGAAACGCTTCAAAACTGAAGGAAGCGCTAAAAAGGACGAACACACGTTGAAAAGACCGCACAACGACGAAGAAACGCTTTAAAACTGAAGGTAGAGCTAAAAAGGACGAACACATGGTGAAAAGTCGACACAACGAAGAAGAAACGCTTTAAAACTGAAGGCAGCGCTAAAAAGGATGAACACTCGTTGAAAAAACGACATAACGACGAAGAAACGCTTTAAACTGAAGGCAGTGGAAAAAAGGACGAACACACGGGGGAAGGATGACACAACGACGAAGAAACGCTTTAAACTGAAGGCAGCGTAAAAAAGGACGAACACATGTTGAAAAGACAAACCAATGACGAAGAAACGCTTTAAAACTGAAGGCAGCGCAAAAACGGACGAACACACGTTGAAAAGACGACACAACGACGAAGAAACGTTTTAAACAGAAGGAAGCGCTAAAAAGGACGAACACACGTTGAAAAGACGGAACAACGACGAAGAAATGCTTTAAAACTGAAGGCAGCTCAAAAAGGACGAACACATGGTGAAAAGACGACACAACGACGAAGAAACGCTTCAAAACTGAAGGTAGCGCTAAAAGGACGAACACACGTCGAAAAGACGACACAACGACGAAGAAACGCTTTAAAACTGAAGGCAGTGCGAAAAACGAAGAACACACGGTGGAACGACGACACACGACGAAGAAACGCTTCAAAACTGAAGGCAGCACAAAAAAGGACGAACACACGTTGAAAAGACGACACAACGACGAAGAAACGCTTTAAAACTGAACGTAGCGCTAAAAAGGACGAACACACGTCGAAAAGACGACACAACGACGACGAAACGCTTTAAAACTGAAGGCAGCGCAAAAAAGGCCGAACACACGGTGAAAAGACGACACAACGAAGAAGAAACGCTTTAAAACTGAAGGCAGCGCTAAAAAGGACGAACACTCGTTGAAAAAACGACATAACGACGAAGAAAGGCTTTAAACTGAAGGCAGCGCAAAAAAGGATGAACACACGGGGGAAGGACGACACAACGACGAAGAAACGCTTTAAAACTGAAGCCAGCGTAAAAAAGGACGAACACATGTTGAAAAGACAAACCAATGACGAAGAAACGCTTTAAAACTGAAGGCAGCGCAAAAAAGGACGAACACATGGTGAAAAGACGACACAACGACGAAGAAACGCTTTAAAACTGAAGCCAGTGCGAAAAAGGACGAACACACGGTGAGAAGACGACACAACGACGAAGAAACGCTTTAAAACTGAAGGCAGCACAAAAAAGGATGAACACACGTGAAAAGACGACAATATGACGAAGAAACGCTTTAAAACTAAAGGCAGCGCAAAAACGGACGAACACACGTTGAAAAGACGACACAACGACAAAGAAACGTTTTAAACTGAAGGAAGCGCTTAAAAGGAGGAACACACGTTGAAAAGACGGCACAACGACGAAGAAATGCTTTAAAACTGAAGGCAGCTCAAAAAAGGACGAACACATGGTGAAAAGACGACACAACGACGAAGAAACGCTTCAAAACTGAAGGTAGCGCTTAAAAGGACGAACACACGTCGAAAAGACGACACAACGACGAAGAAACGCTTTAAAACTGAAGGCAGTGCGAAAAACGAAGAACACACGGTGGAACGACGACACACGAAGAAGAAACGCTTCAAAGCTGAAGGCAGCACAAAAAAGGACGAACACACGTTCAAAAGACGACACAACGACGAAGAAACGCTTTAAAACTGAACGTAGCGCTTAAAGGACGAACACACGTTGAAAAGACGGCACAACGACGAAGAAACGCTTTAAAACTGAAGGCAGTGGGAAAAAGGACGAACACACGGTGGAAAGACGACACAACGACAAAGAAACGGTTTAAAACTGAAGGTAGCGCTAAAAAGGACGAACACGTTGAAATACGACGCTTCGACGAAGAAACGCTTTAAAACTGAAGGCAGCGCAAGAAAGGACGAACACACGGTGAAAAGACGACACAACGACGAAGAAACGCTTTAAAACTGAAGGTAGCGATAAAAACGACGAACACATGGTGAAAAGACGACACAACGAAGAAGAAACGCTTTAAAACTGAAGGTAGCGCTAAAACGGACGAACACATCGTGAAAAGGCGACACAACGACGAAGAAACACTTTAAAACATAGGTCAGCGCAAAAAAGGACGAACACACGGTGAAAAGACGACACAACGAGGAAGAAACGCTTTAAAACTGAAGGCAGCGCAAAAAAGCACGAACAAACGGTGAAAAGACGACACAACAACGAAGAAACGCTTCAAAACTGAAGGAAGCGCTAAAAAGGACGAACACACGTTGAAAAGACGGCACAACGACGAAGGAATGCTTTAAAACTGAAGGCAGCTCAAAAACGGACGAACACATGGTGAAAAGACGACACAACGACTAAGAAACGCTTCAAAACTGAAGGTAGCGCTAAAATGGACGAACACACGTTGAAAAGACGACACAACGACGAAGAAACGCTTGAAAACTGAAGGTAGCACTAAAAAGGACGAACACATGGTGAAAAGACGACACAACGAAGAAGAAACGCTTTAAAACTGAAGGCAGCGCTAAAAAGGACGAACACATCGTGAAAAGGCGACACAACGAGGAAGAAACGCTTTAAAACTGAAGGTAGCGCTAAAAAGGACGAACACATGGCGAAAAGACCACAGGAGGAAGAAACGCTATAAAACTGATGGTAGTGCTAAAAAAGGACGAACACATGGTGAAAAGATGACACAACGACGAAGAAACGCTTTAAAACTGAACGCAGCGCAAAAAAGGATGAACACACGGTGAAAAGACGACTGAACGAGGAAGAAACGCTTTAAAGCTGAAGGTAGCGCTAAAAAGGACGAACACATGGTGAAAAGACGACACAACGACGAAGAAACGCTTTAAAACTGAAGGCAGCGCAAAAAAGGACGAACACACGGTGAAAAGACGACACAACGACGAAGAAACGCTTCAAAACTGAAGGAAGCGCTAAAAAGGACGAACACACGTTGAAAAGACCGCACAACGACGAAGAAACGCTTTAAAACTGAAGGTAGAGCTAAAAAGGACGAACACATGGTGAAAAGACGACACAACGAAGAAGAAACACTTTAAAACTGAAGGCAGCGCTAAAAAGGATGAACACTCGTTGAAAAAACGACATAACGACGAAGAAACGCTTTAAACTGAAGGCAGCGGAAAAAAGGACGAACACACGGGGGAAGGATGACACAACGACGAAGAAACGCTTTAAAACTGAAGGCAGCGTAAAAAAGGACGAACACATGTTGAAAAGACAAACCAATGACGAAGAAACGCTTTAAAACTGAAGGCAGCGCAAAAACGGACGAACACACGTTGAAAAGACGACACAACGACGAAGAAACGTTTTAAACTGAAGGAAGCGCTAAAAAGGACGAACACACGTTGAAAAGACGACACAACGACGAAGAAACGCTTTAAAACTGAAGGCAGTGCGAAAAACGAAGAACACACGGTGGAACGACGACACACGACGAAGAAACGCTTCAAAACTGAAGGCAGCACAAAAAAGGACGAACACACGTTGAAAAGACGACAATATGACGAAGAAACGCTTTAAAACTAAAGGCAGCGCAAAAACGGACGAACACACGTTGAAAAGACGACACAACGACAAAGAAACGTTTTAAACTGAAGGAAGCGCTTAAAAGGAGGAACACACGTTGAAAAGACGGCACAACGACGAAGAAATGCTTTAAAACTGAAGGCAGCTCAAAAAAGGACGAACACATGGTGAAAAGACGACACAACGACGAAGAAACGCTTCAAAACTGAAGGTAGCGCTTAAAAGGACGAACACACGTCGAAAAGACGACACAACGACGAAGAAACGCTTTAAAACTGAAGGCAGTGCGAAAAACGAAGAACACACGGTGGAACGACGACACACGAAGAAGAAACGCTTCAAAGCTGAAGGCAGCACAAAAAAGGACGAACACACGTTCAAAAGACGACACAACGACGAAGAAACGCTTTAAAACTGAACGTAGCGCTTAAAAGGACGAACACACGTTGAAAAGACGGCACAACGACGAAGAAACGCTTTAAAACTGAAGGCAGTGGGAAAAAGGACGAACACACGGTGGAAAGACGACACAACGACAAAGAAACGGTTTAAAACTGAAGGTAGCGCTAAAAAGGACGAACACGTTGAAATACGACGCTTCGACGAAGAAACGCTTTAAAACTGAAGGCAGCGCAAGAAAGGACGAACACACGGTGAAAAGACGACACAACGACGAAGAAACGCTTTAAAACTGAAGGTAGCGATAAAAACGACGAACACATGGTGAAAAGACGACACAACGAAGAAGAAACGCTTTAAAACTGAAGGTAGCGCTAAAACGGACGAACACATCGTGAAAAGGCGACACAACGACGAAGAAACACTTTAAAACATAGGTCAGCGCAAAAAAGGACGAACACACGGTGAAAAGACGACACAACGAGGAAGAAACGCTTTAAAACTGAAGGCAGCGCAAAAAAGCACGAACAAACGGTGAAAAGACGACACAACAACGAAGAAACGCTTCAAAACTGAAGGAAGCACTAAAAAGGACGAACACACGTTGAAAAGACGGCACAACGACGAAGGAATGCTTTAAAACTGAAGGTAGCACTAAAAAGGACGAACACATGGTGAAAAGACGACACAACGAAGAAGAAACGCTTTAAAACTGAAGGCAGCGCTAAAAAGGACGAACACATCGTGAAAAGGCGACACAACGAGGAAGAAACGCTTTAAAACTGAAGGTAGCGCTAAAAAGGACGAACACATGGCGAAAAGACCACAGGAGGAAGAAACGCTATAAAACTGATGGTAGTGCTAAAAAGGACGAACACATGGTGAAAAGACGACACAACGACGAAGAAACGCTTTAAAACTGAAGGCAGCGCAAAAAAGGATGAACACACGGTGAAAGACGACTGAACGAGGAAGAAACGCTTTAAAGCTGAAGGTAGCGCTAAAAAGGACGAACACATGGTGAAAAGACGACACAACGACGAAGAAACGCTTTAAAACTGAAGGCAGCGCAAAAAAGGACGAACACACGGTGAAAAGACGACACAACGACGAAGAAACGCTTCAAAACTGAAGGAAGCGCTAAAAAGGACGAACACACGTTGAAAAGACCGCACAACGACGAAGAAACGCTTTAAAACTGAAGGTAGAGCTAAAAAGGACGAACACATGGTGAAAAGACGACACAACGAAGAAGAAACACTTTAAAACTGAAGGCAGCGCTAAAAAGGATGAACACTCGTTGAAAAAACGACATAACGACGAAGAAACGCTTTAAACTGAAGGCAGCGGAAAAAAGGACGAACACACGGGGGAAGGATGACACAACGACGAAGAAACGCTTTAAAACTGAAGGCAGCGTAAAAAAGGACGAACACATGTTGAAAAGACAAACCAATGACGAAGAAACGCTTTAAAACTGAAGGCAGCGCAAAAACGGACGAACACACGTTGAAAAGACGACACAACGACGAAGAAACGTTTTAAACTGAAGGAAGCGCTAAAAAGGACGAACACACGTTGAAAAGACGACACAACGACGAAGAAACGCTTTAAAACTGAAGGCAGTGCGAAAAACGAAGAACACACGGTGGAACGACGACACACGACGAAGAAACGCTTCAAAACTGAAGGCAGCACAAAAAAGGACGAACACACGTTGAAAAGACGACACAACGACGAAGAAACGCTTTAAAACTGAACGTAGCGCTTATAAGGACGAACACACGTTGAAAAGACGACACAACGAAGAAACGCTTTAAAACTGAAGGCAGTGCGAAAAAGGAAGAACACACGGTGGAAAGACGACACAACGACAAAGAAACGGTTTAAAACTGAAGCCAGCGGAAAAAGGGACGAACACACGGTGAAAAGACGACACAACGACAAAGAAACGGTTTAAAACTGAAGGTAGCGCTAAAAAGGACGAACACGTTGAAAAACGACGCTTCGACGAAGAAACGCTTTAAAACTGAAGGCAGCGCAAGAAAGGACGAACACACGGTGAAGAGACGACACAACGACGAAGAAACGCTTTAAAACTGAAGGTAGCGATAAAAACGACGAACACATGGTGAAAAGACGACACAACGAAGAAGAAACGCTTTAAAAGTGAAGGTAGCGCTAAAACGGACGAACACATCGTGAAAAGGCGACACAACGACGAAGAAACACTTTAAAACATAGGTCAGCGCAAAAAAGGACGAACACACGGTGAAAAGACGACACAACGAGGAAGAAACGCTTTAAAACTGAAGGCAGCGCAAAAAAGCACGAACAAACGGTGAAAAGACGACACAACAACGAAGAAACGCTTCAAAACTGAAGGAAGCGCTAAAAAGGACGAACACACGTTGAAAAGACGGCACAACGACGAAGGAATGCTTTAAAACTGAAGGCAGCTCAAAAAAGGACGAACACATGGTGAAAAGACGACACAACGACTAAGAAACGCTTCAAAACTGAAGGTAGCGCTAAAATGGACGAACACACGTTGAAAAGACGACACAACGACGAAGAAACGCTTGAAAACTGAAGGTAGCACTAAAAAGGACGAACACATGGTGAAAAGACGACACAACGAAGAAGAAACGCTTTAAAACTGAAGGCAGCGCTAAAAAGGACGAACACATCGTGAAAAGACGACACAACGAGGAAGAAACGCTTTAAAACTGAAGGTAGCGCTAAAAAGGACGAACACATGGCGAAAAGACCACAGGAGGAAGAAACGCTATAAAACTGATGGTAGTGCTAAAAAGGACGAACACATGGTGAAAAGACGACACAACGACGAAGAAACGCTTTAAAACTGAAGGCAGCGCAAAAAAGGATGAACACACGGTGAAAAGACGACTGAACGAGGAAGAAACGCTTTAAAGCTGAAGGTAGCGCTAAAAAGGACGAACACATGGTGAAAAGACGACACAACGACGAAGAAACGCTTTAAAACTGAAGGCAGCGCAAAAAAGGACGAACACACGGTGAAAAGACGACACAACGACGAAGAAACGCTTCAAAACTGAAGGAAGCGCTAAAAAGGACGAACACACGTTGAAAAGACCGCACAACGACGAAGAAACGCTTTAAAACTGAAGGTAGAGCTAAAAAGGACGAACACATGGTGAAAAGACGACACAACGAAGAAGAAACGCTTTAAAACTGAAGGCAGCGCTAAAAAGGATGAACACTCGTTGAAAAAACGACATAACGACGAAGAAACGCTTTAAACTGAAGGCAGCGGAAAAAAGGACGAACACACGGGGGAAGGATGACACAACGACGAAGAAACGCTTTAAAACTGAAGGCAGCGTAAAAAAGGACGAACACATGTTGAAAAGACAAACCAATGACGAAGAAACGCTTTAAAACTGAAGGCAGCGCAAAAACGGACGAACACACGATGAAAAGACGACACAACGACGAAGAAACGTTTTAAACTGAAGGAAGCGCTAAAAAGGACGAACACACGTTGAAAAGACGGAACAACGACGAAGAAATGCTTTAAAACTGAAGGCAGCTCAAAAAAGGACGAACACATGGTGAAAAGACGACACAACGACGAAGAAACGCTTCAAAACTGAAGGTAGCGCTAAAAGGACGAACACACGTCGAAAAGACGACACAACGACGAAGAAACGCTTTAAAACTGAAGGCAGTGCGAAAAACGAAGAACACACGGTGGAACGACGACACACGACGAAGAAACGCTTCAAAACTGAAGGCAGCACAAAAAAGGACGAACACACGTTGAAAAGACGACACAACGACGAAGAAACGCTTTAAAACTGAACGTAGCGCTTAAAAGGACGAACACACGTTGAAAAGGCGACACAACGACGAAGAAACGCTTTAAAACTGAAGGCAGTGCGAAAAACGAAGAACACACGGTGGAAAGATGACACAACGACAAAGAAAGGGTTTAAAACTGAAGCCAGCGGAAAAAGGGACGAACACACGGTGAAAAGACGACACAATGAGGAAGAAACGCTTTTAAACTGAAGGTAGCGCTAAAAAGGACGAACACGTTGAAAAACGACACTTCGACGAAGAAACGCTTTAAAACTGAAGGCAGCGCAAGAAAGGACGAACACACGGTGAAAGGACGACACAACGACGAAGAAACGCTTTAAAACTGAAGGTAGCGATAAAAACGACGAACACATGGTGAAAAGACGACACAACGAAGAAGAAAGGCTTTAAAACTGAAGGGAGCGCAAAAAAGGACGAACAAACGGTGAAAAGACGACACAACAACGAAGAAATGCTTCAAAACTGAAGGAAGCACTTAAAAGGACGAACACACGTTGAAAAGACGGCACAACGACGAAGAAATGCTTTAAAACTGAAGGCAGCTCAAAAAAGGACGAGCACATGGTGAAAAGACGACACAACGACGAAGAAACGCTTCAAAACTGAAGGTAGCGCTAAAATGGACGAACACACCTTGAAAAGACGACACAACGACGAAGAAACGCTTGAAAACTGAAGGTAGCACTAAAAAGGACGAACACATGGTGAAAAGATGACAAAACGAAGAAGAAACGCTTTAAAACTGAAGGCAGCGCTAAAAAGGACGAACACACGTTGAAAAGACGACACAACGACGAAGAAACGCTTTAAAACTGAACGTAGTGCTTAAAAGGACGAACACACGTTGAAAAGACGACACAACGACGAAGAAACGCTTTAAAACTGAAGGCAGTGCGAAAAAGGACGAACAAACGGTGGAAAGAAACACAACGACGAAGAAAAGCTTTAAAACTGAAGGCAGCAAAAGAAAGGACGAACACACGTTGAAAAGACGACACAACGACGAAGAAACGTTTTAAAACTGAAGGTAGCACTTAAAAGGGATGAACACACGTTGAAAAGACGACACAACGACGAAGAAACGCTTTAAAACTGAACGTAGCGCTTAAAAGGACGAACACACGTTGAAAAGACGACGCAACGACGAAGAAACGCTTTAAAACTGAAGGCAGCGCAAAAAAGGACGAACACACGGTGAAAAGACGACACAACGACGAAGAAACGCTTCAAAACTGAAGGAAGCGCTAAAAAGGACGAACACACGTTGAAAAGACGGAACAACGACGAAGAAATGCTTTAAAACTGAAGGCAGCTCAAAAAAGGACGAACACATGGTGAAAAGACGACACAACGACGAAGAAACGCTTCAAAACTGAAGGTAGCGCTAAAAGGACGAACACACGTCGAAAAGACGACACAACGACGAAGAAACGCTTTAAAACTGAAGGCAGTGCGAAAAACGAAGAACACACGGTGGAACGACGACACACGACGAAGAAACGCTTCAAAACTGAAGGCAGCACAAAAAAGGACGAACACACGTTGAAAAGACGACACAACGACGAAGAAACGCTTTAAAACTGAACGTAGCGCTTAAAAGGACGAACACACGTTGAAAAGACGACACAACGACGAAGAAACGCTTTAAAACTGAAGGCAGTGCGAAAAAGGAAGAACACACGGTGGAAAGATGACACAACGACAAAGAAACGGTTTAAAACTGAAGGCAGCGCAAGAAAGGACGAACACACGGTGAAAGGACGACACAACGACGAAGAAACGCTTTAAAACTGAAGGTAGCGATAAAAACGACGAACACATGGTGAAAAGACGACACAACGAAGAAGAAAGGCTTTAAAACTGAAGGGAGCGCAAAAAAGGACGAACAAACGGTGAAAAGACGACACAACAACGAAGAAATGCTTTAAAACTGAAGGAAGCGCTTAAAAGGACGAACACACGTTGAAAAGACGGCACAACGACGAAGAAATGCTTTAAAACTGAAGGCAGCTCAAAAAAGGACGAACACATGGTGAAAAGACGACACAACGACGAAGAAACGCTTCAAAACTTAAGGTAGCGCTAAAATGGACGAACACACCTTGAAAAGACGACACAACGACGAAGAAACGCTTGAAAACTGAAGGTAGCACTAAAAAGGACGAACACATGGTGAAAAGATGACAAAACGAAGAAGAAACGCTTTAAAACTGAAGGCAGCGCTAAAAAGGACGAACACACGTTGAAAAGACGACACAACGACGAAGAAACGCTTTAAAACTGAACGTAGTGCTTAAAAGGACGAACACACGTTGAAAAGACGACACAACGACGAAGAAACGCTTTAAAACTGAAGGCAGTGCGAAAAAGGACGAACAAACGGTGGAAAGAAACACAACGACGAAGAAAAGCTTTAAAACTGAAGGCAGCAAAAGAAAGGACGAACACACGTTGAAAAGACGACACAACGACGAAGAAACGTTTTAAAACTGAAGGTAGCACTTAAAAGGGATGAACACACGTTGAAAAGACGACACAACGACGAAGAAACGCTTTAAAACTGAACGTAGCGCTTAAAAGGACGAACACACGTTGAAAAGACGACGCAACGACGAAGAAACGCTTTAAAACTGAAGGCAGCGCAAAAAAGGGCGAACACACGGTGAAAAGACGACAAAACGACGAAGAAACGCTTCAAAACTGAAGGAAGCGCTAAAAAGGACGAACACACGTTGAAAAGACCGCACAACGACGAAGATATGCTTTAAAACTGAAGGCAGCTCAAAAAAGGACGAACACATGGTGAAAAGACGACACAACGACGAAGAAACGCTTCAAAACTGAAGGTAGCGCTAAAATGGACGAACACACGTTGAAAAGACGACACAACGACGAAGAAACGCTTTAAAACTGAAGGTAGCGCAAAAAAGGACGAATACACGGTGAAAAGACGACACAACGAGGAAGAAACGCTTTAAAACTGAAGGCAGCGCAAAAAAGCACGAACAAACGGTGAAAAGACGACACAACAACGAAGAAACGCTTCAAAACTGAAGGAAGCGCTAAAAAGGACGAACACACGTTGAAAAGACGGCACAACGACGAAGGAATGCTTTAAAACTGAAGGCAGCTCAAAAAAGGACGAACACGTGGTGAAAAGACGACACAAGGACTAAGAAACGCTTCAAAACTGAAGGTAGCGCTAAAATGGACGAACACACGTTGAAAAGACGACACAACGACGAAGAAACGCTTGAAAACTGAAGGTAGCACTAAAAAGGACGAGCACATGGTGAAAAGACGACACAACGAAGAAGAAACGCTTTAAAACTGAAGGCAGCGCTAAAAAGGACGAACACATCGTGAAAAGGCGACACAACGACGAAGAAACACTTTAAAACTGAAGGCAGCGCAAAAAAGGACAAACACATGGTTAAAAGACGACACAACGAGGAAGAAACGCTTTAAAACTGAAGGTAGCGCTAAAAAGGACGAACACATGGCGAAAAGACCACAGGAGGAAGAAACGCTATAAAACTGATGGTAGTGCTAAAAAGGACGAACACATGGTGAAAAGACGACACAACGACGAAGAAACGCTTTAAAACTGAAGGCAGCGCAAAAAAGGATGAACACACGGTGAAAAGACGACTGAACGAGGAAGAAACGCTTTAAAGCTGAAGGTAGCGCTAAAAAGGACGAACACATGGTGAAAAGACGACACAACGACGAAGAAACGCTTTAAAACTGAAGGCGGCGCAAAAAAGGACGAACACACGGTGAAAAGACGACACAACGACGAAGAAACGCTTCAAAACTGAAGGAAGCGCTAAAAAGGACGAACACACGTTGAAAAGACCGCACAACGAGGAAGAAACGCTTTAAAATGAAGGTAGAGCTAAAAAGGACGAACACATGGTGAAAAGACGACACAACGAAGAAGAAACGCTTTAAAACTGAAGGCAGCGCTAAAAAGGATGAACACTCGTTGAAAAAACGACATAACGACGAAGAAACGCTTTAAACTGAAGGCAGCGGAAAAAAGGACGAACACACGGGGGAAGGATGACACAACGACGAAGAAACGCTTTAAAACTGAAGGCAGCGTAAAAAAGGACGAACACATGTTGAAAAGACAAACCAATGACGAAGAAACGCTTTAAAACTGAAGGCAGCGCAAAAACGGACGAACACACGATGAAAAGACGACACAACGACGAAGAAACGTTTTAAACTGAAGGAAGCGCTAAAAAGGACGAACACACGTTGAAAAGACGGAACAACGACGAAGAAATGCTTTAAAACTGAAGGCAGCTCAAAAAAGGACGAACACATGGTGAAAAGACGACACAACGACGAAGAAACGCTTCAAAACTGAAGGTAGCGCTAAAAGGACGAACACACGTCGAAAAGACGACACAACGACGAAGAAACGCTTTAAAACTGAAGGCAGTGCGAAAAACGAAGAACACACGGTGGAACGACGACACACGACGAAGAAACGCTTCAAAACTGAAGGCAGCACAAAAAAGGACGAACACACGTTGAAAAGACGACACAACGACGAAGAAACGCTTTAAAACTGAACGTAGCGCTTAAAAGGACGAACACACGTTGAAAAGACGACACAACGACGAAGAAACGCTTTAAAACTGAAGCCAGCGGAAAAAGGGACGAACACACGGTGAAAAGACGACACAATGAGGAAGAAACGCTTTTAAACTGAAGGTAGCGCTAAAAAGGACGAACACGTTGAAAAACGACACTTCGACGAAGAAACGCTTTAAAACTGAAGGCAGCGCAAGAAAGGACGAACACACGGTGAAAGGACGACACAACGACGAAGAAACGCTTTAAAACTGAAGGTAGCGATAAAAACGACGAACACATGGTGAAAAGACGACACAACGAAGAAGAAAGGCTTTAAAACTGAAGGGAGCGCAAAAAAGGACGAACAAACGGTGAAAAGACGACACAACAACGAAGAAATGCTTCAAAACTGAAGGAAGCGCTTAAAAGGACGAACACACGTTGAAAAGACGGCACAACGACGAAGAAATGCTTTAAAACTGAAGGCAGCTCAAAAAAGGACGAACACATGGTGAAAAGACGACACAACGACGAAGAAACGCTTCAAAACTGAAGGTAGCGCTAAAATGGACGAACACACCTTGAAAAGACGACACAACGACTAAGAAACGCTTGAAAACTGAAGGTAGCACTAAAAAGGACGAACACATGGTGAAAAGATGACAAAACGAAGAAGAAACGCTTTAAAACTGAAGGCAGCGCTAAAAAGGACGAACACACGTTGAAAAGACGACACAACGACGAAGAAAGGCTTTAAAACTGAACGTAGTGCTTAAAAGGACGAACACACGTTGAAAAGACGACACAACGACGAAGAAACGCTTTAAAACTGAAGGCAGTGCGAAAAAGGACGAACAAACGGTGGAAAGAAACACAACGACGAAGAAAAGCTTTAAAACTGAAGGCAGCAAAAGAAAGGACGAACACACGTTGAAAAGACGACACAACGACGAAGAAACGCTTTAAAACTGAACGTAGTGCTTAAAAGGACGAACACACGGTGAAAAGACGACACAACGAGGAAGAAACGCTTTAAAACTGAAGGCAGCGCAAAAAAGCACGAACAAACGGTGAAAAGACGACACAACAACGAAGAAACGCTTCAAAACTGAAGGAAGCGCTAAAAAGGACGAACACACGTTGAAAAGACGGCACAACGACGAAGGAATGCTTTAAAACTGAAGGCAGCTCAAAAACGGACGAACACATGGTGAAAAGACGACACAACGACTAAGAAACGCTTCAAAACTGAAGGTAGCGCTAAAATGGACGAACACACGTTGAAAAGACGACACAACGACGAAGAAACGCTTGAAAACTGAAGGTAGCACTAAAAAGGACGAACACATGGTGAAAAGACGACACAACGAAGAAGAAACGCTTTAAAACTGAAGGCAGCGCTAAAAAGGACGAACACATCGTGAAAAGGCGACACAACGAGGAAGAAACACTTTAAAACTGAAGGTAGCGCTAAAAAGGACGAACACATGGCGAAAAGACCACAGGAGGAAGAAACGCTATAAAACTGATGGTAGTGCTAAAAAGGACGAACACATGGTGAAAAGACGACACAACGACGAAGAAACGCTTTAAAACTGAAGGCAGCGCAAAAAAGGATGAACACACGGTGAAAAGACGACTGAACGAGGAAGAAACGCTTTAAAGCTGAAGGTAGCGCTAAAAAGGACGAACACATGGTGAAAAGACGACACAACGACGAAGAAACGCTTTAAAACTGAAGGCAGCGCAAAAAAGGACGAACACACGGTGTAAAGACGACACAACGACGAAGAAACGCTTCAAAACTGAAGGAAGCGCTAAAAAGGACGAACACACGTTGAAAAGACCGCACAACGACGAAGAAACGCTTTAAAACTGAAGGTAGAGCTAAAAAGGACGAACACATGGTGAAAAGACGACACAACGAAGAAGAAACGCTTTAAAACTGAAGGCAGCGCTAAAAAGGATGAACACTCGTTGAAAAAACGACATAACGACGAAGAAACGCTTTAAACTGAAGGCAGCGGAAAAAAGGACGAACACACGGGGGAAGGATGACACAACGACGAAGAAACGCTTTAAAACTGAAGGCAGCGTAAAAAAGGACGAACACATGTTGAAAAGACAAACCAATGACGAAGAAACGCTTTAAAACTGAAGGCAGCGCAAAAACGGACGAACACACGATGAAAAGACGACACAACGACGAAGAAACGTTTTAAACTGAAGGAAGCGCTAAAAAGGACGAACACACGTTGAAAAGACGGAACAACGACGAAGAAATGCTTTAAAACTGAAGGCAGCTCAAAAAAGGACGAACACATGGTGAAAAGACGACACAACGACGAAGAAACGCTTCAAAACTGAAGGTAGCGCTAAAAGGACGAACACACGTCGAAAAGACGACACAACGACGAAGAAACGCTTTAAAACTGAAGGCAGTGCGAAAAACGAAGAACACACGGTGGAACGACGACACACGACGAAGAAACGCTTCAAAACTGAAGGCAGCACAAAAAAGGACGAACACACGTTGAAAAGACGACACAACGACGAAGAAACGCTTTAAAACTGAACGTAGCGCTTAAAAGGACGAACACACGTTGAAAAGGCGACACAACGACGAAGAAACGCTTTAAAACTGAAGGCAGTGCGAAAAACGAAGAACACACGGTGGAAAGATGACACAACGACAAAGAAACGGTTTAAAACTGAAGCCAGCGGAAAAAGGGACGAACACACGGTGAAAAGACGACACAATGAGGAAGAAACGCTTTTAAACTGAAGGTAGCGCTAAAAAGGACGAACACGTTGAAAAACGACACTTCGACGAAGAAACGCTTTAAAACTGAAGGCAGCGCAAGAAAGGACGAACACACGGTGAAAGGACGACACAACGACGAAGAAACGCTTTAAAACTGAAGGTAGCGATAAAAACGACGAACACATGGTGAAAAGACGACACAACGAAGAAGAAAGGCTTTAAAACTGAAGGGAGCGCAAAAAAGGACGAACAAACGGTGAAAAGACGACACAACAACGAAGAAATGCTTCAAAACTGAAGGAAGCACTTAAAAGGACGAACACATGGTGAAAAGATGACAAAACGAAGAAGAAACGCTTTAAAACTGAAGGCAGCGCTAAAAAGGACGAACACACGTTGAAAAGACGACACAACGACGAAGAAACGCTTTAAAACTGAACGTAGTGCTTAAAAGGACGAACACACGTTGAAAAGACGACACAACGACGAAGAAACGCTTTAAAACTGAAGGCAGTGCGAAAAAGGACGAACAAACGGTGGAAAGAAACACAACGACGAAGAAAAGCTTTAAAACTGAAGGCAGCAAAAGAAAGGACGAACACACGTTGAAAAGACGACACAACGACGAAGAAACGTTTTAAAACTGAAGGTAGCACTTAAAAGGGATGAACACACGTTGAAAAGACGACACAACGACGAAGAAACGCTTTAAAACTGAACGTAGCGCTTAAAAGGACGAACACACGTTGAAAAGACGACGCAACGACGAAGAAACGCTTTAAAACTGAAGGCAGCGCAAAAAAGGACGAACACACGGTGAAAAGACGACACAACGACGAAGAAACGCTTGAAAACTGAAGGAAGCGCTAAAAAGGACGAACACACGTTGAAAAGACGGAACAACGACGAAGAAATGCTTTAAAACTGAAGGCAGCTCAAAAAAGGACGAACACATGGTGAAAAGACGACACAAGGACGAAGAAACGCTTCAAAACTGAAGGTAGCGCTAAAAGGACGAACACACGTCGAAAAGACGACACAACGACGAAGAAACGCTTTAAAACTGAAGGCAGTGCGAAAAACGAAGAACACACGGTGGAACGACGACACACGACGAAGAAACGCTTCAAAACTGAAGGCAGCACAAAAAAGGACGAACACACGTTGAAAAGACGACACAACGACGAAGAAACGCTTTAAAACTGAACGTAGCGCTTAAAAGGACGAACACACGTTGAAAAGACGACACAACGACGAAGAAACGCTTTAAAACTGAAGGCAGTGCGAAAAAGGAAGAACACACGGTGGAAAGATGACACAACGACAAAGAAACGGTTTAAAACTGAAGGCAGCGCAAGAAAGGACGAACACACGGTGAAAGGACGACACAACGACGAAGAAACGCTTTAAAACTGAAGGTAGCGATAAAAACGACGAACACATGGTGAAAAGACGACACAACGAAGAAGAAAGGCTTTAAAACTGAAGGGAGCGCAAAAAAGGACGAACAAACGGTGAAAAGACGACACAACAACGAAGAAATGCTTTAAAACTGAAGGAAGCGCTTAAAAGGACGAACACACGTTGAAAAGACGGCACAACGACGAAGAAATGCTTTAAAACTGAAGGCAGCTCAAAAAAGGACGAACACATGGTGAAAAGACGACACAACGACGAAGAAACGCTTCAAAACTGAAGGTAGCGCTAAAATGGACGAACACACCTTGAAAAGACGACACAACGACGAAGAAACGCTTGAAAACTGAAGGTAGCACTAAAAAGGACGAACACATGGTGAAAAGATGACAAAACGAAGAAGAAACGCTTTAAAACTGAAGGCAGCGCTAAAAAGGACGAACACACGTTGAAAAGACGACACAACGACGAAGAAACGCTTTAAAACTGAACGTAGTGCTTAAAAGGACGAACACACGTTGAAAAGACGACACAACGACGAAGAAACGCTTTAAAACTGAAGGCAGTGCGAAAAAGGACGAACAAACGGTGGAAAGAAACACAACGACGAAGAAAAGCTTTAAAACTGAAGGCAGCAAAAAAAGGACGAACACACGTTGAAAAGACGACACAACGACGAAGAAACGTTTTAAAACTGAAGGTAGCACTTAAAAGGGATGAACACACGTTGAAAAGACGACACAACGACGAAGAAACGCTTTAAAACTGAACGTAGCGCTTAAAAGGACGAACACACGTTGAAAAGACGACGCAACGACGAAGAAACGCTTTAAAACTGAAGGCAGCGCAAAAAAGGGCGAACACACGGTGAAAAGACGACACAACGACGAAGAAACGCTTCAAAACTGAAGGAAGCGCTAAAAAGGACGAACACACGTTGAAAAGACCGCACAACGACGAAGATATGCTTTAAAACTGAAGGCAGCTCAAAAAAGGACGAACACATGGTGAAAAGACGACACAACGACGAAGAAACGCTTCAAAACTGAAGGTAGCGCTAAAATGGACGAACACACGTTGAAAAGACGACACAACGACGAAGAAACGCTTTAAAACTGAAGGTAGCGCAAAAAAGGACGAATACACGGTGAAAAGACGACACAACGAGGAAGAAACGCTTTAAAACTGAAGGCAGCGCAAAAAAGCACGAACAAACGGTGAAAAGACGACACAACAACGAAGAAACGCTTCAAAACTGAAGGAAGCGCTAAAAAGGACGAACACACGTTGAAAAGACGGCACAACGACGAAGGAATGCTTTAAAACTGAAGGCAGCTCAAAAAAGGACGAACACGTGGTGAAAAGACGACACAAGGACTAAGAAACGCTTCAAAACTGAAGGTAGCGCTAAAATGGACGAACACACGTTGAAAAGACGACACAACGACGAAGAAACGCTTGAAAACTGAAGGTAGCACTAAAAAGGACGAACACATGGTGAAAAGACGACACAACGAAGAAGAAACGCTTTAAAACTGAAGGCAGCGCTAAAAAGGACGAACACATCGTGAAAAGGCGACACAACGACGAAGAAACACTTTAAAACTGAAGGCAGCGCAAAAAAGGACAAACACATGGTTAAAAGACGACACAACGAGGAAGAAACGCTTTAAAACTGAAGGTAGCGCTAAAAAGGACGAACACATGGCGAAAAGACCACAGGAGGAAGAAACGCTATAAAACTGATGGTAGTGCTAAAAAGGACGAACACATGGTGAAAAGACGACACAACGACGAAGAAACGCTTTAAAACTGAAGGCAGCGCAAAAAAGGATGAACACACGGTGAAAAGACGACTGAACGAGGAAGAAACGCTTTAAAGCTGAAGGTAGCGCTAAAAAGGACGAACACATGGTGAAAAGACGACACAACGACGAAGAAACGCTTTAAAACTGAAGGCGGCGCAAAAAAGGACGAACACACGGTGAAAAGACGACACAACGACGAAGAAACGCTTCAAAACTGAAGGAAGCGCTAAAAAGGACGAACACACGTTGAAAAGACCGCACAACGAGGAAGAAACGCTTTAAAATGAAGGTAGAGCTAAAAAGGACGAACACATGGTGAAAAGACGACACAACGAAGAAGAAACGCTTTAAAACTGAAGGCAGCGCTAAAAAGGATGAACACTCGTTGAAAAAACGACATAACGACGAAGAAACGCTTTAAACTGAAGGCAGCGGAAAAAAGGACGAACACACGGGGGAAGGATGACACAACGACGAAGAAACGCTTTAAAACTGAAGGCAGCGTAAAAAAGGACGAACACATGTTGAAAAGACAAACCAATGACGAAGAAACGCTTTAAAACTGAAGGCAGCGCAAAAACGGACGAACACACGATGAAAAGACGACACAACGACGAAGAAACGTTTTAAACTGAAGGAAGCGCTAAAAAGGACGAACACACGTTGAAAAGACGGAACAACGACGAAGAAATGCTTTAAAACTGAAGGCAGCTCAAAAAAGGACGAACACATGGTGAAAAGACGACACAACGACGAAGAAACGCTTCAAAACTGAAGGTAGCGCTAAAAGGACGAACACACGTCGAAAAGACGACACAACGACGAAGAAACGCTTTAAAACTGAAGGCAGTGCGAAAAACGAAGAACACACGGTGGAACGACGACACACGACGAAGAAACGCTTCAAAACTGAAGGCAGCACAAAAAAGGACGAACACACGTTGAAAAGACGACACAACGACGAAGAAACGCTTTAAAACTGAACGTAGCGCTTAAAAGGACGAACACACGTTGAAAAGACGACACAACGACGAAGAAACGCTTTAAAACTGAAGCCAGCGGAAAAAGGGACGAACACACGGTGAAAAGACGACACAATGAGGAAGAAACGCTTTTAAACTGAAGGTAGCGCTAAAAAGGACGAACACGTTGAAAAACGACACTTCGACGAAGAAACGCTTTAAAACTGAAGGCAGCGCAAGAAAGGACGAACACACGGTGAAAGGACGACACAACGACGAAGAAACGCTTTAAAACTGAAGGTAGCGATAAAAACGACGAACACATGGTGAAAAGACGACACAACGAAGAAGAAAGGCTTTAAAACTGAAGGGAGCGCAAAAAAGGACGAACAAACGGTGAAAAGACGACACAACAACGAAGAAATGCTTCAAAACTGAAGGAAGCGCTTAAAAGGACGAACACACGTTGAAAAGACGGCACAACGACGAAGAAATGCTTTAAAACTGAAGGCAGCTCAAAAAAGGACGAACACATGGTGAAAAGACGACACAACGACGAAGAAACGCTTCAAAACTGAAGGTAGCGCTAAAATGGACGAACACACCTTGAAAAGACGACACAACGACTAAGAAACGCTTGAAAACTGAAGGTAGCACTAAAAAGGACGAACACATGGTGAAAAGATGACAAAACGAAGAAGAAACGCTTTAAAACTGAAGGCAGCGCTAAAAAGGACGAACACACGTTGAAAAGACGACACAACGACGAAGAAAGGCTTTAAAACTGAACGTAGTGCTTAAAAGGACGAACACACGTTGAAAAGACGACACAACGACGAAGAAACGCTTTAAAACTGAAGGCAGTGCGAAAAAGGACGAACAAACGGTGGAAAGAAACACAACGACGAAGAAAAGCTTTAAAACTGAAGGCAGCAAAAGAAAGGACGAACACACGTTGAAAAGACGACACAACGACGAAGAAACGCTTTAAAACTGAACGTAGTGCTTAAAAGGACGAACACACGGTGAAAAGACGACACAACGAGGAAGAAACGCTTTAAAACTGAAGGCAGCGCAAAAAAGCACGAACAAACGGTGAAAAGACGACACAACAACGAAGAAACGCTTCAAAACTGAAGGAAGCGCTAAAAAGGACGAACACACGTTGAAAAGACGGCACAACGACGAAGGAATGCTTTAAAACTGAAGGCAGCTCAAAAACGGACGAACACATGGTGAAAAGACGACACAACGACTAAGAAACGCTTCAAAACTGAAGGTAGCGCTAAAATGGACGAACACACGTTGAAAAGACGACACAACGACGAAGAAACGCTTGAAAACTGAAGGTAGCACTAAAAAGGACGAACACATGGTGAAAAGACGACACAACGAAGAAGAAACGCTTTAAAACTGAAGGCAGCGCTAAAAAGGACGAACACATCGTGAAAAGGCGACACAACGAGGAAGAAACACTTTAAAACTGAAGGTAGCGCTAAAAAGGACGAACACATGGCGAAAAGACCACAGGAGGAAGAAACGCTATAAAACTGATGGTAGTGCTAAAAAGGACGAACACATGGTGAAAAGACGACACAACGACGAAGAAACGCTTTAAAACTGAAGGCAGCGCAAAAAAAGGATGAACACACGGTGAAAAGACGACTGAACGAGGAAGAAACGCTTTAAAGCTGAAGGTAGCGCTAAAAAGGACGAACACATGGTGAAAAGACGACACAACGACGAAGAAACGCTTTAAAACTGAAGGCAGCGCAAAAAAGGACGAACACACGGTGTAAAGACGACACAACGACGAAGAAACGCTTCAAAACTGAAGGAAGCGCTAAAAAGGACGAACACACGTTGAAAAGACCGCACAACGACGAAGAAACGCTTTCAAACTGAAGGTAGAGCTAAAAAGGACGAACACATGGTGAAAAGACGACACAACGAAGAAGAAACGCTTTAAAACTGAAGGCAGCGCTAAAAAGGATGAACACTCGTTGAAAAAACGACATAACGACGAAGAAACGCTTTAAACTGAAGGCAGCGGAAAAAAGGACGAACACACGGGGGAAGGATGACACAACGACGAAGAAACGCTTTAAAACTGAAGGCAGCGTAAAAAAGGACGAACACATGTTGAAAAGACAAACCAATGACGAAGAAACGCTTTAAAACTGAAGGCAGCGCAAAAACGGACGAACACACGTTGAAAAGACGACACAACGACGAAGAAACGTTTTAAACTGAAGGAAGCGCTAAAAAGGACGAACACACGTTGAAAAGACGACACAACGACGAAGAAACGCTTTAAAACTGAAGGCAGTGCGAAAAACGAAGAACACACGGTGGAACGACGACACACGACGAAGAAACGCTTCAAAACTGAAGGCAGCACAAAAAAGGACGAACACACGTTGAAAAGACGACACAACGACGAAGAAACGCTTTAAAACTGAACGTAGCGCTTATAAGGACGAACACACGTTGAAAAGACGACACAACGACGAAGAAACGCTTTAAAACTGAAGGCAGTGCGAAAAAGGAAGAACACACGGTGGAAAGACGACACAACGACAAAGAAACGGTTTAAAACTGAAGCCAGCGGAAAAAGGGACGAACACACGGTGAAAAGACGACACAACGACAAAGAAACGGTTTAAAACTGAAGGTAGCGCTAAAAAGGACGAACACGTTGAAAAACGACGCTTCGACGAAGAAACGCTTTAAAACTGAAGGCAGCGCAAGAAAGGACGAACACACGGTGAAGAGGCGACACAACGACGAAGAAACGCTTTAAAACTGAAGGTAGCGATAAAAACGACGAACACATGGTGAAAAGACGACACAACGAAGAAGAAACGCTTTGAAACTGAAGGTAGCGCTAAAACGGACGAACACATCGTGAAAAGGCGACACAACGACGAAGAAACACTTTAAAACATAGGTCAGCGCAAAAAAGGACGAACACACGGTGAAAAGACGACACAACGACGAAGAAACGCTTGAAAACTGAAGGTAGCACTAAAAAGGACGAACACATGGTGAAAAGACGACACAACGAAGAAGAAACGCTTTAAAACTGAACGTAGCGCTTAAAAGGACGAACACACGTTGAAAAGGCGACACAACGACGAAGAAACGCTTTAAAACTGAAGGCAGTGCGAAAAAGGAAGAACACACGGTGGAAAGATGACACAACGACAAAGAAACGGTTTAAAACTGAAGCCAGCGGAAAAAGGGACGAACACACGTTGAAAAGACGACACAACGACGAAGAAACGCTTTAAAACTGAACGTAGCGCTTATAAGGACGAACACACGTTGAAAAGACGACACAACGACGAAGAAACGCTTTAAAACTGAAGGCAGTGCGAAAAAGGAAGAACACACGGTGGAAAGACGACACAACGACGAAGAAACGCTTCAAAACTGAAGGTAGCGCTAAAAAGGACGAAGACGTTGAAAAACGACACTTCGACGAAGAAACGCTTTAAAACTGAAGGCAGCGCAAGAAAGGACGAACACACGGTGAAAGGACGACACAACGACGAAGAAACGCTTTAAAACTGAAGGTAGCGATAAAAACGACGAACACATGGTGAAAAGACGACACAACGAAGAAGAAAGGCTTTAAAACTGAAGGGAGCGCAAAAAAGGACGAACAAACGGTGAAAAGACGACACAACAACGAAGAAATGCTTCAAAACTGAAGGAAGCACTTAAAAGGACGAACACACGTTGAAAAGACGGCACAACGACGAAGAAATGCTTTAAAACTGAAGGCAGCTCAAAAAAGGACGAGCACATGGTGAAAAGACGACACAACGACGAAGAAACGCTTCAAAACTGAAGGTAGCGCTAAAATGGACGAACACACCTTGAAAAGACGACACAACGACGAAGAAACGCTTGAAAACTGAAGGTAGCACTAAAAAGGACGAACACATGGTGAAAAGATGACAAAACGAAGAAGAAACGCTTTAAAACTGAAGGCAGCGCTAAAAAGGACGAACACACGTTGAAAAGACGACACAACGACGAAGAAACGCTTTAAAACTGAACGTAGTGCTTAAAAGGACGAACACACGTTGAAAAGACGACACAACGACGAAGAAACGCTTTAAAACTGAAGGCAGTGCGAAAAAGGACGAACAAACGGTGGAAAGAAACACAACGACGAAGAAAAGCTTTAAAACTGAAGGCAGCAAAAGAAAGGACGAACACACGTTGAAAAGACGACACAACGACGAAGAAACGTTTTAAAACTGAAGGTAGTACTTAAAAGGGATGAACACACGTTGAAAAGACGACACAACGACGAAGAAACGCTTTAAAACTGAACGTAGCGCTTAAAAGGACGAACACACGTTGAAAAGACGACGCAACGACGAAGAAACGCTTTAAAACTGAAGGCAGCGCAAAAAAGGACGAACACACGGTGAAAAGACGACACAACGACGAAGAAACGCTTCAAAACTGAAGGAAGCGCTAAAAAGGACGAACACACGTTGAAAAGACGGAACAACGACGAAGAAATGCTTTAAAACTGAAGGCAGCTCAAAAAAGGACGAACACATGGTGAAAAGACGACACAACGACGAAGAAACGCTTCAAAACTGAAGGTAGCGCTAAAAGGACGAACACACGTCGAAAAGACGACACAACGACGAAGAAACGCTTTAAAACTGAAGGCAGTGCGAAAAACGAAGAACACACGGTGGAACGACGACACACGACGAAGAAACGCTTCAAAACTGAAGGCAGCACAAAAAAGGACGAACACACGTTGAAAAGACGACACAACGACGAAGAAACGCTTTAAAACTGAACGTAGCGCTTAAAAGGACGAACACACGTTGAAAAGACGACACAACGACGAAGAAACGCTTTAAAACTGAAGGCAGTGCGAAAAAGGAAGAACACACGGTGGAAAGATGACACAACGACAAAGAAACGGTTTAAAACTGAAGGCAGCGCAAGAAAGGACGAACACACGGTGAAAGGACTACACAACGACGAAGAAACGCTTTAAAACTGAAGGTAGCGATAAAAACGACGAACACATGGTGAAAAGACGACACAACGAAGAAGAAAAGCTTTAAAACTGAAGGGAGCGCAAAAAAGGACGAACAAACGGTGAAAAGACGACACAACAACGAAGAAATGCTTTAAAACTGAAGGAAGCGCTTAAAAGGACGAACACACGTTGAAAAGACGGCACAACGACGAAGAAATGCTTTAAAACTGAAGGCAGCTCAAAAAAGGACGAACACATGGTGAAAAGACGACACAACGACGAAGAAACGCTTCAAAACTGAAGGTAGCGCTAAAATGGACGAACACACCTTGAAAAGACGACACAACGACGAAGAAACGCTTGAAAACTGAAGGTAGCACTAAAAAGGACGAACACATGGTGAAAAGATGACAAAACGAAGAAGAAACGCTTTAAAACTGAAGGCAGCGCTAAAAAGGACGAACACACGTTGAAAAGACGACACAACGACGAAGAAACGCTTTAAAACTGAACGTAGTGCTTAAAAGGACGAACACACGTTGAAAAGACGACACAACGACGAAGAAACGCTTTAAAACTGAAGGCAGTGCGAAAAAGGACGAACAAACGGTGGAAAGAAACACAACGACGAAGAAAAGCTTTAAAACTGAAGGCAGCAAAAGAAAGGACGAACACACGTTGAAAAGACGACACAACGACGAAGAAACGTTTTAAAACTGAGGGTAGCACTTAAAAGGGATGAACACACGTTGAAAAGACGACACAACGACGAAGAAACGCTTTAAAACTGAACGTAGCGCTTAAAAGGACGAACACACGTTGAAAAGACGACGCAACGACGAAGAAACGCTTTAAAACTGAAGGCAGCGCAAAAAAGGACGAACACACGGTGAAAAGACGACACAACGACGAAGAAACGCTTCAAAACTGAAGGAAGCGCTAAAAAGGACGAACACACGTTGAAAAGACGGAACAACGACGAAGAAATGCTTTAAAACTGAAGGCAGCTCAAAAAAGGACGAACACATGGTGAAAAGACGACACAACGACGAAGAAACGCTTCAAAACTGAAGGTAGCGCTAAAAGGACGAACACACGTCGAAAAGACGACACAACGACGAAGAAACGCTTTAAAACTGAAGGCAGTGCGAAAAACGAAGAACACACGGTGGAACGACGACACACGACGAAGAAACGCTTCAAAACTGAAGGCAGCACAAAAAAGGACGAACACACGTTGAAAAGACGACACAACGACGAAGAAACGCTTTAAAACTGAACGTAGCGCTTAAAAGGACGAACACACGTTGAAAAGACGACACAACGACGAAGAAACGCTTTAAAACTGAAGGCAGTGCGAAAAAGGAAGAACACACGGTGGAAAGATGACACAACGACAAAGAAACGGTTTAAAACTGAAGGCAGCGCAAGAAAGGACGAACACACGGTGAAAGGACTACACAACGACGAAGAAACGCTTTAAAACTGAAGGTAGCGATAAAAACGACGAACACATGGTGAAAAGACGACACAACGTAGAAGAAAAGCTTTAAAACTGAAGGGAGCGCAAAAAAGGACGAACAAACGGTGAAAAGACGACACAACAACGAAGAAATGCTTTAAAACTGAAGGAAGCGCTTAAAAGGACGAACACACGTTGAAAAGACGGCACAACGACGAAGAAATGCTTTAAAACTGAAGGCAGCTCAAAAAAGGACGAACACATGGTGAAAAGACGACACAACGACGAAGAAACGCTTCAAAACTGAAGGTAGCGCTAAAATGGACGAACACACCTTGAAAAGACGACACAACGACGAAGAAACGCTTGAAAACTGAAGGTAGCACTAAAAAGGACGAACACATGGTGAAAAGATGACAAAACGAAGAAGAAACGCTTTAAAACTGAAGGCAGCGCTAAAAAGGACGAACACACGTTGAAAAGACGACACAACGACGAAGAAAGGCTTTAAAACTGAACGTAGTGCTTAAAAGGACGAACACACGTTGAAAAGACGACACAACGACGAAGAAACGCTTTAAAACTGAAGGCAGTGCGAAAAAGGACGAACAAACGGTGGAAAGAAACACAACGACGAAGAAAAGCTTTAAAACTGAAGGCAGCAAAAGAAAGGACGAACACACGTTGAAAAGACGACACAACGACGAAGAAACGCTTTAAAACTGAACGTAGTGCTTAAAAGGACGAACACACGGTGAAAAGACGACACAACGAGGAAGAAACGCTTTAAAACTGAAGGCAGCGCAAAAAAGCACGAACAAACGGTGAAAAGACGACACAACAACGAAGAAACGCTTCAAAACTGAAGGAAGCGCTAAAAAGGACGAACACACGTTGAAAAGACGGCACAACGACGAAGGAATGCTTTAAAACTGAAGGCAGCTCAAAAACGGACGAACACATGGTGAAAAGACGACACAACGACTAAGAAACGCTTCAAAACTGAAGGTAGCGCTAAAATGGACGAACACACGTTGAAAAGACGACACAACGACGAAGAAACGCTTGAAAACTGAAGGTAGCACTAAAAAGGACGAACACATGGTGAAAAGACGACACAACGAAGAAGAAACGCTTTAAAACTGAAGGCAGCGCTAAAAAGGACGAACACATCGTGAAAAGGCGACACAACGAGGAAGAAACACTTTAAAACTGAAGGTAGCGCTAAAAAGGACGAACACATGGCGAAAAGACCACAGGAGGAAGAAACGCTATAAAACTGATGGTAGTGCTAAAAAGGACGAACACATGGTGAAAAGACGACACAACGACGAAGAAACGCTTTAAAACTGAAGGCAGCGCAAAAAAAGGATGAACACACGGTGAAAAGACGACTGAACGAGGAAGAAACGCTTTAAAGCTGAAGGTAGCGCTAAAAAGGACGAACACATGGTGAAAAGACGACACAACGACGAAGAAACGCTTTAAAACTGAAGGCAGCGCAAAAAAGGACGAACACACGGTGTAAAGACGACACAACGACGAAGAAACGCTTCAAAACTGAAGGAAGCGCTAAAAAGGACGAACACACGTTGAAAAGACCGCACAACGACGAAGAAACGCTTTCAAACTGAAGGTAGAGCTAAAAAGGACGAACACATGGTGAAAAGACGACACAACGAAGAAGAAACGCTTTAAAACTGAAGGCAGCGCTAAAAAGGATGAACACTCGTTGAAAAAACGACATAACGACGAAGAAACGCTTTAAACTGAAGGCAGCGGAAAAAAGGACGAACACACGGGGGAAGGATGACACAACGACGAAGAAACGCTTTAAAACTGAAGGCAGCGTAAAAAAGGACGAACACATGTTGAAAAGACAAACCAATGACGAAGAAACGCTTTAAAACTGAAGGCAGCGCAAAAACGGACGAACACACGTTGAAAAGACGACACAACGACGAAGAAACGTTTTAAACTGAAGGAAGCGCTAAAAAGGACGAACACACGTTGAAAAGACGACACAACGACGAAGAAACGCTTTAAAACTGAAGGCAGTGCGAAAAACGAAGAACACACGGTGGAACGACGACACACGACGAAGAAACGCTTCAAAACTGAAGGCAGCACAAAAAAGGACGAACACACGTTGAAAAGACGACACAACGACGAAGAAACGCTTTAAAACTGAACGTAGCGCTTATAAGGACGAACACACGTTGAAAAGACGACACAACGACGAAGAAACGCTTTAAAACTGAAGGCAGTGCGAAAAAGGAAGAACACACGGTGGAAAGACGACACAACGACAAAGAAACGGTTTAAAACTGAAGCCAGCGGAAAAAGGGACGAACACACGGTGAAAAGACGACACAACGACAAAGAAACGGTTTAAAACTGAAGGTAGCGCTAAAAAGGACGAACACGTTGAAAAACGACGCTTCGACGAAGAAACGCTTTAAAACTGAAGGCAGCGCAAGAAAGGACGAACACACGGTGAAGAGGCGACACAACGACGAAGAAACGCTTTAAAACTGAAGGTAGCGATAAAAACGACGAACACATGGTGAAAAGACGACACAACGAAGAAGAAACGCTTTGAAACTGAAGGTAGCGCTAAAACGGACGAACACATCGTGAAAAGGCGACACAACGACGAAGAAACACTTTAAAACATAGGTCAGCGCAAAAAAGGACGAACACACGGTGAAAAGACGACACAACGACGAAGAAACGCTTGAAAACTGAAGGTAGCACTAAAAAGGACGAACACATGGTGAAAAGACGACACAACGAAGAAGAAACGCTTTAAAACTGAACGTAGCGCTTAAAAGGACGAACACACGTTGAAAAGGCGACACAACGACGAAGAAACGCTTTAAAACTGAAGGCAGTGCGAAAAAGGAAGAACACACGGTGGAAAGATGACACAACGACAAAGAAACGGTTTAAAACTGAAGCCAGCGGAAAAAGGGACGAACACACGTTGAAAAGACGACACAACGACGAAGAAACGCTTTAAAACTGAACGTAGCGCTTATAAGGACGAACACACGTTGAAAAGACGACACAACGACGAAGAAACGCTTTAAAACTGAAGGCAGTGCGAAAAAGGAAGAACACACGGTGGAAAGACGACACAACGACGAAGAAACGCTTCAAAACTGAAGGTAGCGCTAAAAAGGACGAAGACGTTGAAAAACGACACTTCGACGAAGAAACGCTTTAAAACTGAAGGCAGCGCAAGAAAGGACGAACACACGGTGAAAGGACGACACAACGACGAAGAAACGCTTTAAAACTGAAGGTAGCGATAAAAACGACGAACACATGGTGAAAAGACGACACAACGAAGAAGAAAGGCTTTAAAACTGAAGGGAGCGCAAAAAAGGACGAACAAACGGTGAAAAGACGACACAACAACGAAGAAATGCTTCAAAACTGAAGGAAGCACTTAAAAGGACGAACACACGTTGAAAAGACGGCACAACGACGAAGAAATGCTTTAAAACTGAAGGCAGCTCAAAAAAGGACGAGCACATGGTGAAAAGACGACACAACGACGAAGAAACGCTTCAAAACTGAAGGTAGCGCTAAAATGGACGAACACACCTTGAAAAGACGACACAACGACGAAGAAACGCTTGAAAACTGAAGGTAGCACTAAAAAGGACGAACACATGGTGAAAAGATGACAAAACGAAGAAGAAACGCTTTAAAACTGAAGGCAGCGCTAAAAAGGACGAACACACGTTGAAAAGACGACACAACGACGAAGAAACGCTTTAAAACTGAACGTAGTGCTTAAAAGGACGAACACACGTTGAAAAGACGACACAACGACGAAGAAACGCTTTAAAACTGAAGGCAGTGCGAAAAAGGACGAACAAACGGTGGAAAGAAACACAACGACGAAGAAAAGCTTTAAAACTGAAGGCAGCAAAAGAAAGGACGAACACACGTTGAAAAGACGACACAACGACGAAGAAACGTTTTAAAACTGAAGGTAGTACTTAAAAGGGATGAACACACGTTGAAAAGACGACACAACGACGAAGAAACGCTTTAAAACTGAACGTAGCGCTTAAAAGGACGAACACACGTTGAAAAGACGACGCAACGACGAAGAAACGCTTTAAAACTGAAGGCAGCGCAAAAAAGGACGAACACACGGTGAAAAGACGACACAACGACGAAGAAACGCTTCAAAACTGAAGGAAGCGCTAAAAAGGACGAACACACGTTGAAAAGACGGAACAACGACGAAGAAATGCTTTAAAACTGAAGGCAGCTCAAAAAAGGACGAACACATGGTGAAAAGACGACACAACGACGAAGAAACGCTTCAAAACTGAAGGTAGCGCTAAAAGGACGAACACACGTCGAAAAGACGACACAACGACGAAGAAACGCTTTAAAACTGAAGGCAGTGCGAAAAACGAAGAACACACGGTGGAACGACGACACACGACGAAGAAACGCTTCAAAACTGAAGGCAGCACAAAAAAGGACGAACACACGTTGAAAAGACGACACAACGACGAAGAAACGCTTTAAAACTGAACGTAGCGCTTAAAAGGACGAACACACGTTGAAAAGACGACACAACGACGAAGAAACGCTTTAAAACTGAAGGCAGTGCGAAAAAGGAAGAACACACGGTGGAAAGATGACACAACGACAAAGAAACGGTTTAAAACTGAAGGCAGCGCAAGAAAGGACGAACACACGGTGAAAGGACTACACAACGACGAAGAAACGCTTTAAAACTGAAGGTAGCGATAAAAACGACGAACACATGGTGAAAAGACGACACAACGAAGAAGAAAAGCTTTAAAACTGAAGGGAGCGCAAAAAAGGACGAACAAACGGTGAAAAGACGACACAACAACGAAGAAATGCTTTAAAACTGAAGGAAGCGCTTAAAAGGACGAACACACGTTGAAAAGACGGCACAACGACGAAGAAATGCTTTAAAACTGAAGGCAGCTCAAAAAAGGACGAACACATGGTGAAAAGACGACACAACGACGAAGAAACGCTTCAAAACTGAAGGTAGCGCTAAAATGGACGAACACACCTTGAAAAGACGACACAACGACGAAGAAACGCTTGAAAACTGAAGGTAGCACTAAAAAGGACGAACACATGGTGAAAAGATGACAAAACGAAGAAGAAACGCTTTAAAACTGAAGGCAGCGCTAAAAAGGACGAACACACGTTGAAAAGACGACACAACGACGAAGAAACGCTTTAAAACTGAACGTAGTGCTTAAAAGGACGAACACACGTTGAAAAGACGACACAACGACGAAGAAACGCTTTAAAACTGAAGGCAGTGCGAAAAAGGACGAACAAACGGTGGAAAGAAACACAACGACGAAGAAAAGCTTTAAAACTGAAGGCAGCAAAAGAAAGGACGAACACACGTTGAAAAGACGACACAACGACGAAGAAACGTTTTAAAACTGAGGGTAGCACTTAAAAGGGATGAACACACGTTGAAAAGACGACACAACGACGAAGAAACGCTTTAAAACTGAACGTAGCGCTTAAAAGGACGAACACACGTTGAAAAGACGACGCAACGACGAAGAAACGCTTTAAAACTGAAGGCAGCGCAAAAAAGGACGAACACACGGTGAAAAGACGACACAACGACGAAGAAACGCTTCAAAACTGAAGGAAGCGCTAAAAAGGACGAACACACGTTGAAAAGACCGCACAACGACGAAGATATGCTTTAAAACTGAAGGCAGCTCAAAAAAGGACGAACACATGGTGAAAAGACGACACAACGACGAAGAAACGCTTCAAAACTGAAGGTAGCACTAAAATGGACGAACACACGTTGAAAAGACGACACAACGACGAAGAAACGCTTTAAAACTGAAGGTAGCGCAAAAAAGGACGAACACACGGTGAAAAGACGACACAACGAGGAAGAAACGCTTTAAAACTGAAGGCAGCGCAAAAAAGCACGAACAAACGGTGAAAAGACGACACAACAACGAAGAAACGCTTCAAAACTGAAGGAAGCGCTAAAAAGGACGAACACACGTTGAAAAGACGGAACAGCGACGAAGGAATGCTTTAAAACTGAAGGCAGCTCAAAAAAGGACGAACACGTGGTGAAAAGACGACACAACGACTAAGAAACGCTTCAAAACTGAAGGTAGCGCTAAAATGGACGAACACACGTTGAAAAGACGACACAACGACGAAGAAACGCTTGAAAACTGAAGGTAGCACTAAAAAGGACGAACACATGGTGAAAAGACGACACAACGAAGAAGAAACGCTTTAAAACTGAAGGCAGCGCTAAAAAGGACGAACACATCGTGAAAAGGCGACACAACGACGAAGAAACACTTTAAAACTGAAGGCAGCGCAAAAAAGGACAAACACATGGTTAAAAGACGACACAACGAGGAAGAAACGCTTTAAAACTGAAGGTAGCGCTAAAAAGGACGAACACATGGCGAAAAGACCACAGGAGGAAGAAACGGTATAAAACTGATGGTAGTGCTAAAAAGGACGAACACATGGTGAAAAGACGACACAACGACGAAGAAACGCTTTAAAACTGAAGGCAGCGCAAAAAAGGATGAACACACGGTGAAAAGACGACTGAACGAGGAAGAAACGCTTTAAAGCTGAAGGTAGCGCTAAAAAGGACGAACACATGGTGAAAAGACGACACAACGACGAAGAAACGCTTTAAAACTGAAGGCGGCGCAAAAAAGGACGAACACACGGTGAAAAGACGACACAACGACGAAGAAACGCTTCAAAACTGAAGGAAGCGCTAAAAAGGACGAACACACGTTGAAAAGACCGCACAACGAGGAAGAAACGCTTTAAAATGAAGGTAGAGCTAAAAAGGACGAACACATGGTGAAAAGACGACACAACGAAGAAGAAACGCTTTAAAACTGAAGGCAGCGCTAAAAAGGATGAACACTCGTTGAAAAAACGACATAACGACGAAGAAACGCTTTAAACTGAAGGCAGCGGAAAAAAGGACGAACACACGGGGGAAGGATGACACAACGACGAAGAAACGCTTTAAAACTGAAGGCAGCGTAAAAAAGGACGAACACATGTTGAAAAGACAAACCAATGACGAAGAAACGCTTTAAAACTGAAGGCAGCGCAAAAACGGACGAACACACGATGAAAAGACGACACAACGACGAAGAAACGTTTTAAACTGAAGGAAGCGCTAAAAAGGACGAACACACGTTGAAAAGACGGAACAACGACGAAGAAATGCTTTAAAACTGAAGGCAGCTCAAAAAAGGACGAACACATGGTGAAAAGACGACACAACGACGAAGAAACGCTTCAAAACTGAAGGTAGCGCTAAAAGGACGAACACACGTCGAAAAGACGACACAACGACGAAGAAACGCTTTAAAACTGAAGGCAGTGCGAAAAACGAAGAACACACGGTGGAACGACGACACACGACGAAGAAACGCTTCAAAACTGAAGGCAGCACAAAAAAGGACGAACACACGTAGAAAAGACGACACAACGACGAAGAAACGCTTTAAAACTGAACGTAGCGCTTAAAAGGACGAACACACGTTGAAAAGACGACACAACGACGAAGAAACGCTTTAAAACTGAAGCCAGCGGAAAAAGGGACGAACACACGGTGAAAAGACGACACAATGAGGAAGAAACGCTTTTAAACTGAAGGTAGCGCTAAAAAGGACGAACACGTTGAAAAACGACACTTCGACGAAGAAACGCTTTAAAACTGAAGGCAGCGCAAGAAAGGACGAACACACGGTGAAAGGACGACACAACGACGAAGAAACGCTTTAAAACTGAAGGTAGCGATAAAAACGACGAACACATGGTGAAAAGACGACACAACGAAGAAGAAAGGCTTTAAAACTGAAGGGAGCGCAAAAAAGGACGAACAAACGGTGAAAAGACGACACAACAACGAAGAAATGCTTCAAAACTGAAGGAAGCGCTTAAAAGGACGAACACACGTTGAAAAGACGGCACAACGACGAAGAAATGCTTTAAAACTGAAGGCAGCTCAAAAAAGGACGAACACATGGTGAAAAGACGACACAACGACGAAGAAACGCTTCAAAACTGAAGGTAGCGCTAAAATGGACGAACACACCTTGAAAAGACGACACAACGACTAAGAAACGCTTGAAAACTGAAGGTAGCACTAAAAAGGACGAACACATGGTGAAAAGATGACAAAACGAAGAAGAAACGCTTTAAAACTGAAGGCAGCGCTAAAAAGGACGAACACACGTTGAAAAGACGACACAACGACGAAGAAACGCTTTAAAACTGAACGTAGTGCTTAAAAGGACGAACACACGTTGAAAAGACGACACAACGACGAAGAAACGCTTTAAAACTGAAGGCAGTGCGAAAAAGGACGAACAAACGGTGGAAAGAAACACAACGACGAAGAAAAGCTTTAAAACTGAAGGCAGCAAAAGAAAGGACGAACACACGTTGAAAAGACGACACAACGACGAAGAAACGCTTTAAAACTGAACGTAGCGCTTAAAAGGACGAACACACGTTGAAAAGACGACGCAACGACGAAGAAACGCTTTAAAACTGAAGGCGGCGCAAAAAAGGACGAACACACGGTGAAAAGACGACACAACGACGAAGAAACGCTTCAAAACTGAAGGAAGCGCTAAAAAGGACGAACACACGTTGAAAAGACCGCACAACGAGGAAGAAACGCTTTAAAATGAAGGTAGAGCTAAAAAGGACGAACACATGGTGAAAAGACGACACAACGAAGAAGAAACGCTTTAAAACTGAAGGCAGCGCTAAAAAGGATGAACACTCGTTGAAAAAACGACATAACGACGAAGAAACGCTTTAAACTGAAGGCAGCGGAAAAAAGGACGAACACACGGGGGAAGGATGACACAACGACGAAGAAACGCTTTAAAACTGAAGGCAGCGTAAAAAAGGACGAACACATGTTGAAAAGACAAACCAATGACGAAGAAACGCTTTAAAACTGAAGGCAGCGCAAAAACGGACGAACACACGATGAAAAGACGACACAACGACGAAGAAACGTTTTAAACTGAAGGAAGCGCTAAAAAGGACGAACACACGTTGAAAAGACGGAACAACGACGAAGAAATGCTTTAAAACTGAAGGCAGCTCAAAAAAGGACGAACACATGGTGAAAAGACGACACAACGACGAAGAAACGCTTCAAAACTGAAGGTAGCGCTAAAAGGACGAACACACGTCGAAAAGACGACACAACGACGAAGAAACGCTTTAAAACTGAAGGCAGTGCGAAAAACGAAGAACACACGGTGGAACGACGACACACGACGAAGAAACGCTTCAAAACTGAAGGCAGCACAAAAAAGGACGAACACACGTTGAAAAGACGACACAACGACGAATAAACGCTTTAAAACTGAACGTAGCGCTTAAAAGGACGAACACACGTTGAAAAGACGACACAACGACGAAGAAACGCTTTAAAACTGAAGCCAGCGGAAAAAGGGACGAACACACGGTGAAAAGACGACACAATGAGGAAGAAACGCTTTTAAACTGAAGGTAGCGCTAAAAAGGACGAACACGTTGAAAAACGACACTTCGACGAAGAAACGCTTTAAAACTGAAGGCAGCGCAAGAAAGGACGAACACACGGTGAAAGGACGACACAACGACGGAGAAACGCTTTAAAACTGAAGGTAGCGATAAAAACGACGAACACATGGTGAAAAGACGACACAACGAAGAAGAAAGGCTTTAAAACTGAAGGGAGCGCAAAAAAGGACGAACAAACGGTGAAAAGACGACACAACAACGAAGAAATGCTTCAAAACTGAAGGAAGCGCTTAAAAGGACGAACACACGTTGAAAAGACGGCACAACGACGAAGAAATGCTTTAAAACTGAAGGCAGCTCAAAAAAGGACGAACACATGGTGAAAAGACGACACAACGACGAAGAAACGCTTCAAAACTGAAGGTAGCGCTAAAATGGACGAACACACCTTGAAAAGACGACACAACGACTAAGAAACGCTTGAAAACTGAAGGTAGCACTAAAAAGGACGAACACATGGTGAAAAGATGACAAAACGAAGAAGAAACGCTTTAAAACTGAAGGCAGCGCTAAAAAGGACGAACACACGTTGAAAAGACGACACAACGACGAAGAAACGCTTTAAAACTGAACGTAGTGCTTAAAAGGACGAACACACGTTGAAAAGACGACACAACGACGAAGAAACGCTTTAAAACTGAAGGCAGTGCGAAAAAGGACGAACAAACGGTGGAAAGAAACACAACGACGAAGAAAAGCTTTAAAACTGAAGGCAGCAAAAGAAAGGACGAACACACGTTGAAAAGACGACACAACGACGAAGAAACGCTTTAAAACTGAACGTAGCGCTTAAAAGGACGAACACACGTTGAAAAGACGACGCAACGACGAAGAAACGCTTTAAAACTGAAGGCAGCGCAAAAAAGGACGAACACACGGTGAAAAGACGACACAACGACGAAGAAACGCTTCAAAACTGAAGGAAGCGCTAAAAAGGACGAACACACGTTGAAAAGACCGCACAACGACGAAGATATGCTTTAAAACTGAAGGCAGCTCAAAAAAGGACGAACACATGGTGAAAAGACGACACAACGACGAAGAAACGCTTCAAAACTGAAGGTAGCGCTAAAATGGACGAACACACGTTGAAAAGACGACACAACGACGAAGAAACGCTTTAAAACTGAAGGTAGCGCAAAAAAGGACGAACACACGGTGAAAAGACGACACAACGAGGAAGAAACGCTTTAAAACTGAAGGCAGCGCAAAAAAGCACGAACAAACGGTGAAAAGACGACACAACAACGAAGAAACGCTTCAAAACTGAAGGAAGCGCTAAAAAGGACGAACACACGTTGAAAAGACGGCAGAACGACGAAGGAATGCTTTAAAACTGAAGGCAGCTCAAAAAAGGACGAACACATGGTGAAAAGACGACACAACGACTAAGAAACGCTTCAAAACTGAAGGTAGCGCTAAAATGGACGAACACACGTTGAAAAGACGACGCAACGACGAAGAAACGCTTGAAAACTGAAGGTAGCACTAAAAAGGACGAACACATGGTGAAAAGACGACACAACGAAGAAGAAACGCTTTAAAACTGAAGGCAGCGCTAAAAAGGACGAACACATCGTGAAAAGGCGACACAACGACGAAGAAACACTTTAAAACTGAAGGCAGCGCAAAAAAGGACAAACACATGGTTAAAAGACGACACAACGAGGAAGAAACGCTTTAAGACTGAAGGTAGCGCTAAAAAGGACGAACACATGGCGAAAAGACCACAGGAGGAAGAAACGCTATAAAACTGATGGTAGTGCTAAAAAGGACGAACACATGGTGAAAAGACGACACAACGACGAAGAAACGCTTTAAAACTGAAGGCAGCGCAAAAAAGGATGAACACACGGTGAAAAGGCGACTGAACGAGGAAGAAACGCTTTAAAGCTGAAGGTAGCGCTAAAAAGGACGAACACATGGTGAAAAGACGACACAACGACGAAGAAACGCTTTAAAACTGAAGGCAGCGCAAAAAAGGACGAACACACGGTGAAAAGACGACACAACGACGAAGAAACGCTTCAAAACTGAAGGAAGCGCTAAAAAGGACGAGCACACGTTGAAAAGACCGCACAACGACGAAGAAACGCTTTAAAACTGAAGGTAGAGCTAAAAAGGACGAACACATGGTGAAAAGACGACACAACGAAGAAGAAACGCTTTAAAACTGAAGGCAGCGCTAAAAAGGATGAACACTCGTTGAAAAAACGACATAACGACGAAGAAACGCTTTAAACTGAAGGCAGCGGAAAAAAGGACGAACACACGGGGGAAGGATGACACAACGACGAAGAAACGCTTTAAAACTGAAGGCAGCGTAAAAAAGGACGAACACATGTTGAAAAGACAAACCAATGACGAAGAAACGCTTTAAAACTGAAGGCAGCGCAAAAACGGACGAACACACGTTGAAAAGACGGAACAACGACGAAGAAATGCTTTAAAACTGAAGGCAGCTCAAAAAAGGACGAACACATGGTGAAAAGACGACACAACGACGAAGAAACGCTTCAAAACTGAAGGTAGCGCTAAAAGGACGAACACACGTCGAAAAGACGACACAACGACGAAGAAACGCTTTAAAACTGAAGGCAGTGCGAAAAACGAAGAACACACGGTGGAACGACGACACACGACGAAGAAACGCTTCAAAACTGAAGGCAGCACAAAAAAGGACGAACACACGTTGAAAAGACGACACAACGACGAAGAAACGCTTTAAAACTGAACGTAGCGCTTAAAAGGACGAACACACGTTGAAAAGACGACACAACGACGAAGAAACGCTTTAAAACTGAAGGAAGTGCGAAAAAGGAAGAACACACGGTGGAAAGACGACACAACGACAAAGAAACGGTTTAAAACTGAAGCCAGCGGAAAAAGGGACGAACACACGGTGAAAAGACGACACAATGAGGAAGAAACGCTTTTAAACTGAAGGTAGCGCTAAAAAGGACGAACACGTTGAAAAACGACACTTCGACGAAGAAACGCTTTAAAACTGAAGGCAGCGCAAGAAAGGACGAACACACGGTGAAAGGACGACACAACGACGAAGAAACGCTTTAAAACTGAAGGTAGCGATAAAAACGACGAACACATGGTGAAAAGACGACACAACGACGAAGAAACGCTTCAAAACTGAAGGAAGCGCTAAAAAGGACGAACACACGTTGAAAAGACCGCACAACGACGAAGATATGCTTTAAAACTGAAGGCAGCTCAAAAAAGGACGAACACACGTTGAAAAGACCGCACAACGACGAAGAAACGCTTTAAAACTGAAGGTAGAGCTAAAAAGGACGAACACATGGTGAAAAGACGACACAACGAAGAAGAAACGCTTTAAAACTGAAGGCAGCGCTAAAAAGGATGAACACTCGTTGAAAAAACGACATAACGACGAAGAAACGCTTTAAACTGAAGGCAGCGGAAAAAAGGACGAACACACGGGGGAAGGATGACACAACGACGAAGAAACGCTTTAAAACTGAAGGCAGCGTAAAAAAGGACGAACACATGTTGAAAAGACAAACCAATGACGAAGAAACGCTTTAAAACTGAAGGCAGCGCAAAAACGGACGAACACACGTTGAAAAGACGACACAACGACGAAGAAACGTTTTAAACTGAAGGAAGCGCTAAAAAGGACGAACACACGTTGAAAAGACGGAACAACGACGAAGAAATGCTTTAAAACTGAAGGCAGCTCAAAAAAGGACGAACACATGGTGAAAAGACGACACAACGACGAAGAAACGCTTCAAAACTGAAGGTAGCGCTAAAAGGACGAACACACGTCGAAAAGACGACACAACGACGAAGAAACGCTTTAAAACTGAAGGCAGTGCGAAAAACGAAGAACACACGGTGGAACGACGACACACGACGAAGAAACGCTTCAAAACTGAAAGCAGCACAAAAAAGGACGAACACACGTTGAAAAGACGACACAACGACGAAGAAACGCTTTAAAACTGAACGTAGCGCTTAAAAGGACGAACACACGTTGAAAAGACGACACAACGACGAAGAAACGCTTTAAAACTGAAGGAAGTGCGAAAAAGGAAGAACACACGGTGGAAAGACGACACAACGACAAAGAAACGGTTTAAAACTGAAGCCAGCGGAAAAAGGGACGAACACACGGTGAAAAGACGACACAATGAGGAAGAAACGCTTTTAAACTGAAGGTAGCGCTAAAAAGGACGAACACGTTGAAAAACGACACTTCGACGAAGAAACGCTTTAAAACTGAAGGCAGCGCAAGAAAGGACGAACACACGGTGAAAGGACGACACAACGACGAAGAAACGCTTTAAAACTGAAGGTAGCGATAAAAACGACGAACACATGGAGAAAAGACGACACAACGAAGAAGAAAGGCTTTAAAACTGAAGGGAGCGCAAAAAAGGACGAACAAACGGTGAAAAGACGACACAACAACGAAGAAACGCTTCAAAACTGAAGGAAGCGCTTAAAAGGACGAACACACGTTGAAAAGACGGCACAACGACGAAGAAATGCTTTAAAACTGAAGGCAGCTCAAAAAAGGACGAACACATGGTGAAAAGACGACACAACGACGAAGAAACGCTTCAAAACTGAAGGTAGCGCTAAAATGGACGAACACACCTTGAAAAGACGACACAACGACGAAGAAACGCTTGAAAACTGAAGGTAGCACTAAAAAGGACGAACACATGGTGAAAAGATGACAAAACGAAGAAGAAACGCTTTAAAACTGAAGGCAGCGCTAAAAAGGACGAACACACGTTGAAAAGACGACACAACGACGAAGAAACGCTTTAAAACTGAACGTAGTGCTTAAAAGGACGAACACACGTTGAAAAGACGACACAACGACGAAGAAACGCTTTAAAACTGAAGGCAGTGCGAAAAAGGACGAACAAACGGTGGAAAGAAACACAACGACGAAGAAAAGCTTTAAAACTGAAGGCAGCAAAAGAAAGGACGAACACACGTTGAAAAGACGACACAACGACGAAGAAACGTTTTAAAACTGAAGGTAGCACTTAAAAGGGATGAACACACGTTGAAAAGACGACACAACGACGAAGAAACGCTTTAAAACTGAACGTAGCGCTTAAAAGGACGAACACACGTTGAAAAGACGACGCAATGACGAAGAAACGCTTTAAAACTGAAGGCAGCGCAAAAAAGGACGAACACACGGTGAAAAGACGACACAACGACGAAGAAACGCTTCAAAACTGAAGGAAGCGCTAAAAAGGACGAACACACGTTGAAAAGACCGCACAACGACGAAGATATGCTTTAAAACTGAAGGCAGCTCAAAAAAGGACGAACACATGGTGAAAAGACGACACAACGACGAAGAAACGCTTCAAAACTGAAGGTAGCGCTAAAATGGACGAACACACGTTGAAAAGACGACACAACGACGAAGAAACGCTTTAAAACTGAAGGTAGCGCTAAAAAGGACAAACACATGGTGAAAAGACGACACAACGAAGAAGACTCGCTTTAAAACTGAAGGCAGCGCTAAAAAGGACGAACACTCGTTGAAAAAACGACATAACGACGAAGAAACGCTTTAAACTGAAGGCAGCGCAAAAAAGGACGAACACACGGGGGAAGGACGACACAACGACGAAGAAACGCTTTAAAACTGAAGGCAGCGCAAGAAAGGACGAACACACGGTGAAAAGACGACACAACGACGATATCTTCGTCGCATATAGCATATCTTCGTCGTTGTGCGGTCTTTTCAACGTGTGTTCGTCCTTTTTAGCGCTTCCTTCAGTTTTGAAGCGTTTCTTCGTCGTTGTGTCGTCTTTTCACCGTGTGTTCGTCCTTTTTTGCGCTGCCTTCAGTTTTAAAGCGTTTCTTCGTCGTTGCGTCGTCTTTTCAACGTGTGTTCGTCCTTTTAAGCGCTACGTTCAGTTTTAAAGCGTTTCTTCGTCGTTGTGTCGTCTTTTCAAAGTGTGTTCATCCCTTTTAAGTGCTACCTTCAGTTTTAAAACGTTTCTTCGTCGTTGTGTCGTCTTTTCAACGTGTGTTCGTCCTTTCTTTTGCTGCCTTCAGTTTTAAAGCTTTTCTTCGTCGTTGTGTTTCTTTCCACCGTTTGTTCGTCCTTTTTCGCACTGCATTCAGTTTTAAAGCGTTTCTTCGTCGTTGTGTCGTCTTTTCAACGTGTGTTCGTCCTTTTAAGCACTACGTTCAGTTTTAAAGCGTTTCTTCGTCGTTATGTCGTTTTTTCAACGAGTGTTCGTCCTTTTTAGCGCTGCCTTCAGTTTTAAAGCGTTTCTTCTTCGTTGTGTCGTCTTTTCACCATCTGTTCGTCCTTTTTAGCGCTACCTTCGGTTTTAAAGCGTTTCTTCGTCGTTGTGTCGTCTTTTCAACGTGTGTTCGTCCTTTTTAGCACTTCCTTCAGTTTTGAAACGTTTCTTCGTTGTTGTGTCGTCTTTTCACCGTTCGTTCGTCCTTTTTTGCGCTGCCTTCAGTTTTAAAGCGTTTCTTCCTCGTTGTGTCGTCTTATCACCGTGTGTTCGTCCTTTTTTGCGCTTACCTATGTTTTAAAGTGTTTCTTCGTCGTTGTGTCGCCTTTTCACGATGTGTTCGTCCGTTTTAGCGCTACCTTCAATTTTAAAGCGTTTCTTCTTCGTTGTGTCGTCTTTTCACCATGTGTTCGTCGTTTTTATCGCTACCTTCAGTTTTAAAGCGTTTCTTCGTCGTTGTGTCGTCTTTTCACCGTGTGTTCGTCCTTTCTTGCGCTGCCTTCAGTTTTAAAGCGTTTCTTCGTCGAAGTGTCGTTTTTCAACGTGTTCGTGCTTTTTAGCGCTACCTTCAGTTTTAAAGCGTTTCTTCCTCATTGTGTCGTCTTTTCACCGTGTGTTCGTCCCTTTTTCCGCTGGCTTCAGTTTTAAACCGTTTCTTTGTCGTTGTGTCGTCTTTCCACCGTGTGTTCGTCCTTTTTCGCACTGCCTTCAGTTTTAAAGCGTTTCTTCGTTGTTGTGTCGTCTTTTCAACGTGTGTTCGTCCTTTTAAGCGCTACGTTCAGTTTTAAAGCGTTTCTTCGTCGTTGTGTCGTCTTTTCAACGTGTGTTCGTCCTTTTTTGCGCTGACTTATGTTTTAAAGTGTTTCTTCGTCGTTGTGTCGCCTTTTCACGATGTGTTCGTCCTTTCTTGCGCTGCCTTCAGTTTTAAAGCGTTTCTTCGTCGTTGTGTCGTCCTTCCCCCGTGTGTTCGTCCTTTTTTGCGCTGCCTTCAGTTTTAAAGCGTTTCTTCGTCGTTATGTCGTTTTTTCAACTAGTGTTCGTCCTTCTTAGCGCTGCCTTCAGTTTTAAAGCGTTTCTTCGTCGTTGTGCCGCCTTTTCAACGTGTGTTCTTCCTTTTAAGCGCTGCCTTCAGTTTTAAAGCGTTTCTTCCTCATTGTGTCGTCTTTTCACCGTGTGTTCGTCCCTTTTTCCGCTGGCTTCAGTTTTAAACCGTTTCTTTGTCGTTGTGTCGGCTTTCCACCGTGTGTTCGACCTTTTTCGCACTGCCTTCAGTTTTAAAGCGTTTCTTCGTCGTGTGTCGTCGTTCCACCGTGTGATCTTCGTTTTTCGCACTGCCTTAAGTTTTAAAGCGTTTCTTCGTCGTTGTGTCGTCTTTTCGACGTGTGTTCGTCCTTTTTAGCGCTACCTTCAGTTTTGAAGCGTTTCTACGTCGTTGTGTCGTCTTTTCACCATGTGTTCGCCCTTTTTTGAGCTGCCTTCAGTTTTAAAGCATTTCTTCGTCGTTGTGCCGTCTTTTCAACGTGTGTTCGTCCTTTTCAGCGCTTCCTTCAGTTTAAAACGTTTCTTCGTCGTTGTGTCGTCTTTTCAACGTGTGTTCGTCCTTTTTCTCACTGCGTTCAGTTTTCAAGCGTTTCTTCGTCGTTGTGTCGTCTTTTCAACGTGTGTTCCTCCTTTTAAGCGCTACGTTCAGTTTTAAAGCGTTTCTTCGTCGTTGTGTCGTCTTTTCAACGTGTGTTCGTCCTTTTTTGCGCTGCCTTCAGTTTTAAAGCGTTTCTTCGTCGTTGTGTCGTCTTTTCACCATGTGTTTGTCCTTTTTTGCGCTACCTTCAGTTTTAAAGCGTTTCTTCGTCGTTGTGTCGTCTTTTCAACATGTGTTCGTCCTTTTTAGCACTGCCTTCAGTTTTAAAGCGTTTCTTCCTCGTGTCGTCTTTTCGCCATGTGTTCGTCCTTTCTTGAGCTGCCTTCAGTTTTAAAGCGTTTCTTCATCGATGTGTCGTCTTTTCACTGTATGTTCGTCCTTTTTTGCGCTGCCTTCAGCTTTAAAGCGTTTCTTCGTCTTTGTGTCGTCTTTTCACCGTGTGTTCGTCCTTTTTTGCGCTGCCTTCAGTTTTAAAGCGTTTCTTCGTCGTTGTGTCGATTTTTCAACGTGTGTTCGTCCTTTTTAGCGCTGCCTTCAGTTTTATAGCGTTTCTTCCTCGTGTCCTCTTTTCACCCTGTGTTCGTCCTTTTTTGCGCTACCTTCAGTTTTAAAGCGTTTCTTCGTCGTTGTGTCGTCTTTTCACCATGTGTTCGTCCTTTTTAGCGCTACCTTCAGCTTTAAAGCGTTTCTTCCTCGTGTCGTCTTTTCACCGTGTGTTCGTCCTTTTTTGCGCTGCCTTCAGTTTTTAAAGCGTTTCTTCGTCGTTGTGTCATCTTTTCACGGTGTGCTCGTCCTTTTTTGCGCTGCCTTCAGTTTTAAATCGTTTCGTCATCGTTGTGTCGTCTTTTCACCATGTGTTCGTCCTTTTTTCCGCTGCCTTCAGTTTCAAAGCGTTTCTTTGTCGTTGTGTCGTCTATTTAACGTGTTCGTCTTTTTTAACACTTCCTTCAGTTTTAAAGCATTTCTTCGTCTTTGTGTCGTCTTCTCACCGTGTGTTCGTCCTTTTTCGCACTGGCTTCAGTTTTAAAGCATTTCTTCGTCGTTGTGCCGTCTTTTCAACGTGTGTTCGTCCTTTTAAGCGTTTCCTTCAGTTTTGAAGCGTTTCTTCGTTGTTGTGTCGTCTTTCACCGTTTGTTCGTCCTTTTTTGCGCTCCCTTCAGTTTTAAAGCCTTTCTTCTTCGTTGTGTCGTCTTTTCACCATGTGTTCGTCGTTTTTATCGCTACCTTCAGTTTTAAAGCGTTTCTTCGTCGTTGTGTCGTCCTTTCACCGTGTGTTCGTCCTTTCTTGCGCTGCCTTCAGTTTTAAAGCGTTTCTTCGTCGAAGTGTCGTTTTTCAACGTGTTCGTCCTTTTTAGCGCTACCTTCAGTTTAAAAGCGTTTCTTCCTCATTGTGTCGTCTTTTCACCGTGTGTTCGTCCCTTTTCCCGCTGGCTTCAGTTTTAAACCGTTTCTTTGTCGTTGTGTCGTCTTTCCACCGTGTGTTCTTCCTTTTTCGCACTGCCTTCAGTTTTAAAGCGTTTCTTCGTCGTTGTGTCGTCTTTTCAACGTGTGTTCGTCCTTTTAAGCGCTACGTTCAGTTTTAAAGCGTTTCTTCGTCGTTGTGTCGTCTTTTCAACGTGTGTTCGTCCTTTTTTGTGCTGCCTTCAGTTTTGAAGCGTTTCTTCGTCGTGTGTCGTCGTTCCACCGTGTGTTCTTCGTTTTCCGCACTGCCTTCAGTTTTAAAGCGTTTCTTCGTCGTTGTGTCGTCTTTTCGACGTGTGTTCGTCCTTTTAGCGCTACCTTCAGTTTTGAAGCGTTTCTTCGTCGTTGTGTCGTCTTTTCACCATGTGTTCGTCCTTTTTTGAGCTGCCTTCAGTTTTAAAGCATTTCTTCGTCGTTGTTCCGTCTTTTCAACGTGTGTTCGACCTTTTTAGCGCTTCCTTCAGTTTAAAACGTTTCTTCGTCGTTGTGTCGTCTTTTCAACGTGTGTTCGTCCGTTTTTGCGCTGCCTTCATCGTTTTAAAGCGTTTCTTCGTCATTGGTTTGTCTTTTCAACATGTGTTCGTCCTTTATTACGCTGCCTTCAGTTTTAAAGCGTTATCTTCGTCGTGTGTCATCCTTCCCCGTGTTTCGTCCTTTTTACGCTTCCTTCACTTTAAAGCGTTTCTTCGTCGTTATGTCGTTTTTTCAACGAGTGTTCATCCTTTTTAGCGCTGCCTTCAGTTTTAAAGCGTTTCTTCTTCGTTGTGTCGTCTTTTCACCATGTGTTCGTCCTTTTTAGCTCTACCTTCAGTTTTAAAGCGTTTCTTCGTCGTTGTGCGGTCTTTTCAACGTGTGTTCGTCCTTTTTAGCGCTTCCTTCAGTTTTGAAGCGTTTCTTCGTCGTTGTGTCGTCTTTTCACCGTGTGTTCGTCCTTTTTTGCGCTGCCTTCAGTTTTAAAGCGTTTCTTCGTCGTTGTGTCGTCTTTTCACCATGTGTTCGTCCTTTTTAGCGCTACCTTCAGCTTTAAAGCGTTTCTTCCTCGTTCAGTCGTCTTTTCACCGTGTGTTCATCCTTTTTTGCGCTGCCTTCAGTTTTAAAGCGTTTCTTCGTCGTTGTGTCGTCTTTTCACCATGTGTTCGTCCTTTTTAGCACTACCATCAGTTTTATAGCGTTTCTTCCTCCTGTGGTCTTTTCGCCATGTGTTCGTCCTTTTTAGCGCTACCTTCAGTTTTAAAGCGTTTCTTCCTCGTTGTGTCGTCTTTTAACCATGTGTTTGTCCTTTTTTGCGCTGCCTTCAGTTTTAAAGTGTTTCTTCGTCGTTGTGTCGCCTTTTCACGATGTGTTCGTCCTTTTTAGCGCTGCCTTCAGTTTTAAAGCGTTTCTTCTTCGTTGTGTCGTCTTTTCACCATGTGTTCGTCCTTTTTAGTGCTACCTTCAGTTTTCAAGCGTTTCTTCGTCGTTGTGTCGTCTTTTCAACGTGTGTTCGTCCATTTTAGCGCTACCTTCAGTTTTGAAGCGTTTCTTAGTCGTTGTGTCGTCTTTTCACCATGTGTTCGTCCTTTTTTGAGCTGCCTTCAGTTTTAAAGCATTCCTTCGTCGTTGTGCCGTCTTTTCAACGTGTGTTCGTTCTTTTTAGCGCTTCCTTCAGTTTTGAAGCGTTTCTTCGTTGTTGTGTCGTCTTTTCACCGTTTGTTCGTGCTTTTTTGCGCTGCCTTCAGTGTTAAAGCGTTTCTTCCTCGTTGTGTCGTCTTTTCACCGTGTGTTCGTCCTTTTTTGCGCTGACCTATGTTTTAAAGTGTTTCTTCGTCGTTGTGTCGCCTTTTCACGATGTGTTCGTCCGTTTTAGCGCTACCTTCAGTTTTAAAGCCTTTCTTCTTCGTTGTGTCGTCTTTTCACCATGTGTTCGTCGTTTTTATCGCTACCTTCAGTTTTAAAGCGTTTCTTCGTCGTTGTGTCGTCTTTTCACCGTGTGTTCGTCCTTTCTTGCGCTGCCTTCAGTTTTAAAGCGTTTCTTCGTCGAAGCGTCGTTTTTCAACGTGTTCGTCCTTTTTAGCGCTACCTTCAGTTTTAAACCGTTTCTTTGTCGTTGTGTCGTCTTTCCACCGTGTGTTCGTCCTTTTTCCCACTGCCTTCAGTTTTAAAGCGTTTCTTCGTCGTTGTGCCGTCTTTTCAACGTGTGTTCGTCCTTTTAAGCGCTACGTTCAGTTTTAAAGCGTTTCTTCGTCGTTGTGTCGTCTTTTCAACGTGTGTTCGTCCTTTTTTGTGCTGCCTTCAGTTTTGAAGCGTTTCTTCGTCGTGTGTCGTCGTTCCACCGTGTGTTCTTCGTTTTTCGCACTGCCTTCAGTTTTAAAGCGTTTCTTCGTCGTTGTGTCGTCTTTTCGACGTGTGTTCGTCCTTTTAAGCGCTACCTTCAGTTTTGAAGCGTTTCTTCGTCGTTGTGTCGTCTTTTCACCATGTGTTCGTCCTTTTTTGAGCTGCCTTCAGTTTTAAAGCATTTTTTCGTCGTTGTGCCGTCTTTTCAACGTGTGTTCCTCCTTTTAAGCGCTTCCTTCAGTTTAAAACGTTTCTTTGTCGTTGTGTCGTCTTTTCAACGTGTGTTCGTCCGTTTTTGTGCTGCCTTTAGTTTTAAAGCGTTTCTTCGTCATATTGTCGTCTTTTCACCGTGTGTTCATCCTTTTTTGTGCTGCCTTCAGTTTTAAAGCGTTTCTTCGTCGTTGTGTCGTCTTCTCACCGTGTGTTCGTCCTTTTTCGCACTGGCTTCAGTTTTAAAGCGTTTCTTCGTCGTTGTGTCGTCTTTTCACCATGTGTTCGTCCTTTTTTGCGCTGCCTTCAGTTTTAAAGCGTTTCTTCGTCATTGGTTTGCCTATTCAACATGTGTTCGTCCTTTTTTACGCTGGCTTCAGTTTTAAAGCGTTTCTTCGTCGTTGTGTCGTCCTTCCCCCGTGTGTTCATCCTTTTTTGCGCTGCCTTCAGTTTAAAGCCTTTCTTCGTCGTTATGTCGTTTTTTCAACGAGTGTTCGTCCTTTTTAGCGCTGCCTTCAGTTTTAAAGCGTTTCTTCTTCGTTGTGTCGTCTTTTCACCGTGTGTTCGGCCTTTTTTTGCGCTGCCTTCAGTTTTAAAGCGTTTCGTCGTCGTTGTGTCGTCTTTTCGACGTGTGTTCGTCCTTTTTAGCGCTACCTTCAGTTTTGAAGCGTTTCTTCGTCGTTGTGTCGTCTTTTCACCATGTGTTCGTCCTTTCTTGAGCTGCCTTCAGTTTTAAAGCATTTCTTCGTCGTTGTGCCGTCTTTTCAACGTGTGTTCGTCCTTTTTAGCACTTCCTTCAGTTTAAAACGTTTCTTCGTCGTTGTGTCGTCTTTTCAACGTGTGTTCGTCCGTTTTTGCGCTGCCTACAGTTTTAAAGCGTTTCTTCGTCATTGGTTTGTCTTTTCAACATGTGTTCGTCCTTTTTTACGCTGCCTTCAGTTTTAAAGCGTTTCTTCGTCGTTGTGTCGTCCTTCCCCCGTGTGTTCGTCCTTTTTTGCGCTGCCTTCAGTTTAAAGCGTTTCTTCGTCGTTATGTCGTTTTTTCAACGAGTGTTCGTCCTTTTTAGCGCTGCCTTCAGTTTTAAAGCGAGTCTTCTTCGTTGTGTCGTCTTTTCACCATGTGTTTGTCCTTTTTAGCGCTACCTTCAGTTTTAAAGCGTTTCTTCGTCGTTGTGTCGTCTTTTCAACGTGTGTTCGTCCATTTTAGCGCTACCTTCAGTTTTGAAGCGTTTCTTCGTCGTTGTGTCGTCTTTTCACCATGTGTTCGTCCTTTTTTGAGCTGCCTTCAGTTTTAAAGCATATCTTCGTCGTTGTGCGGTCTTTTCAACGTGTGTTCGTCCTTTTTAGCGCTTCCTTCAGTTTTGAAGCGTTTCTTCGTCGTTGTGTCGTCTTTTCACCGTGTGTTCGTCCTTTTTTGCGCTGCCTTCAGTTTTAAAGCGTTTCTTCGTCGTTGCGTCGTCTTTTCAACGTGTGTTCGTCCTTTTAAGCGCTACGTTTAGTTTTAAAGCGTTTCTTCGTCGTTGTGTCGTCTTTTCAACGTGTGTTCATCCCTTTTAAGTGCTACCTTCAGTTTTAAAACGTTTCTTCGTCGTTGTGTCGTCTTTTCAACGTGTGTTCGTCCTTTCTTTTGCTGCCTTCAGTTTTAAAGCTTTTCTTCGTCGTTGTGTTTCTTTCCACCGTTTGTTCGTCCTTTTTCGCACTGCCTTCAGTTTTAAAGCGTTTCTTCGTCGTTGTGTCGTCTTTTCAACGTGTGTTCGTCCTTTTAAGCACTACGTTCAGTTTTAAAGCGTTTCTTCGTCGTTGTGTCGTCTTTTCAACGTGTGTTCGTCCTTTTTAGCGCTGCCTTCAGTTTTAAAGCGTTTCTTCTTCGTTTTGTCGTCTTTTCACCATGTGTTCATCCTTTTTAGTGCTACCTTCAGTTTTCAAGCGTTTCTTCGTCGTTGTGTCGTCTTTTCAAGGTGTGTTCGTCCATTTTAGCGCTACCTTCAGTTTTGAAGCGTTTCTTCGTCGTTGTGTCGTCTTTTCACCATGTGTTCGTCCTTTTTTGAGCTGCCTTCACTTTTAAAGCATTTCTTCGTCGTTGTGCCGTCTTTTCAACGTGTGTTCGTCCTTTTAAGCGCTTCCTTCAGTTTTGAAGCGTTTCTTCGTTGTTGTGTCGTCTTTTCACCGTTTGTTCATCCTTTTTTGCGCTCCCTTCAGTTTTAAAGCCTTTCTTCTTCGTTGTGTCGTCTTTTCACCATGTGTTCGTCGTTTTTATCGCTACCTTCAGTTTTAAAGCGTTTCTTCGTCGTTGTGTCGTCTTTTCAACGTGTGTTCGTCCTTTTAAGCGCTACGTTCAGTTTTAAAGCGTTTCTTCGTCGTTGTGTCGTCTTTTCAACGTGTGTTCGTCCTTTTTTGTGCTGCGTTCAGTTTTGAAGCGTTTCTTCGTCGTGTGTCGTCGTTCCACCGTGTGTTCTTCGTTTTTCGCACTGCCTTCAGTTTTAAAGCGTTTCTTCGTCGTTGTGTCGTCTTTTCGACGTGTGTTCGTCCTTTTTAGCGCTACCTTCAGTTTTGAAGCGTTTCTTCGTCGTTGTGTCGTCTTTTCACCATGTGTTCGTCCTTTTTTGAGCTGCCTTCAGTTTTAAAGCATTTCTTCGTCGTTGTGCCGTCTTTTCAACGTGTGTTAGTCCTTTTTAGCGCTTCCTTCAGTTTAAAACGTTTATTCGTCGTTTTGTCGTCTTTTCAACGTGTGTTCGTCCGTTTTTGCGCTGCCTTCAGTTTTAAAGCGTTTCTTCGTCATTGGTTTGTCTTTTCAACATGTGTTCGTCCTTTTTTACGCTGCCTTCAGTTTTAAAGCGTTTCTTCGTCGTTGTGTCGTCCTTCCCCCGTGTGTTCGTCCTTTTTTGCGCTACCTTCAGTTTTAAAGCGTTTCTTCGTCGTTGTGTCGTCTTTTCAACGTGTGTTCGTCCTCTTTAGCACTTCCTTCAGTTTTGAAGCGTTTCTTCGTTGTTGTGTCGTCTTTTCACCGTTTGTTCGTCCTTTTTTGCGCTGCCTTCAGTTTTAAAGCGTTTCTTCCTCGTTGTGTCGTCTTATCACCGTGTGTTCGTCCTTTTTTGCGCTTACCTATGTTTTAAAGTGTTTCTTCGTCGTTGTGTCGCCTTTTCACGATGTGTTCGTCCGTTTTAGCGCTACCTTCAATTTTAAAGCGTTTCTTCTTCGTTGTGTCGTCTTTTCACCATGTGTTCGTCGTTTTTATCGCTACCTTCAGTTTTAAAGCGTTTCTTCGTCGTTGTGTCGTCTTTTCACCGTGTGTTCGTCCTTTCTTGCGCTGCCTTCAGTTTTAAAGCGTTTCTTCGTCGAAGTGTCGTTTTTCAACGTGTTCGTGCTTTTTAGCGCTACCTTCAGTTTTAAAGCGTTTCTTCCTCATTGTGCCGTCTTTTCACCGTGTGTTCGTCCCTTTTTCCGCTGGTTTCAGTTTTAAACCGTTTCTTTGTCGTTGTGTCGTCTTTCCACCGTGTGTTCGTCCTATTTCGCACTGCCTTCAGTTTTAAAGCGTTTCTTCGTTGTTGTGTCGTCTTTTCAACGTGTGTTCGTCCTTTTAAGCGCTACGTTCAGTTTTAAAGCGTTTCTTCGTCGTTGTGTCGTTTTTTCAACGTGTGTTCGTCCTTTTTTGCGCTGACTTATGTTTTAAAGTGTTTCTTCGTCGTTGTGTCGCCTTTTCACGATGTGTTCGTCCTTTCTTGCGCTGCCTTCAGTTTTAAAGCGTTTCTTCGTCGTTGTGTCGTCCGTCCCCCGTGTGTTCGTCCTTTTTTGCGCTGCCTTCAGTTTTAAAGCGTTTCTTCGTCGTTATGTCGTTTTTTCAACTAGTGTTCGTCCTTTTTAGCGCTGCCTTCAGTTTTAAAGCGTTTCTTCGTCGTTGTGCCGCCTTTTCAACGTGTGTTCTTCCTTTTTAGCGCTACCTTCAGTTTTAAAGCGTTTCTTCCTCATTGTGTCGTCTTTTCCCCGTGTGTTCGTCCCTTTTTCCGCTGGCTTCAGTTTTAAACCGTTTCTTTGTCGTTGTGTCGGCTTTCCACCGTGTGTTCGACCTTTTTCGCACTGCCTTCAGTTTTAAAGCGTTTCTTCGTCGTGTGTCGTCATTCCACCGTGTGTTCTTCGTTTTTCGCACTGCCTTCAGTTTTAAAGCGTTTCTTCGTCGTTGTGTCGTCTTTTCGACGTGTGTTCGTCCTTTTTAGCGCTACCTTCAGTTTTGAAGCGTTTCTACGTCGTTGTGTCGTCTTTTCACCATGTGTTCGCCCTTTTTTGAGCTGCCTTCAGTTTTAAAGCATTTCTTCGTCGTTGTGCCGTCTTTTCAACGTGTGTTCGTCCTTTTCAGCGCTTCCTTCAGTTTAAAACGTTTCTTCGTCGTTGTGTCGTCTTTTCAACGTGTGTTTGTCCTTTTTTGCGCTACCTTCAGTTTTAAAGCGTTTCTTCGTCGTTGTGTCATCTTTTCAACATGTGTTCGTCCTTTTTAGCACTGCCTTCAGTTTTAAAGCGTTTCTTCCTCGTGTCGTCTTTTCGCCATGTGTTCGTCCTTTCTTGAGCTGCCTTCAGTTTTAAAGCGTTTCTTCATCGATGTGTCGTCTTTTCACTGTATGTTCGTCCTTTTTTGCGCTGCCTTCAGCTTTAAAGCGTTTCTTCGTCTTTGTGTCGTCTTTTCACCGTGTGTTCGTCCTTTTTTGCGCTGCCTTCAGTTTTAAAGCGTTTCATCGTTGTTGTGTCGTCTTTTCAACGTGTGTTCGTCCTTTTAAGCGCTACGTTCAGTTTTAAAGCGTTTCTTCGTCGTTGTGTCAGTTTTAAAGCAACGCTTTAAAACTGAAGGCAGCGCAAGAAAGGACGAACACACGTGAAAAGACGACATAACGACGAAGAAACGCTTTAAAACTGAAGGCAGCGCAAAAAAGGACGAACACACGGTGAAAAGACGACACATCGACGAAGAAACGCTTTAAAACTGAAGGTAGCGCTAAAAAAGACGAACACACGGTGAAAAGACGACACAACGAGGAAGAAACGCTTTAAAACTGAAGGTAGCGCTAAAAAAGACGAACACACGGTGAAAAGACGACACAACGAGGAAGAAACGCATTAAAACTGAAGGCAGCGCAAAAAAGGACGAACACATGGTGAAAAGACGACACAACGAGGAAGAAACGCTTTAAAACTGAAGGTAGCGCTAAAAAGGACGAACACATGGTGAAAACACGACACAGCGAAGAAGAAACGCTTTAGAACTGAAGGCAGCGCAAAAAAGGACGAGCACACGTTGAAAAGATGACACAATGACGAAGAAACGTTTTAAAACTGAAGGCAGCGCAAAAAAAGACGAACACACGGTGAAAAAAAGACACAACGAGGAAGAAACGCTTTAAAACTGAAGGTAGCGCTAAAAAGGCCGAACAGATGGTGAAAAGACGACACAACGATGAAGAAACGATTTAAATCTGAAGGCAGCGCAAAACAGAACCAACACACGGTGAAAAAACGTCACAAAGACGAAGAAATGCTTCAAAACTGAAGGAAGCGTTAAAAAAGACGAACACGTTGAAAAGACGACACAACGACAAAGAAATCCTTTAAAACTGAAGGTAGCGCTAAAAAGAAGGAACACACGGTGAAAAGACGACACAACGACGAAAAAACGCTTTAAAACTGAAGGCAGAGCAAAAAAAGACGAACATATGTTGAAAAGACAGCACAATGACGAAGAAACGCTTTCAAACTGAAGGCTGCGGAAAAAAGGACGAACACATGGTGAAAAGACGACACAACGACGAAGAAACGCTTTAAAACTGAAGGCAGCGCAAAAAAGGATGAACACACGGTGAAAAGACGACTCAACGATGAAGCCATGCTTTAAAACTGAAGGCAGCGCAAGAAAGGACGAACACACGGTGAAAAGACGACATAACGACGAAGAAACGCTTTAAAACTGAAGGAAGCGCTAAAAAGGACGAACACACGGTGAAAAGACGACACATCGAGGAAGAAACGCTTTAAAACTGAAGGCAGCTCAAAAAAGGACGAACACATGGCGAAAAGGCGACACGAGGAAGAAACGCTTTAAAACTGAAGGTAGCGCTAAAAAGGACGAACACATGGTGAAAAGACGACACAACGACGAAGAAAGGCTTTAAAACTGAAGGCAGCGCAAAAAAGGACGAGCACACGGTAAAAACGCGACACAAGGACGAAGAAACGCTTTAAAACTGAAGGCAGCGCAAAAAAGGATGAACACACGGTGAAAAGACGACTCAACGAGGAAGCAACGCTTTAAAACTGAAGGCAGCGCAAGAAAGGACGAAAACACGGTGAAAAGACGACATAACGACGAAGAAACGCTTTAAAACTGAAGGCAGCGCAAAAAAGGACGAACACAAGGTGAAAAGACGACACATCGAGGAAGAAACGCTTTAAAACTGAAGGCAGCTCAAAAAAGGACGAACACATGGCGAAAAGGCGACACGAGGAAGAAACGCTTTCAAACTGAAGGTAGCGCTAAAGAGGACGAACACATGGTGAAAAGACGACACAACGAAGAAGAAACGATTTAAAACTGAAGGCCGGGCAAAACAGAACGAACACACGGTGAAAAGCCTACACAACGACGAAGAAACGCTTTAAAACTGAAGGAAGCGTTAAAAAAGACGAACACGTTGAAAAGACGACACAACGACAAAGAAATCCTTTAAAACTGAAGGTAGCGCTAAAAAGAACGAACACACGCTGAAAAGACGACACATTGACGAAGAAACGCTTAAAACTGAAGGCAGCGCAAAAAAGGACGAACACATGTTGAAAAGAGAACAAAACGACGAAGAAACGCTTTAAAACTGAAGGCAGCGGAAAAAAGGACGAACACACGGTGAAAAGACGACACATCGACGAAGAAAGCCTTTAAATCTGAAGGCAGCGCAAAAAAGGATGAACACACGGTGAAAAGACGACTCAACGAAGAAGAAACGCTTTAAAACTGAAGGCAGCACAAAAAAGGACGAACACACGTTGAAAAGATGACACAACGACGAAGAAACGCTTTAAAACTGAAGGAAGCGTTAAAAAAGACGAACACGTTGAAAAGACGACACAACGACAAAGAAATCCTTTAAAACTGAAGGTAGCGCTAAAAAGAACGAACACACGCTGAAAAGACGACACATTGACGAAGAAACGCTTAAAACTGAAGGCAGCGCAAAAAAGGACGAACACATGTTGAAAAGAGAACAAAACGACGAAGAAACGCTTTAAAACTGAAGGCAGCGGAAAAAAGGACGAACACACGGTGAAAAGACGACACATCGACGAAGAAAGCCTTTAAATCTGAAGGCAGCGCAAAAAAGGATGAACACACGGTGAAAAGACGACTCAACGAAGAAGAAACGCTTTAAAACTGAAGGCAGCGCAAAAAAGGACGAACACACGGTGAAAAGCCGACACAACGACGAATAAACGCTTTAAAACTGAAGGAAGCCTTAAAAAAGACGAACACGTGGAAAAGACGACACAACGACGAAGAAACGCTTTAAAACTGAAGGCAGCGCAAAAAAGGAAGAACACATGGTGAAAAGACGACACAACGACGAAGAAACGCTTTATAACTGAACGCAGCGCAAAAAAGGACGAAAACACGGTGAAAAGACGACACAACGAGGAAGAAACGCTTTAAAACTGAAGGTAGCACTAAAAAGGACGAAAACGCGGTTGAAAGACGACACAACAAAGAAGAAACGCTTTAAAACTGAAGGCAGCGGAAAAAAGGACGAACACACTGTGAAAAGACGACACTACGAAGAAGAAACGCTTTAAAACTGAAGGCAGCGCAAAAAAGGACGAACACACGGTGAAAAGCCGACACAACGACGAATAAACGCTTTAAAACTGAAGGAAGCCTTAAAAAAGACGAACACGTGGAAAAGACGACACAACGACGAAGAAACGCCTTAAAACTGAAGGCAGTGCAAAAAAGGACGAACACACGGTGAAAAGACGACACAACGAAGAAGAAACGCTTTAAAACTGAAGGCAGCGCAAAAAAGGGCGAACACATGGCGAAAAGAGGACACGAGGAATGAACGCTTTAAAACTGAAGGTTGTACTAAAAAGGACGAAACCATGGTGAAAAGACGACACAACGACGAAGAAACGCTTTAAAACGGAAGGCAGCGCAAAAAAGGACGAACACACGGTGAAAAGACGACACAACGAGAAGGACACGCTTTAAAACTTAAGGCAGCACAAAAAAAAAGGACGAACACACAGTGAAAAGAGAACACAACGACGAAGAAACGCTTTAAAACTGAATGCAGCGCAAAAAAGTACGAACACATGGTGAAAAGACGACACAACGAGAAGGACACGCTTTAAAACTGAAGGTAGCACAAAAAAAAGGACGAACACACGGTGAAAAGAGAACAAAACGAGGACGACACGCTTTAAAACTGAAGTTAGCGCTAAAAAGGACGAACACGTTGGAAAGACGACACATCGACAAGGAAATGCTTTAAAACTGAAGGCAGCGCAAAAAAGGACGAAGACACGGTGAAAAGACGACACATCGACGAAGAAACGCTTTAAAACTGAAGGCACCTCAAAAAATGACGAACACATGGTGAAAAGACGACACGAGGAAGAAACGCTTTAAAACTTAAGGTAGTCCTAAAAAGGACGAACACATGGTGAAAAGACGACAAAACGACGAAGAAACGCTTTAAAACTGAATGCAGCGCAAAAAAGTACGAACACATGGTGAAAAGACGACACAACGAGAAGGACACGCTTTAAAACTGAAGGTAGCACAAAAAAAAGGACGAACACACGGTGAAAAGAGAACAAAACGAGGACGACACGCTTTAAAACTGAAGTTAGCGCTAAAAAGGACGAACACGTTGGAAAGACGACACATCGACAAGGAAATGCTTTAAAACTGAAGGCAGCGCAAAAAAGGACGAAGACACGGTGAAAAGACGACAAAACGACGAAGAAACACTTTAAAACTGAAGGCAGCGCAAAAAAGGGCGAACACACGGTGAAAAGACGACACAACGAAGAAGAAACGCTTTAAAACTGAAGGCAGCGCAAAATAGGACGAACACACGGTGAAAAGACTACACATCGACGAAGAAACGCTTTAAAACTGAAGGCAGTTCAAAAAAGGACGAACACATGGCGAAAAGACGACACGAGGAATAAACGCTTTAAAACTGAAGGTAGTCCTAAAAAGGAAGAACACATGGTGAAAAGACGACACAACGACGAAGAAACGCTTTAAAACTGAAGGCAGCGCAAAAAAGGACGAACACACGGTGAAAAGACGACACAACGAGAAGGACACGCTTTAAAACAGAAGGTAGCACAAAAAAAAGGACGAACACACGGTGAAAAGAGAACACAACGAGGAAGACACGCTTTAAAACTGAAGTTAGCGCTAAAAAGGACGAACACATGGTGAAAAGACGACACAACGACGAAGAAACGCTTTAAAACTGAAGGCAGCGCAAGAAAGGACGAACACATGGTGAAAAGACGAAACAACGAGAAGGACACGCTTTACAACTGAAGGTAGCACAAAAAAAAAGGACGAACACACGGTGAAAAGAGAACACAACGAGGAAGACACGCTTTAAAACTGAAGTTAGCGCTAAAAAGGACGAACACATGGTGAAAAGACGACACAACGACGAAGAAACGCTTTAAAACTGAAGGCCGCGCTAAAAAGGACGAACACATGGTGAAAAGACGACACAACGAAGAAGAAACGCTTTAAAACTGAAGGCAGCGCAAAAAAGGACCGACACACGTTGAAAAGATGGCACAACGACGAAGAAACGCTTTAAAACTGAAGGCAGCGCAAAAAAGGACGAACACATGGTGAAAAGACGACACAACGACGAAGAAACGCTTTAAAACTGAAGGCAGCGCAAAAAAGGACGAACACACGGTGAAAAGACGACACAACGAGGAAGAAACGCTTTAAAACTGAAGGTAGCACTAAAAAGAACGAAAACGCGGTTGAAAGACGGCACAACAAAGAAGAAACGCTTTAAAACTGAAGGCAGCGGAAAAAAGGACGAACACACGGTGAAAAGACGACACATCGACGAAGAGAGCCTTTATATCTGAAGGCAGCGCAAAAAAGGATGAACACACGGTGAAAAGACGACTCAACGAGGAAGAAAGGCTTTAAAACTGAAGGTAACGCTAAAAAGGACGAACACATGGTGAAAAGACGACACAACGAAGAAGAAACGCTTTAAAACTGAAGGCAGCACAAAAAAGGACGAACACACGTTGAAATGATGACACAACGACGAAGAAACGCTTTAAAACTGAAGGCAGCGCAAAAAAAGACGAACACACGGTGAAAAGACGACACAAAGAGGAAGAAAAGCTTTAAAACTGAAGGTAGCGCTAAAGAGAACGAAAACACGTTGAAAAGACGACACAACAAAGAAGAAACGCTTTAAAACTGAAGTCAGCGGAAAAAAGGACGAACACACGGTGAAAAGACGACACAAAGAAGAAGAAACGCTTTAAAACTAAAGGCAGCGCAAAAAAAGGACGAACACACGGTGAAAAGACGACACAATGAGAAAGAAACGCTTTAAAACTGAAGGCAGCGCTAAAAAGGACGAACACATGGTGAAAAGACGACACAACAAAGAAGAAAGCCTTTGAATCTGAAGGCAGCGCAAAAAAGGATGAACATACGGTGAAAAGACGACTCAACGAGGAAGAAACGCTTTAAACCTGAAGGTAGCGCTAAAAAGGACGAACACATGGTGAAAAGACGACACAACGAAGAAGAAACGCTTTAAAACTGAAGGCAGCACAAAAAAGGACGAACACACGTTGAAAAGATGACACAACGAGGAAGATACGCTTTGAAACTGAAGGCAGCGCAAAAAAAGACGTACAGACAGTGAAAAGACGACACAACGAGGAAGAAACGCTTTAAAACTGAGGGTAGCGCTAAAAAGGACGAACACACAACGAAAAGACGACACAACGACGAAGAAACGCTTTAAAACTGAAGGCACCGCAAAAAAGGACGGACACAAGGTGAAAAGAGGGGACAACGACGAAGAAACGCTTTAAAACTGAAGGCAGCGCAAAAAAGGACGAACACACAGTGAAAAGACGACACAACGAGAAGGAAACGCTTTAAAACTGAATGTAGCCCAAAAAGGGACGAACACACGGTGGAAAGAGAACACAACGAGTAAGAAACGCTTTAAAACTGAAGGTAGCGCTAAAAAGGACGAACACATGGTGAAAAGACGACACAACGACGAAGAAACGCTTTAAAACTGAAGGCAGCGCAAAAAAGGACGAACACACGGTGAAAAGACGACACAATGAGGAAGAAACGCTTTAAAACTGAAGGCAGCGCTAAAAAGGACGAACACATGGTGAAAAGACGACACAACAAAGAAGAAACGCTTTAAAACTGAAGGCAGCGCAAAAAAGGACGAACACACGGTGAAAAGACGACACAACGAAGAAGAAACGCTTTAAAACTGAAGGCAGCGCAAAATAGGACGAACACACGGTGAAAAGACGACACATCGACGAAGAAACGCTTTAAAACTGAAGGCAGCTCAAAAAAGGACGAACACATGGCGAAAAGACGACACAACGACGAAGAAATGCTTTAAAACTGAAGGCAGCGCAAAAAAGGACAAACACATGGTGAAAAGACGAGACAACGACGAAGAAACGCTTTAAAACTGAAGGCAGCGCAAAGAAGGATGAACACACGGTGAAAAGACGACACGACGAAGAAACGCTTTAAAACTGAAGGCAGCGCAGAAAAGGACGGAGAAACGTTGAAAAGATGACACAACGACGAAGAAACGCTTTAAAACTGAAGGCTGCGGAAAAAAGGACGAAAACACGGTGAAAAGACGACACAACGAAGAAGAAACGCTTTAAAACTGAAGGCAGCGCAAAAAAGGGCGAACACACGGTGAAAAGACGACACAACGAGGAAGAAACGCTTTGAAACTGAAGGTAGCGCTAAAGAGGACGAACACATGGTGAAAAGACGACACAGCGAAGAAGAAACGATTTAAAAGTGAAGGCAGCGCAAAACAGAACGAACACACGGTGAAAAGCCGACACAGCGACGAAGAAACGCTTTAAAACTGAAGGCAGCGCAAAAAAAGACGAACACACGGTGGAAAGACGACACAACGAGGAAGAAACGCTTTAAAACTGAAGGTAGCGCTAAAAAGGACGAAAACACGGTGAAAAGACGACACAACAAAGAAGAAACGCTTTAAAACTGAAGGCAGCGGAAAAAAGGACGAACACACGGTGAAAAGACGACACAACGAAGAAGAAACGCTTTAAAACTAAAGGCAGCGCAAAAAAGGACGAACACACGGTGAAAAGGCGACACAACGACGAAGAAACGCTTTAAAACTGAAGGCAGCGCAAAAAAGGATGAACACACGGTGAAAAGACGACACGAGGAAGAAACGCTTTAAAACTGAAGGTAGCGCTAAAAAGGACGAACACATGGTGAAAAGACGACACATCGAAGAAAAAACGCTTTAAAACTGAAGGCAGCGCAAAAAAGGACGGACACACGTTGAAAAGATGGCCCAACGACGAAGAAACGCTTTAAAACTGAAGGCAGCGCAAAAAAGGACGAACACATGGTGAAAAGACGACACAACCTCGAAGAAACGCTTTAAAACTGAAGGAAGCCTTAAAAAAGACGAACACGTTGAAAAGACGACACATCGACAAAGAAATGCTTTAAAACTGAAGGTAGCGCTAAAAAGAACGAACACACGGTGAAAAGACTACACAACGACGAAGAAACGCTTTAAAACTGAGGGCAGCGCAAAAAAGGACGAACACATGGTGAAAAGACGACACAACGACGAAGAAACGCTTTAAAACTGAAGGTAGCGCTAAAAAGGACGAACACATGGTGAAAAGACAACACATCGAAGAAGAAACGCTTTAAAACTGAAGGCAGCGGAAAAAAGGACGAACACACGGTGAAAAGACGACACTACGAAGAAGAAACGCTTTAAAACTGAAGGCAGCGCAAAAAAGGACGAACACACGGTGAAAAGCGGACACAACGACGAATAAACGCTTTAAAACTGAAGGAAGCCTTAAAAAAGACGAGCACGTTGAAAAGACGACACATCGACAAAGAAATGCTTTAAAACTGAAGGTAGCGCTAAAAAGAACGAACACACGGTGAAAAGACGACACAACGACGAAGAAACGCTTTAAAACTGAAGGCAGCGCAAAAAATGACGAACACATGTTGAAAAGACAACACAATGACGAAGAAACGCTTTAAAAGTGAAGGCAGCGGAAGAAAGAACGAACACACGGTGAAAAGACGACACAAAGAAGAAGAAACGCTTTAAAACTAAAGGCAGCGCAAAAAAGGACGAACACACGGTGAAAAGACGACACAATGAGAAAGAAACGCTTTAAAACTGAAGGCAGCGCTAAAAAGGACGAACACATGGTGAAAAGACGACACAACAAAGAAAGCCTTTAAATCTGAAGGCAGCGCAAAAAAGGATGAACATACGGTGAAAAGATGACACAACGAGGAAGATACGCTTTGAAACTGAAGGCAGCGCAAAAAAAGACGTACAGACAGTGAAAAGACGACACAACGAGGAAGAAACGCTTTAAAACTGAGGGTGGCGCTAAAAAGGACGAACACACAACGAAAAGACGACACAACGACGAAGAAACGCTTTAAAACTGAAGGCACCGCAAAAAAGGACGGACACAAGGTGAAAAGAGGGCACAACGACGAAGAAACGCTTTAAAACTGAAGGCAGCGCAAAAAAGGACGAACACACAGTGAAAAGACGACACAACGAGAAGGAAACGCTTTAAAACTGAATGTAGCCCAAAAAGGGACGAACACACGGTGGAAAGAGAACACAACGAGTATGAAACGCTTTAAAACTGAAGGTAGCGCTAAAAAGGACGAACACATGGTGAAAAGACGACACAACGACGAAGAAACGCTTTAAAACTGAAGGCAGCGCAAAAAAGGACGAACACACGGTGAAAAGACGACACAATGAGGAAGAAACGCTTTAAAACTGAAGGCAGCGCTAAAAAGGACGAACACATTGTGAAAAGACGACACAACAAAGAAGAAACGCTTTAAAACTGAAGGCAGCGCAAAAAAGGACGAACACACGGTGAAAAGACGACACAACGAAGAAGAAACGCTTTAAAACTGAAGGCAGCGCAAGAAAAGACGAACACACGGTGAAAAGACGACACAACGAAGAAGAAACGCTTTAAAACTGAAGGCAGCGCAAAATAGGACGAACACACGGTGAAAAGACGACACATCGACGAAGAAACGCTTTAAAGCTGAAGGCAGTTCAAAAAAGGACGAACACATGGCGAAAAGACAACACGAGGAAGAAACGCTTTAAAACTGAAGGTAGTCCTAAAAAGGACGAACACATGGTGAAAAGACGACACAACGACGAAGAAACACTTTAAAACTGAAGGCAGTGCAAAAAAGGACAAACACATGGTGAGAAGACGACACAACGACGAAGAAACGCTTTAAAACTGAAGGCAGCGCCAAGAAGGATGAACACACGGTGAAAAGAGGACACGACGAAGAAACGCTTTAAAACTGAAGGCAGCGCAGAAAAGGACGGACAAACGTTGAAAAGATGGCACAACGATGAAGAAACGCTTTAAAACTGAAGGCAGCGGAAAAAAGGACGAAAGCACGGTGAAAAGACGACACAACGAAGAAGAAACGCTTTAAAACTAAAGGCAGCGCAAAAAAGGACGAACACACGGTGAAAAAAGGACACAACGAGGAAGATACGCTTTAAAACTGAAGGCAGCGCAAAAAAGACGTACAGGCAGTGAAAAGACGGCACAACGAGGAAGAAACGCTTTAAAACTGAGGGTAGCGCTAAAAAGGACGAACACACAATGAAAAGACGACACAACGACGAAGAAACGCTTTAAAACTGAAGGCACCGCAAAAAGGACGGACACACGGTGGAAAGAGAACACAACGAGTAAGAAACGCTTTAAAACTGAATGTAGCGCTAAAAAGGACGAACACATGGTGAAAAGACGACACAACGACGAAGAAACGCTTTAAAACTGAAGGCAGCGCAAAAAAGGACGAACACACGGTGAAAAGACGACACAATGAGGAAGAAACGCTTTAAAACTGAAGGCAGCGCTAAAAAGGAGGAACACATGGTGAAAAGACGACACAACAAAGAAGAAACGCTTTAAAACTGAAGGCAGCGCAAAAAAGGACGAACACACGGTGAAAAGACGGCACAACGAAGAAGGAACGCTTTAAAACTGAAGGGTGCGCAAAAAAGCACGAACACACGGTGAAAAGACGACACATCGACGAAGAAACGCTTTAAAACTGAAGGCAGCTCAAAAAAGGACGAACACATGGCGAAAAGACGACAGGAGGAAGAAACGCTTTAAAACTGAAGGAAGTCCTAAAAAGGACGACCACATGGTGAAAAGACGACACAACGACGAAGAAACACTTTAAAACTGAAGGCAGCGCTAAAAAGGACAAACACACAATGAAAAGACGACACAACGACGAAGAAACGCTTTAAAACTGAAAGCACCGCAAAAAAGGACGGACACACGGTGAAAAGAGGGCACAAGGACGAAGAACCGCTTTAAAACTGAAGGCAGCGCAAAAAAGGACGAACACACGGTGAAAAGACGACACAACGAGAAGGAAACGCTTTAAAACTGAAGGTAGCACAAAAAAGGACGAACACACGGTGGAAAGAGAACACAACGAGTAAGAAACGCTTTAAAACTGAAGGTAGCGCTAAAAAGGACGAACACATGGTGAAAAGACGACACAACGACGAAGAAACGCTTTAAAACTGAAGGCAGCGCAAAAAAGGACGAACACACGGTGAAAAGACGACAAAATGAGGAAGAAACGCTTTAAAACTGAAGGCAGCGTTAAAAAGGACGAACACACGTTGAAAAGACGACACAACAAAGAAGAAACGCTTTAAAACTGAAGGCAGCGGAAAAAAATACGAACACACGGTGAAAAGACGACACAACGAAGAAGAAACGCTTTAAATTTAAGGCAGCGCAAAACAGAACGAACACACGGTGAAAAGCCGACACAACGACGAAGAAACGCTTTAAAACTGAAGGCAGCGCAAAACAAGACGAACACACGGAGAAAAGACGACACAACGAGGAAGAAACGCTTTAAAACTGAAGGTAGCGCTAAAAAGGACGAAAACACGGTGAAAAGACGACACAAAAAAGAAGAAACGCTTTAAAACTGAAGGCAGCGGAAAAAAGGACGAACACACGGTGAAAAGGCGACACAACGACGAAGAAACGCTTTAAAACTGAAGGCGGCGCAAAAAAGGACGAACACATGGCGAAAAGAGGACACGAGGAAGGAACGCTTTAAAACTGAAGGTTGTACTAAAAAGGACGAACACATAGTGAAAAGTCGACACAACGAAGAAGAAACACTTTAAAACTGAAGGCAGCGCAAAAATGGACAAACACATGGTGAGAAGACGACACAACGACGAAGAAACGCTTTAAAACTGAAGGCAGCGCTAAACAGGACGAACACATGGTGAAAAGACGACACAACGAAGAAGAAACGCTTTAAAACTGAAGGCAGCGCAAAAAAGGACGAACACATGGTGAAAAGACGACACAACGACGAAGAAACGCTTTAAAACTGAAGGCAGCGCAAAAAAGGACGAACACACGGTGAAAAGACGACACAACGAGAAGGACACGCTTTAAAATGAAGGTAGCACAAAAAAAAAGGACGAGCACACGGTGAAAAGAGAACACAACGAGGAAGACACGCTTTAAAACTGAAGTTAGCGCTAAAAAAGACGAACACATGGTGAAAAGACGACACAACGACGAAGACACGCTTTAAAACTGAAGGCGGCTCAAAAAAGGACGAACACATGGCGAAAAGAGGACACGAGGAAGGAACGCTTTAAAACTGAAGGTTGTACTAAAAAGGACGAACACATAGTGAAAAGTCGACACAACGAAGAAGAAACACTTTAAAACTGAAGGCAGCGCAAAAATGGACAAACACATGGTGAAAAGACGACACAACGAGGAAGATACGCTTTAAAACTGAAGGCAGCGCAAAAAAGACGTACAGGCAGTGAAAAGACGGCACAACGAGGAAGAAACGCTTTAAAACTGAGGGTAGCGCTAAAAAGGACGAACACACAATGAAAAGACGACACAACGACGAAGAAACGCTTTAAAACTGAAGGCACCGCAAAAAGGACGGACACACGGTGGAAAGAGAACACAACGAGTAAGAAACGCTTTAAAACTGAATGTAGCGCTAAAAAGGACGAACACATGGTGAAAAGACGACACAACGACGAAGAAACGCTTTAAAACTGAAGGCAGCGCAAAAAAGGACGAACACACGGTGAAAAGACGACACAATGAGGAAGAAACGCTTTAAAACTGAAGGCAGCGCTAAAAAGGAGGAACACATGGTGAAAAGACGACACAACAAAGAAGAAACGCTTTAAAACTGAAGGCAGCGCAAAAAAGGACGAACACACGGTGAAAAGACGGCACAACGAAGAAGAAACGCTTTAAAACTGAAGGGTGCGCAAAAAAGCACGAACACACGGTGAAAAGACGACACATCGACGAAGAAACGCTTTAAAACTGAAGGCAGCTCAAAAAAGGACGAACACATGGCGAAAAGACGACAGGAGGAAGAAACGCTTTAAAACTGAAGGAAGTCCTAAAAAGGACGACCACATGGTGAAAAGACGACACAACGACGAAGAAACACTTTAAAACTGAAGGCAGCGCTAAAAAGGACGAACACACAATGAAAAGACGACACAACGACGAAGAAACGCTTTAAAACTGAAAGCACCGCAAAAAAGGACGGACACACGGTGAAAAGAGGGCACAAGGACGAAGAACCGCTTTAAAACTGAAGGCAGCGCAAAAAAGGACGAACACACGGTGAAAAGACGACACAACGAGAAGGAAACGCTTTAAAACTGAAGGTAGCACAAAAAAGGACGAACACACGGTGGAAAGAGAACACAACGAGTAAGAAACGCTTTAAAACTGAAGGTAGCGCTAAAAAGGACGAACACATGGTGAAAAGACGACACAACGACGAAGAAACGCTTTAAAACTGAAGGCAGCGCAAAAAAGGACGAACACACGGTGAAAAGACGACAAAATGAGGAAGAAACGCTTTAAAACTGAAGGCAGCGTTAAAAAGGACGAACACACGTTGAAAAGACGACACAACAAAGAAGAAACGCTTTAAAACTGAAGGCAGCGGAAAAAAATACGAACACACGGTGAAAAGACGACACAACGAAGAAGAAACGCTTTAAATTTAAGGCAGCGCAAAACAGAACGAACACACGGTGAAAAGCCGACACAACGACGAAGAAACGCTTTAAAACTGAAGGCAGCGCAAAACAAGACGAACACACGGAGAAAAGACGACACAACGAGGAAGAAACGCTTTAAAACTGAAGGTACCCTATTGAAAATTTGCCCGATGCTGGGCATAGTGGAATCCATCATCCATCATCATGGTGGATTATGGTAGTGGGTGGCATGCTGGGTGACGGGTGGCATGGTGGGTGCTGGGTGACATGGTGGGTGACGGGTGGCACGGTGGGTGCTGGGCGGCATGGTGGTTGCTGGGCACGGCGGGTGCTGGGCAGCATGGTGGTTGCTGGGCACAGCGGGTGCTGGGCGGCACGGTGGGTGATGGGTGGCACGGTGGGCACTGGGTTGGATATCATCGTGGGCGCAGCACGTCAAAGGCAAGTTGTGTGATGAATTGAAGGAGCAGCCATTGCCATTCGGAAGCTCATGACGGGTTATCTTTATGTGATGTTGAGTCTTGTGAAGTGTACAGTCTGTATATACATGTTGCCAAGATGCGGCTAATTTCATGCCATAACAAATCAATATGTAAAGCACCATACTACGTAGCATATCATCACACTTTATTGAAAAAGCATCACTGGACTTGTACTGTATTTACTTTTCCACTCGCTTGCTCTGGCGTCCTGCTTGTGTAAAAGAGAGCTCCAAAGGTGCTTTCGCAGGGAAGCAAGGTGGTTCTCCGGATGTGGTGCAGGTGGCATCATTGGATGGTCACTTATGTATTTCGCCAGGCAGTCTAAAAGGAGAGTGCAATAAATATATAAGTAAATTGTTTTTCCAATGATTTCTAGCAATAAGTGAATGAAGGAAATCTGCTCTAATCACTTTCAAAAAAAGTTTAAGATAACAAAATGCAGCAAATGTCACACACAAACATGCTACCCAGGACGCAAGCCAGCACAGGTTTATTTGCAGTGAGTGCATACACATGCATCACATTGTTTTGCAGATTTACATGGAATTTTTGTATGTTTTTTGCCAAAGGCACGCCTCTTCTCATCTGGAGGTTGGCTTAACTGCAAAATTTAGACACATGGGAGCTGTACTCAAAGCCTTATGGGGTGGATATTTGGCTTCTGATTTTGCATAATTTGTCTGCTCTTCAACCACCCAAATTCCTGTCAAATTCAGAGAGCCACAATTTGGCTACACTGTCTCTAACGCATGCAGGGGAGCTGCAAGGTGCAAGCTGTCTGATTTGTCCATTCTATCATTTGTTAGCTTTACTTGTTGCTCGTGCAGTTGGTGAGGAAGTCGTAACTTTAGCATTTGCCATATAGGCATAAAAGATTTCATGTAAAAGCTGTATAATGGCTGGCTTGCAAGCTTTATTTAGCTGCAAATGATGACAACTAATGTTTTAAAGTGAAGCTTTTTTTGCCTCTTCTCCCAACATTACGGGCGCTGCAGCTGCTATGGTCTTGTCATGCGTGCCGTTGGATTTCTTGCAACATTACTAGATGGCGCTCACCTCTGCACATCCTGACCGGCGCTGCTGCCCCAGCATTTCACCGTTAGTGTGTATTGCACATGCTGTGCTGGTTTTAATTTCTATGCGAGAAAAATGCAGCTGCTGGGCTGTGATAGTGTAAACATTAGAATCGTCCTTAGTCTGAAGAGAGCGCTTTGAGCTGGAATCTCAACAGTGTGTTGGCCATGTATGTGGAAGGAGCCCATTAACACGCGCCAGCAAGGCGTGCACTCGACGTCGAGGACACCCAGACTTGAAAGAAGTGTCACACAGAACAGGAGCGTCTTCGCTACGCAGTGAAATGTAGTGCAGACCGCGAATTTATGTATACATTGTATACATACAATTACAATAGCTAATTGAAGTATGCACAGCCTCATAATTCAATTAAAGTTTAATATTTCTGCCATGATGCGGCGCGCCATGTGAGGCAATGACAACGCTCCATTCCTTCTCAGAGATTATGAACAATGACTCGCAACAACGCCTCAAGCAAACACATCTCCCTGTGTGTTCTGTGGGCTATGCAGACAAACAGAAGTGGTGCATGCAAGGTAATGCTTAACATCAACTCGCCACTTTCGTATTGGACTAAACACTGAAAAAATTACAAACTTGCCAGTAACATCACCGTTAATTATTGTCAATCAAAGCAAACAATGTGTGCTTCGTGTACATCGATTCTCACAGTGCATGGGATCTGCCATTTTTTTTCTACTTTTCAATCTCCATATTGCTACTTTGCTAAGGTAACCTACATCTTCAATGTAAAAAAAGCCCAAAGACGCATCTTCACGTAATACAGAGCAATCTTTCATGCTCGTCTGTTTAAAAAAAACATATTTATGTAGGAAATGAAATCTTCGGCAGAGTGTTGATGCGACTACAAGAGTACTTGGTACTTTGATCCATAAAACAATTGAATCTTGGCAGAAGAATGCCAGTTACAGCCACACTATACAGTCCTTTCTAATCCAGGCTGGCGGAAAGCGCTGGAATTCCGCATGATGCCCAGCACCTTGCTTTTCTTGGCACCGACAAGAGGCATGAAAATTTTAGGATGCTTTGCGTAGAACAACATCAGCTATGCAGATCAGAGCGTACATGCGACTAATGTTCGAGGTGCTTTCTTTGTGTAGCAGTTCTTTCCTCATTCTTATGCTTAAATAAAATGAGATCACTGAAAGTATGCCGAAAGTGCTGATAGGCCATGTCTTACAAACTTCAATAATCAGAACATCTAAAATCAAGAAAGCGGCTGACAGATGGAATAGCACACAGTGGTATGAAGGTTATAAACATGGATGAGCTGCCTCAGAAAGGCTGACCAACTTTTGAGCTATCTTCGTCAAAAGTGGCCTGGTCAGCCTTGCCATGTTAGTTTTAAAGGACTAGTAGGGTGACATCACGTGCAGTTGTCAGTGGCAGCTGGTTGTAAAGGGAGAGACTTTAAAGAGAATGAGCGCTGTCGTCTGACGTCTGTAAGCATGGTTCCTAAGACGAGAGCACAAGACCGTGAGAATAGGAAGGCGGCGAGAAAAGAAACAAAAGAAAAGGAGAAAAAAAGAGATGCCAAGAGGCAAAAAAAGAAAGACAAGAAAAAGAAGGGCATGGGAGCGTGTTAAGGAAGTGAGGGGTTAGGGAGCATTCAGGAGTGTCATTGGCGGCATCTTTCTGCCGTTTTAGAAGAACTGGTCAGGCGGTCAGTGTGCGAGTAACAAAAAAGACCCCAAAAGATATCAGTTGAAAGAATGACTTGAGTAGCGTAGCAGCAACGCGTCGGGTAATGTTGAAGAAATTAAGATGGCGACAAGGAGTCTGGGATGCAATGTATGTGGTAGCTGGCAGGCAGAGGCATGGTGTTTTAGGGATGTCAGCCTCAGTAGCTCAACGCAGGTGTCGTCACAGTGGTATATAGAGCTGGTGATACCCTTTGTGACTGATGCGCAGAAAAACGTATCCTGGCATCTGGGATTTTGGATTGTGGTGGTGAGGGTGTTCAAAAAATATGATAGAAAACAGACAAAAGGGGGGAACTGAAAGTGGAATAACAAATAGGAGGGTTACATGAGCAAAAGCGGGCGGAGGCAGGTGTACATGGGAAAAGGGGTCATACAGTTGATATAAACATTAAAACACGAAAGAATATATTAAATTGAGTAGTAAGCAGGTAAAAATTAGAAACGGTGGAATAGGTGAGGTTAAGAATTAAGTTTAGCTGGTGGCACAATGTGTTTTGCGCCTTGGTGGATGACATGAGGCTTTTCGATTTAAGTTACAGCTTTAAAGTTTTTAAAGATTCTAAGTTGCTGTGTTAAATTGATTCCCATTGGATGTAGGCATTTAAACTTGTGTATGAGGTATGATTCCAGATATTTCCTCTAGCGAGGTGAGCGGAAATTTGTAGTCTATAGAGCCTTGCTTTGTCACATATGACATGTTCATTGAAGTGGCTGGCTACTCCTTTAGGTAAATTGTTTTGTATCTGCGCGGTGACCGTTCAGTCTTCTATGATTTTTTTGTCCTGTCTCACCTATGTATTATTTGCTACAAGTGGCACATTCTAGACAGTAGACTACATTGCTTGAGTAATTTGATGCTGTACTTATTACTGTAGTAGTAGATTAAATATGTTTGCATGTAGAGCACCCGGGCGCCCGCAGGGACTGGTTCCTAACTTCGTTGTTGTTTTTAGTTTGGCACATACAAGAATATCCTTAATATTATAGTGTTGCATCTCAAGACTACTCTGGGCAGGGCGGGAAAAATCTTGTTTCTGGTTGCTGGTGAGAATTGGGTAGTATTTATTGAGGATGTTGTTCATGTTTGGGAGTGTGAGAATTTAGTAGTAAGAAGAGGCGCTGTTCTTGTGATCCTAGGGTAGGGCTTGAGCACGTCGGCTCAGTCAAGTTTGGTTGCATCGGTGCAGGCTTTCTGAAGGGCACTCTTTGGGTGGTTCCCGTTTGATAGGGTTTCTTTAGGGTGATCAAGTCTATCTATGTAGTCTTGGTTTTCAACACACATGTGACGTAGCCATGTGCTTGGCCTTTAAAGATGCCTTCTTTGCAATGTGGCTTGATGGTGGCTTGTATATTCTAGGTACTGTTGTTTGTCAAAAGGTTTCCATACAGCATTGTCATTAGTGTCCCAGTGTCAATGTATATTGTTTAGTCCAGAAAGTTTATGCGCTCCACTGAAGATTTTGATGCGAATTTTATTGTTGGCTGAAAAGAATTTAGAAATCCTACATATTTATCTAGGCTGTCTTGACCATGTCACCATATTATGAATATGTCGTCTATGTATCGTAGGTATGTGTGGGGCCTGTCAGTGCAGCGCAATAGGAAGTCTGTAGAATCCCCATAAATATGTTCGCATAAATATGTTTTCCCATGTACATCTGCTTCCGCCCGCTTTTGCTCATGCCACCCTCTTATTTGTTATTCCAGTTTCAGTTCACCTCCATATTTGTCTTTTCTTTATTCTATTTTTTCGAAACACCCTCACCAACATATTCCAAAATCCCAGGCGCCAGGATACCTTCTTCGGTGCCTCAGCCACACAGGGTATCGCCACTTCTGCATACCGCTGTGACGACACCTACGTTGAGCTACTGGGACTAACGTCCCTAGAAAGACCGTGCCACTGCCTTCCAGCTACCCTATGCACTGCATTCCAGACTCCTTGCTGCCATCTTAACTCCTTCTAAATTATCCGACGCATTGCTGCTATGCTACTCAAGTCATTCTTTCAACTAATGTCTTTTCGGGTTGTTTTTGTTACTCGAGCACTGACCGCCTCACCGGCTCCTTTAAAGCCACAAGAACATGCTGCCAAAGACACCCCTGAATGCTCCCTAACCTCTTGCTTCCCTAGCACCTTCCTATGCCCTTCTTTTTCTTTTCTTGTTCTTTCTTTCCCTCTTGGTCTCTTTTTTTCTCCTTTTCTCCCCGCCTTCCCACTCCCACTATTGTTCCTACGTCTTAGGAATCATGCTTACAGACATCAGGTGACCGCGCTCATTCTCCTTCAAGTCTCTCCCTTTACAACCAGCCACTCCCGACAACTGCATGTGACGTCACTCTACTAACACTTTAAAACCAACATGCCGAGGATGACGAGGCAGCCTTTGAGAAGATAGGTCCTCCTAACGAAACGTTGGCCACCCTTTCCGAGGCACTTTATCCCTGTTTATAACTTTTACATCCGAATAATCAGAATAGTGTTTTGAAATTGCATGGCTGTGAATGCTGCAGATTGTAAAGCAGCACATCAGTTGACCACAGTCAACACTTTGGACGGCAGTAGTTTAAAAAGCTTCTTTTAGACCATACAATTTGCCAAGCTGTGTCGGAACCCAATTTTCTTGAGAAGCATTATTTCAAAAAAGTGAAATGAAAGCTGCAGCGTGAAAAGCTACAATAACGCATGCCAAGTCTACATTAGAAATTTCAAAGACAATGAGGTGCTTAAATGTTCACTTCTGTTAAGACAATTAGCAGCAGGTGAATGCAAGCTATCAAGGTCCTGTCAAAATTAACCGCTCGTGTAGCCACCCGACTTTCTTGATTGTTTTTAATTGAAACTGATTATGGGGGAAACTTTGTGGGCGATTTTCGCCGGAAACCCATATCCCGAAATTATCTTGTGCTGTTTTTCATACCCACAGAGACATTTAAATTGTGTGTCAAGACACAGTGCATATACAGCAGAAGAAAAAGATATAATATATAGGCACTTGCCTCATTCTTGCTTTGGCATTTCTTGTCGCTCTGTATACATCATGTAATGCTAACTCATTCAGATAACTTGTAGATATGCAGTTATGTTTCTCAAATGAGGTGACTGTTGACTTACTCTTCAAAGCAGCCACTTTCTCCGGTGTTGCCGGAAGCTTCCAAGATGCGCGGCACATTGTCCGGCAGGCCTGTCCAGTCAGGCTGCTTTCACCTGCTTGCACTGGTGTCCACAGGTGCCATGCCACCTCTAATGGGCACTTTCCGTCGGAAGCAGACTTGAATATGTAATGCCACTTGTTGAGTGGCATCACAAATCCCACACCAATCTGTACCTGCAATAGATATGAAGTGTTTTTTTCCTGAGCAGTATTCTTAACACTAAAACGCACTTGTATAAAACAATATGATATAGGTTAATTAGATCCGTCAATTTCTGATGCAACTCTATAATTTCCTATTTCTGCCCCTCGAACAAGTTTAAAAAAAACTGGGGTTAAACCCAACCTCACCAAGAAATTCATTTTTGTGTAAAGGATTAAACTAATAAAATTTTCCCATTTTAAGGGCAGCAAACACTCATATTTCGTACAGTCTAACCTTGCAATAATGAAATTAACAGAGAAAGCGAAACAATTGATTCAAATAGGCGCACCGCCATGCAGAGAACAGTGCAAGAACGAGTGACGTCAAGGCCTCCAAGATTGCAGTGTCACACGGAGAACAGTGCAGCACGTTACCTAGAGACCTACGCGCGCCAGTCTCCAAAATCCACCACCATCACACACTACATGGCCTTGTTCTAAAGAACATTGGAGACATGCCTTGAAAGTAAGATTACCCTTGCATGGTTGAAAACAAGTGAATTCCCTTGTGGGCTCTGAAAACCACTCGCACCACTCACTCATCTCAGCAGTTATATTTTCGTCATGACTAAACTGCAGCGACGAATGCGCCAAGTCCCGTCACAACTTCAAACTTCAGAACTCAGTGTGCACGCTCCTTTTACTGCGACCAGGTTTGAAATGTTTGTTGTAACAGTACAGCGCTAGTACAGCGGCAGCGGAATTCTCTTTAGGGACAATTGCACCTTCTACATCTTTTTGTAGGTTTTTGCGCAATATGTGCGTTGCTGTTTTTTGTCATTAAGCCCTTCAGTTGATGTCTAGCGCCCGTTCAGACTGTGTCTCTTTTGTGTGTGTGTGCCCTTGCACTTGTCATGATGTCCAAGTTCAGCTACGACCAACTAGAACTAACTTTTGCATTAATCAGAAGTACATATTAGCACGCTTTATAAAAAGCCAAAGAATTAGCACTATGCTGACCGGAAATGAGAAATGGTAAGAATATTCTGGCTGAAAACAACATTTCATGTTTATCAACGCTGACGGGCAAGTAATTAAGGAAGTTGGTGTACGTTAATGTTTACCTTTTGAGTGATACAAGGGACAGAAAGAAGACAACAAGACACAAAAGCTACCAATTCAACATTAATTTTGGTGCAAAAATTTAAGATAATATTTATACTGCGTGTGCCCTTGCACTGCACAAGCGATCTTTTAAGACAAAGGGCACAAGTTGCAATACAAATGTACAAAATCATGATAAACAGTACTTGCATAAAAATAGAACAAATAAGCACGGAGTGATCACTATTCCGTGTCATTTAGAGAGTATTCCTCTTTGTAATGCAATCATAATGAGCACTGGCTGACAGATGTCCCTCTTTTTTAAATGGTATGCCTCAGTGATATTGTTGATCAATCGGTTGCCTTAAGTAAACAAAAGAGATGAACAATCTAAATCTGGCGTACATCACCAGTTGTGTCAATGCATTGTCAAGTGGGACGAGCATGCTTGTCCCTTGAGTGAATAATGGTGCTCTCCTGGGCACATGCTTATACAGCGGCCAGTCTGCCCCATGTACAAGACCGTCTATTCTTAGTACGAAGATGGTGCAGAGTGGCCGAACTCCGCGGATTGCCAGCGCGCATTGCATGGCTGTGCAACGGAGCTAAGCGGCGCAGGCGCACAGGGGCTTAGAGGTGGGACTTCATGTCATGTGTCATCTGCTAAAGCATGGCGTGCTCCCGCACTTTAGCAGATGACACGAAGCTGCACATCCCCCCTGCGCCATGCACGCTGGCACTCCGCGGGGCGTGGTCACGCTGCGTCGTGTTCGTGCCAAGAGTTGACGACCCTGTGCATTTGACCAAACATACACATGAACAGAGGCATAGAATACACTACTAATGACGGACACAAGACATATTTAGTGGTAATTTATACAAATCTCCTTTGCCTGGACGCCTTTCTCAATGCGCTTGTGGAATGCTATGCACACATATTTCGAGAGAAAAAATAAAGTAGGCAGGTATGCCGCACAGTCCACAAGTGAACTGAGAAAAGCGAGCAGGCAAGCGAGGTACGCTTGGTTAAACATACCACGAAATATGTCTAGTGTGTGTTAGGGGCAGTGTACTGCATTCCAATGTTAGGAAGCTGACAGGCCAGGAACTAAATATGTACCAAAGAAATCACCACATTTTACTGAGAAGACCGGCAGGCTCGTCTGACTTGGCCGTGCATTGCCGCGATAGGGCTTTAGGCCAGATTAAATTAGTTTATCTGTTTCCACCCACGGTGAAAAATTGACAAGAGAAATCAGAGAGGCATACCACAAGACGTGTGAGCAAGCCCCCATTATGAATGCATGAAAAAAGGCATCCTTTCTAGATGACAAGGGATAGAAATTAGTCGGACTATTCACCTTTTTTTACGCAAATACTGTTTATTGTGATTTTTTGCCTTTGTATTACAACTCACATTTTCCTTCTGAAGGAACTTGTGCACAATATAAGCACACATTCAGTGTTATTTTTATTCCTTCTATCAAAATATTCAGTCATCACTGGTCATGTTGTATGGTCTCCCTTCCTTCACTGTGTAAATTTTGTCCTCAAGTTATACGAACTGACTGGCAAACTCAAAACGACACTACAAATTTCACCTAGAGGATACGGCTGGTTCTCAGAAAATGCACCAATACGGCGACAGGTGTCTGTTGGCACACTGTAGCAATAATGGGTGGAAGCTACCTTTGACATTGCTGCAATACATCAGTTGTCACATGGCTACAACCCTTAAGAAACAACAGAAATGTAAGTGCACAGCAAAAACAAGCAGGTTCATCAACCACAAATTTGACTTCAGCAGCCAGAACATAGACAGTTTCATGTAGCTAAAGCATTAACTAATATGTGGAAAATACATGCACAAGCACCCTTAGCTTGAGATACCTGCATACCAACATAAAACCATGAGTTGCAGTGCATATGATGCTTGTTCTTGACACTAGTATTTTGTGAAAAATACTTTTTGGATTACGTACCATGCTTTCAATTCATTTGCCCAGTAATCAAAGGCTTTTGACAGCATTACACTTTGTACTTGCTAGTTGAAAATATTCTCACGTGAACAGCACCAAGCAGAATAAATAGAAAACTGCCCACTGTGCTAACCAAATATGTGGAGAGACCCAAAGTAATAGAATTATTTCTGGACCGCCGTAGACTTAGAGCTTGTTGGCTGATAGTCACTATTAAAATTACACCACTGCCAAGCAGATGTTCTGTGTGGTGCTGTTGAAATCAAGTTCACTTGATGAGCAACATAGCAATAACCAGCAAATGCTTTAGCAATAGCGAGCAGGCAATCTTGCATGTGAAAAACTGCATGCTTATTTAATGATAGTGCATCAATAGACTGAACTATGTACCAACTATGTGGTCTATGCAGTATAGACAAAGTCGAAAACGATGCAACTGGACACAGACTCTGCCACAATGCCTACTTGCATGAATGGGTATAGCTTAAGAAGAATATAAATAAATGTAGAGAAAGAAAGCAAGCTTACTAGAAAACTCTTCACTGCTGTAGTACTTACAGCAAAGTGAATACTGGCCTTCATTTACCATTTAAAGAAATTCAAGCTCGTGTCTATTGTTCCGGGAACTTGAGAAATAATTGGGAAAAAATGGAGAAGGTTGGGCTAGTTGGCGTTGACACAGCTCCTGTGACATAGTTACTAGCACAAACAAGGCGTACGGAATAAAGGTCGGACTAGCCAAAGCGGTAGACTTCAACTGACAAGCTTTATTCAGAAGAAACATGCAAACAGGCCACCGCATGCTCAGTTAATGTGGAGACAGATGCATAAACGAATGTGCCACATAGGGGATAACGAAATGCACATAGAAGCTGATAAGCATCCACAAGAAGCCATTACAAAGCATTCACCAGATTTTTCTGAAGACACAACACTTATTTATTAGCTGGTACCAGTGATGGAGTGCTTATGCATTCATCAGCAGCTTTCGAAATGCAAAACACCTCAAACATTTCCCTATATAACTGCCTGGCAAACTGACTGAGCACTTGTGTGCTATGAAAACATGGGGAGCACTTATGGGTACTTTAACAGTGATCAGCCAAGTAGCCAGCGCCTGTGAGAGCATTTACAGCATTCCGGTACTCCCCAAGCCACTCATTCAGGCACCTGTTTGTTCAATATACCACTTTCCACAGGGAAGTGCAATGTAGCATACCACCACTACATTTCAGTTAACAAAGCAGGTGACATGCTCCTTAGTGCATGTACTTTGACGCCCGGCAATGTTTACCAACTTGCATATTCTTGTGAGCATTAGCGGTGCTGAAAAAATGCCTACACCAAACTTGTTCGCCACCTTTCTTCTAGGCGGTGGGACACCCTGTGTATGTATGGCGGAGCTGCACGGCTACCACTGGGACATGCGTTACTGCACGTCCAGTGGGCAATGTGGTAGTGCTAATGACTTTCTTGTTGTGCTGGCTTTGCTGTTAAAAACATTGTGGGTGTTTTCGAACAGTGTTCAGTAGGATTCAAGTTCACACATGAGTTGCCAGAAGATGATCACCTGCAATCATTCGATATTCGTATAATTTTAAATCATACTTTCCTTATTATATATACTCTCTTAGGAAAACGAAGCCCTTGCTCGACTACCGTTTGGCATACTCCATGTTAAAGGATGCATAGCTCCTAGCTGCCCGAGAGCTGTTCTGGTTAAATCTTGTGCACCAGGTTTCCTGCAGCGCTCAGCAACAAGCGAGCCATTTATGTAGGGCCGGGTATCTCGATAACACTTTGGTGTAAACTACTGGGAGCCTCATTAAAGAGGTAAAAACAGATCTGGCAGCTGCTCGGTGCAATAACGCACGTGCCAGTGGGCGCCCTGTGGCTGTGCCATCTGTACATGGGGTGTCCCACCACCTAAACAATGTGGCAAACCAGTGCAGTGTAGGTGTTTTCTTCAGCGCCACTAGAGCTCGCAAGAATGTGCAGGTTGGTAAGCAACGCCGGGAATCAGGGTACATGCACTAAGGAGCATGTCACCCACTTTTTTAACTGCAATGTGGGGGTGGTATACAAGATTTCACTTCCCTGTAGAAAGTGCTGTATTAGACAAAAGGGCAGGTTCTTGAATGAGAGGCTTAGGGAGCACCGGAGTGCTGTAAACACTCTAGCAGGCACTGCCCATTTGGCTGACCACTGCCGAAGATGTGCTCGTAAATGCTACCTGTGTTTTCAAAACAAGCAAGTGCTCAGACGGTTTGGCAGGCAGTTAGATAAGGAAATATTTGGTGTTTGGCATTTCAAAGGCTGATGATGAATGTGTAAGCACTCCTTCACTGGAACTCACTGATAAAGGAGTGTTTGTTGTACCTTGAGAAGAACCTGCTGAATGCTTTGTAATGGTTTGTTGTGGGCAGTATTGGCTTTGTTGCGCATTTTTTCCTCCCATGTGGAACATTTATTTATGCATCTGTCTGCAGATATTTTTGAGCATAAGGTGGGGTCTCATTGCGTGTTTTCTGAATAAAGCTTGTAAGTTGAAGTCTAGTGCACTGTCTTGTCCAACTTTTTTCAATTAGTCTTGTTCGTGCAAGTAAACCTCACAATAATTGTAATACCAATGTTAAACAATGGTAAGCATGCTGCATGCTTAGACCTGTGACATATTTGGCCCATTACACTTTTAATCCTTACGTGTGCAGAAACTGCACAAGCGTGTAGCCTAAATGAAAAAAAAAAGTGGATATAAAAGGTGTAACACAGGAAAGTTTCAAATCAATAAAACAAAATAACAAGAGGTAGATATAATGTGTACTAAGCAAAATAAAATGTAACGTGCAGCCAAGTGATTGATGCAAGAAAAAATAAACCTCAAGACATGTTAGGTCTAGTTTTAAAGTGAACAAGGTAATGTGTACATAACGTCTACAGACACAAATAAGCAGCAAGTTGAATAAAGTTGAGCAGATATTTAGCCTATTTAGTAAGCACTGCTGAGTAATATGTCCATAAACTTATTGACGAATGATACCGAGATCCTACTTTTGCAAACACATACACTTCAGTCATACCTGACCAGACCATCCGATTACACACAGTGCTGCTGCAGCCATAGCTCCTCCCTGACGTGGACACTGTTGTTGGTCACGGCCTTGCCCCTGCAAGATAGGTTCTGTGTTAACTTATAGCAGTGGCACTTTAAAGAAGTCATTGTGAACACATGCAAGGAGCACAGAAAAAGTCACAAAAACAATGTTTGCACCACTGCAGGGTGGGAACAGAGCACAAGGTCAAAGTTACTGATGAATATTGTGATAATAGGGACCTCTTCATGACAAAATTTTTAAGACCTACAGCTACAGTACATTACAAACAAATGTTTGTTTACGTAACAATTCATTTTTTTTTTCTATCAGTTAAGCAACTTTCCCTTGTCATCTCTAGTTATGTCAAAACACCTTGTCTCAAAACGTAAGCTGTAGTAGTAGCAAGCCGTAATTGCTTAAATTTTTTTGCCTGAACCCTATGAGGGAGATTTTGTGCGCGACGGCTTTGAGCGAGAAAACGGGCCGTCGCGCGGACATATCGCTCGTTCTTTGTCGCCTGGTTCTGGAAATCTAGAATTCGTCGCTCGTCGCCCAGAAGTGCTATGAGCGAACAGACAATAGCGCGAAGCCGGAATTGTACATCAGTCGAGTACTACCGCTTGTTGCACGGAACAAGCAAACGACTATTTTGATACGTGCAAGGTTAAGAACCTACTGCAAGACTTTAAAGAAATGTTTTACGCTGCTCCTTTGAGTAAAACACAGCAAACTAAATTAATAAAGCACACTTTTGGCCCGTATTTGCTGCCCTCATACCGGCAACACCGGGGAGACGGCTCTCAATGTCGTCGCTCGCATAGGGTACGACTTGTACGGAACGAGCTAGCGCGACACCCATCTACATCGCGTCTCTGTCGCGCGCAAGACCGCTCGCATGGGGTACGACTTGTAGGGAACGAGCGAGCGCGACAACCATCTACATCGCGTCGCTGTCGCGCGCAAGATCACTTGCATGGTGTTTATACTTTTTCCCAATAACTGCTCACAAACCGACAACCGCGTAAACAGACATTATTTTCAACCTCGAAGCATAAGTAAGAGAGGAAACGTCATTGCAGTAAGAATAGGTAAAGAGGCAGATGAGTCTTTATTATCCAGCTTTAGCAGAAAAGTGGCAGCTCGCGCAAATGAGGACTGTTGCCGAACCTAATCCCTCTCACCGGAAGGAAGCGCTCACCAAGACTTTCAATTTAGCATTAAGCCAATAAACTTGCGCGAGCAAATTATGTCAACCAACGCTCAGCAAGCATCGGCACAGTCAATGTCGTCGCGGGAGTTCGATTTCTTACGCTCGCAAGGCACTCTAGGCACACACGAGAAGCAAGCACAGCATGCGTGTACTCACCTTTTAAATGGTACGATGCGGTCGAAAAGCGCCCTCCAAGTTGCCGGAGCTGCAAAGTTATTCCCGCATACATGCAGTTGCGTAGTGGACGACCTGCGGAACGCTAATAATGCGCATCATTTCTTTGCGGCGCCCACCGAACTCTCCACAACCACCACGGACAAAGGGAACGCACTCCATGGCATGAAAATCGTTGGTCCACGTTTGCCTGGCGCACCACGCATACCGCGAGTTTGCAGCGAGACACAAGCTATCTTCTGGCACTTTTGTGCACGCGAACTATGTCACAATTCATTACAGCAAACGCAAAAACACGATCAAACAAACACATCGTAGCAACTCGTACGACCGACAGCACACGTAAACAAGAGAACAAGATTGGTGGATGGATACTATGAGCAACCACTTTGAAACGGGATGGTGGGTGGCGCCACCTGTGAAATTGGGAGTTTGGTTGGCCTCCGCTATGACTAAAATAATAACCAGCACACACTCGCTTTGTGCCTTGTTGCGAACTGCATATAGATGTTGCAATACATAAACTACCATCGCACAGTTTATATTATCCGCTATACTTTAGCGCAGAAAGAAATTCTATGACGTGTTTTCGATTTCCAGGAGCTTCCGTCGCATGCGGGCAGTAAAAAGATGGCCTTCGAGATTCGCGTATGCCATTCTTAGGAAGCCTTCTCTGGGCTGTAATTTGAAGAAATATATATAGAAAGGTTTAGTAAACAAGAAAAAAAAAGGTGTGGAAAGTGAGGGGGTGGAGCCCCTAGCCCAGAACTCCTCTGGCTTGTGCGGTCCGCCGTGCCTGGTCGAGGCTGGCGAGCCAAGTCTCCCATTGCTCCCTTACGGAAAGTTTGCCGCCTACTTTCAGCTGTTTTGAAGCCCATCCATGCCCACCCACGACGCCTTGCGCTACTGCCCGTGCAACCTGCGCCGTCACTTCGTTTTAAACGACTTGTTGCTTTCGTCACCCTCTACTGTAGCAATAGAAATTGTTGACATGATCTCGGAGGTACGCGTCCAGTGTGCGATGTTTCCGTGCGCGTTGTAACTTAGTCAGTCAGAAAGCATCAAATCTACGAGAACTAATCGCTCGTGTGGCGCGGGTTACACCCGTGTCATCCGCATTGCTTTCGTTTTGGTGTGGTGAATGTGTGCGTATTGCGCTCCTGTCGTGCATGCCTTCTGTATTTATCGTGCGGCGCACGAATATTCCTGGAAAAAACCGCATGTCTCTGCCGCGTGAATGTGTCCTATGTGGTGGTGCCAGAAATGTGCGGCGGTGTACAATATGTTCGCAGCCAAGTGCTACCGTGCATTCCAGCGAATAGACACGGCTGCTTATGCACGGTTTTATTCAGTGTTTCTTCATTAGCTTTGTGATTTACTTGCGTCTGCGATAGAATCCACAAGGTACCCCAGTTGAAGAAGACAGCAGGAATTCATGTCGCAACTAGAGAAATTTCTGTTGTACGACAGAAGTTCCTCACGTTTCCGTAGTTCACAGACATTCCTGACGTTACGACAGAAATTCTGATGTCGCAACAGAAGCATTCTGTCGCGAAGACCAAGATCTCTGAAGTCGCAACAGAAACGTTCTGTCGCGACAACAAGAGTTCTGAAGTCGGAACAACTTTCTATCATGACAGCGACTCTTGACATTACGACAGCAATTCTGACGTCGCAACAGAAACATCCGGTCGCGACGGCCAAGAGTTCTGAAGTCGCAACAGAAGCGCTTTCCGTCGCTGCCCTTTAAAATTGTTTGTCAGTTTCGCATCGGTGGTGTGCACTGTACTTTTCTCTTGCGCGGTATTCAACCGTGCTTCTCTCAAGCCGCCAATGCTGATAGCACCGACACCGGTATTAAAGTCGACGTGGCCAATTGTTATAATTGTGCCGTGACGACGCGGCACCTACCCGCCTCCTCAAAATCGGCCGCTGATCAAAATCATACCATCTGCGGGAATGGCTGCGTATCCGTTTTGTTTTATTTGGTAAGATGTGGCACACAAGCCTGTGGACTTACATGTGCGGTTACAATGTCACATTAGTTAATTTCCCAGAATTATTGCAGAAGCTTATGCGAAGCGGAAAAGAAGTTTTCGGTTGTTCCACAAAGTTGCGTGAAAACTTGTCTCGCTCGGGTCTCATTAATCTGGTACAGCGCTGCCGTGAGAAGCCAGTATGCTGTCAGAATGAAGACTCATCCACGAGTGTTTATGTAGCTATTTTGCGTTGAGCACACGAATTATGTGCGCGCTCAAAAGTGTAAAGAGCGAGAGACAACTGTCGAAATTAGCAGTAACAACCCTAACAATGTCCCCGGTCGCCGTTGTCTATTTCTGAATTTCTTATTCAATATGCATATCGTACAGCAAAATCGATGTTCTATCACTCCACGATGTACTACCTGTCGATGGTAACAACACTTGTGCTCTTCTAGACATGCGGCAGCTGACGCGGTGCAGGGAACCCACATCTTGGCTTTTAAAATACAAATGTAAACAGCAACGGAGACAGTGGATTTTACTATTGACACAGCCAAAATGTACGCTGAGAGAGAACAGCGCCGTGGTGCAGTGGTAAGATGCTAGGCTTGTGATCCTTAGGTCCCAGGTTCGAATCCCGGTTGAGAAAATATTTTTTTCTTTTTTTGTACTAAGAAATTTACATTTTCCTTAAAGAGGTCTCTCAATTTTAAATTAAATATTGATCAGGTTGTGTTTTTAAAGTGGGACATGACGTCACATTGTGACTGATTTTGTCTTCTTTGCCTTCTTCAATAAGTGTCCTGTTCCTGCTTGACAGTAAAATGCCTCTAGTGGGGTTGAAATATCATAGCAATCAAGCTGTAGAAATCGTACTATAAAGCAAAATTTTGCTTCACTATGTGTTTCACGAACCACCGAGTACACCCACCATTCACCCAGCATGCACACCATTTACCCACCATTTACATTTGACCCAGTACGTACATGCAGTATTCACCCAGCACATCCATCATTCACCCACCATTCCCACAGTTCACCCAGTATGTACCCACCATCCTCCCAGCACGCCCAGCATTCACCCACCATTTACACAGGTCACCCAGTAGTCATCCCACCATCCACCCACTACACCCACCATTCACCCAGCCCGCCCACCATTGAGACAAGTCACCCAGTATGTATCCCACCAATACATCCCACCATCTACCACTGTACCCACCATCCACCCATTATACCCACGATGAATTCCACCATCACCACCAAGTTTTCCATCATGCCCAGCACATTTTACATCATGCCCAGCATAAAATTCATGATGGGCAATGCTGGGATTTTCAATAGGGTAGCGCTAAAAAGGACGAAAACACGGTGAAAAGACGACACAAAAAAGAAGAAACGCTTTAAAACTGAAGGCAGCGGAAAAAAGGACGAACACACGGTGAAAAGGCGACACAACGACGAAGAAACGCTTTAAAACTGAAGGCGGCGCAAAAAAGGACGAACACATGGCGAAAAGAGGACACGAGGAAGGAACGCTTTAAAACTGAAGGTTGTACTAAAAAGGACGAACACATAGTGAAAAGTCGACACAACGAAGAAGAAACACTTTAAAACTGAAGGCAGCGCAAAAATGGACAAACACATGGTGAGAAGACGACACAACGACGAAGAAACGCTTTAAAACTGAAGGCAGCGCTAAACAGGACGAACACATGGTGAAAAGACGACACAACGAAGAAGAAACGCTTTAAAACTGAAGGCAGCGCAAAAAAGGACGAACACATGGTGAAAAGACGACACAACGACGAAGAAACGCTTTAAAACTGAAGGCAGCGCAAAAAAGGACGAACACACGGTGAAAAGACGACACAACGAGAAGGACACGCTTTAAAATGAAGGTAGCACAAAAAAAAGGACGAGCACACGGTGAAAAGAGAACACAACGAGGAAGACACGCTTTAAAACTGAAGTTAGCGCTAAAAAAGACGAACACATGGTGAAAAGACGACACAACGACGAAGACACGCTTTAAAACTGAAGGCGGCGCAAAAAAGGACGAACACATGGCGAAAAGAGGACACGAGGAAGGAACGCTTTAAAACTGAAGGTTGTACTAAAAAGGACGAACACATAGTGAAAAGTCGACACAACGAAGAAGAAACACTTTAAAACTGAAGGCAGCGCAAAAATGGACAAACACATGGTGAAAAGACGACACGACGAAGAAACGCTTTAAAACTGAAGGTAGCGCTAAACAGGACGAACACATGGTGAAAAGACGACACAACGAAGAATAAACGCTTTAAAACTGAAGGCAGCGCAAAAAAGGACGAACACATGGTGAAAAGACGACACAACGACGAAGAAACGCTTTAAAACTGAAGGCAGCGCAAAAAAGGACGAACACACGGTGAAAAGACGACACAACGAGAAGGACACGCTTTAAAACTGAAGGTAGCACAAAAAAAAGGACGAGCACACGGTGAAAAGAGAACACAACGAGGAAGACACGCTTTAAAACTGAAGTTAGCGCTAAAAAAGACGAACACATGGTGAAAAGACGACACAACGACGAAGACACGCTTTAAAACTGAAGGCAGCGCAAAAAAGGACGAAGACATGGTGAAAAGACGACACAACGAGAAGGACACGCTTTAAAACTGAAGGTAGCACAAAAAAAAGGACGAACACACGGTGAAAAGAGAACACAACGAGGAATACAGGCTTTAAAACTGAAGTTAGCGCTAAAAAGGACGAACACATGGTGAAAAGACGACACAACGAAGAAGAAACGCTTTTAAACTGAAGGCAGCGCTAAAAAGGACGAACACATGGTGAAAAGACGACACAACGACGAAGAAACGCTTTTAAACTGAAGGCAGCGCTAAAAAGGACGAACACATGGTGAAAAGACGACACAACGAAGAAGAAACGCTTTAAAACTGAAGGCAGCGCAACAAAGGACGGACACACCGTGAAAAGACGACACAACGAGGAAGAAACGCTTTAAAACTGAAGGCAGCGCAAAAAAAGACCTACAGACAGTGAAAAGACGACACAACGAGGAAGAAACGCTTTAAAACTGAGGGTAGCGCTAAAAAGGACGAACACACAATGAAAAGACGACACAACGACGAAGAAACGCTTTAAAACTGAAGGCACCGCAAAAAAGGACGGACACACGGTGGAAAGAGAACACAACGAGTAAGAAACGCTTTAAAACTGAAGGCAGCGCAAAAAAGCACGAACACACGGTGAAAAGACGACACATCGACGAAGAAACGCTTTAAAACTGAAGTCAGCTCAAAAAAGGACGAACACATGGCGAAAAGACGACACGAGGAAGGAACGCTTTAAAACTGAAGGTAGTCCTAAAAAGGACGACCACATGGTGAAAAGACGACACAACGACGAAGAAACACTTTAAAACTGAAGGCAGCGCTAAAAAGGACGAACACACAATGAAAAGACGACACAACGACGAAGAAACGCTTTAAAACTGAAGGCACCGCAAAAAAGGACGGACACACGGTGAAAAGAGGGCACAACGACGAAGAAACGCTTTAAAACTGAAGGCAGCGCAAAAAAGGACGAACACACGGTGAAAAGACGACACAACGAGAAGGAAACGCTTTAAAACTGAAGGTAGCACCAAAAAGGACGAACACACGGTGGAAAGAGAACACAACGAGTAAGAAACGCTTTAAAACTGAAGGTAGCGCTAAAAAGGACGAACTCATGGTGAAAAGACGACACAACGACGAAGAAACGCTTTAAAACTGAAGGCAGCGCAAAAAAGGACGAACACACGGTGAAAAGACGACACAATGAGGAAGAAACGCTTTAAAACTGAAGGCAGCGCTAAAAAGGACGAACACACGTTGAAAATACGACACAACAAAGAAGAAACGCTTTAAAGCTGAAGGCAGCTCAAAAAAGGACGAACACATGGCGAAAAGACGACACGAGGAAGAAACGCTTTAAAACTGAAGGTAGTCCTAAAAAGGACGAACACATGGTGAAAAGACGACACAACGACTAAGAAACACTTTAAAACTGAAGGCAGCGCAAAAAAGGACAAACACATGGTGAGAAGACGACACAACGACGAAGAAACGCTTTAAAACTGAAGGCAGCGCAAAGAAGGATGAACACACGGTGAAAAGAGGACACGACGAAGAAACGCATTAAAACTGAAGGCAGCGCAGAAAAGGACGGACAAAGGTTGAAAAGAGGACACAACGACGAAGAAACGCTTTAAAACTGAAGGCAGCGGAAAAAAGGACGAGAACACGGTGAAAAGACGACACAACGAAGAAGAAACGCTTTAAAACTAAAGGCATCGCAAAAAAGGACGAACACACGGTGAAAAAAAGTACACAACGAGGAAGATACGCTTTAAAACTGAAGGCAGCGCAAAAAAAGACGTACAGGCAGTGAAAAGACGACACAACGAGGAAGAAACGTTTTAAAACTGAGGGTAGCGCTAAAAAGGACGAACACACAATGAAAAGACGACACAACGACGAAGAAACGCTTTAAAACTGAAGGCACCGCAAGAAAGGACGGACACACGGTGGAAAGAGAACACAACAAAGAAGAAACGCTTTAAAACTAAAGGCAGCGCAAAAAAGGACGAACACACGGTGAAAAGACGACACAACGAAGAAGAAACGCTTTAAAACTGAAGGGTGCGCAAGAAAGCACGAACACATGGCGAAAAGACGACACAATGAGGAAGAAACGCTTTAAAACTGAAGGCAGCGCTAAAAAGGACGAACGCACGTTGAAAAGACGACACAACAAAGAAGAAACGCTTTAAAACTGAAGGCAGCGCAAAATAGGACGAACACACGGTGAAAAGACGACACATCGACGAAGAAACGCTTTAAAACTGAAGGTAGTCCTAAAAAGGACGAACACATGGTCGACGAAGAAACACTTTAAAACTGAAGGCAGCGCAAAAAAGGACAAACACATGGTGAAAAGACGACACAACGAGAAGGAAACGCTTTAAAACTGAAGGTAGCGCTAAAAAGGACGAACACATGGTGAAAAGACGACACAACAAAGAAGAAACGCTTTAAAACTGAAGGCAGCGCAAAAAAGGACGAACACACGGTGAAAAGACGACACTATGAGGAAGAAACGCTTTAAAACTGAAGGCAGCGCTAAAAAGGACGAACACACGTTGAAAAGACGACACAACAAAGAAGAAACGCTTTAAAACTGAAGGCAGCGCAAAATAGGACGAACACACGGTGAAAAGACGACACATCGACGAAGAAACGCTTTAAAACTGAAGGTAGTCCTAAAAAGGACGAACACATGGTGAAAAGACGACACAACGACGAAGAAACACTTTAAAACTGAAGGCAGCGCAAAAAAGGACAAACACATGGTGAGAAGACGACACAACGACGAAGAAACGCTTTAAAACTGAAGGCAGCTAAAAACAGAACGAACACACGGTGAAAAGCCGACACAACGACGAAGAAACGCTTTAAAACTGATGGCAGCGCAAAACAAGACGAACACACGGTGAAAAGACGACACAACGAGGAAGAAACGCTTTAAAACTGAAGGTAGCGCTAAAAAGGACGAAATCACGGTGAAAAGACGACACAAAAAAGAAGAAACGCTTTAAAACTGAAGGCAGCGGAAAAAAGGACGAACACACGGTGAAAAGACGACACAACGAAGAAGAAACGCTTTAAAACTAAAGGCAGCGCAAAAAAGGACGAACACACGGTGAAAAGGCAACACAACGACGAAGAAACGCTTTAAAACTGAAGGCAGCGCAAGAAAGGACGAACACATGGCGAAAAGAGGACACGAGGAAGGAACGCTTTAAAACTGAAGGTTGTACTAAAAAGGACGAACACATGGTGAAAAGTCGACACATCGACGAAGAAACACTTTAAAACTGAAGGCAGCGAAAAATGGACAAACACATGGTGAGAAGACGACACAACGACGAAGAAACGCATTAAAACTGAAGGCAGCACAAAAAAGGATGAACACACGGTGAAAAGACGACACGACGAAGAAACGCTTTAAAACTGAAGGTAGCGCCAAACAGGACGAACACATGGTGAAAAGACGACACAACGAAGAAGAAACGCTTTTAAACTGAAGGCAGCGCAAAAAAGGACGAACACACGGTGAAAAGACGACACAACGAGAAGGACACGCTTTAAAACTGAAGGTAGCGCAAAAAAAAGGACGAGCACACGGTGAAAAGAGAACACAACGAGGAAGACACGCTTTAAAACTGAAGTTAGCGCTAAAAAAGACGAACACATGGTGAAAAGACGACACAACGACGAAGAAACGCTTTAAAACTGAAGGCAGCGCAAAAAAGGACGAACACATGGTGAAAAGACGACACAACGAGAAGGACACGCTTTAAAACTGAAGGTAGCACAAAAAACACGAACACACGGTGAAAGAGAACACAACGAGGAAGACAGGCTTTAAAACTGAAGTTAGCGCTAAAAAGGACAAACACATGGTGAAAAGACCACACAACGACGAAGAAACGCTTTTAAACTGAAGGCAGCGCTAAAAAGGACGAACACATGGTGAAAAGACGACACAATGACGAAGAAACGCTTTTAAACTGAAGGCAGTGCTAAAAAGGACGAACACATGGTGAAAAGACGACACAACGAAGAAGAAACGCTTTAAAACTAAAGGCAGCGCAACAAAGGACGGACACACGTTGAAAAGATGGCACAACGACGAAGAAACGCTTTAAAACTAAAGGCAGCGCAAAAAAGGACGAACACATGGTGAAAAGACGAGACAACGACGAAGAAACGCTTTAAAACTGAAGGCAGCGCAAAAAAGGACGAACACACCGTGAAAAGACGACACAACGAGGAAGAAACGCTTTAAAACTGAAGGTAGCACTAGAAAGGACGAAAACGCGGTTGAAAGACGACACAACAAAGAAGAAACGCTTTAAAACTTAAGGCAGCGGAAAAAAGTACGAACACACGATGAAAAGACGACACAACGAAGAAGAAACGCTTTAAAACTAAAGGCAGCGCAAAAAAGGACGAACACACGGTGAAAAGGCGACACAAAGACGAAGAAACGCTTTAAAACTGAAGGCAGCACAAAAAAGGACGAACACATGGCGAAAAGAGGACACGAGGAAGGAACGCTTTAAAACTGAAGGTTGTACTAAAAAGGACGAACACATGGTGAAAAGTCGACACAACGACGAAGAAACACTTTAAAACTGAAGGCAGCGCAAAAATAGACAAACACATGGTGAGAAGACGACACAACGACGAAGAAACGCTTTAAAACTGACGGCAGCACAAAAAAGGATGAACACACGGTGAAAAGACGACACGACGAAGAAACGCTTTAAAACTGAAGGTAGCGCTAAACAGGACGAACACATGGGGAAAAGACGACACAACGAAGAAGAAACGCTTTAAAACTGAAGGCAGCGCAAATAGGACGAACACACGGAGAAAAGACGACACAACGAGAAGGACACGCTTTAAAACTGAAGGTGGCACAAAAAAAAAGGACGAGCACACGGTGAAAAGAGAACACAACGAGGAAGACATGCTTTAAAGCTGAAGTTAGTGCTAAAAAACACGAACACATTTTGAAAAGACGACACAACGACGAAGAAACGCTTTAAAACTGAAGGCAGCGCAAAAAAGGACGAACACATGGTGAAAAGACGACACAACGAGAAGGACACGCTTTAAAACTGAAGGTAGCACAAAAAGAAGGACGCACACACGGTGAAAAGAGAACACAACGAGGAAGACAGGCTTTAAAACTGAAGTTAGCGCTAAAAAGGACGAACGCACGTTGAAAAGATGGCACAACGACGAAGAAACGCTTTAAAACTAAAGGCAGCGCAAAAAAGGACGAACACATGGTGAAAAGACGACACAACGACGAAGAAACGCTTTAAAACTGAAGGCAGCGCAAAAAAGGACGAACACACCGTTAAAAGACGACACAACGAGGAAGAAACGCTTTAAAACTGAAGGTAGCCCTAGAAAGGACGAAAACGCGGTTGAAAGACGACACAACAAAGAAGAAACGCTTTAAAACTGAAGGCAGCGGAAAAAAGGACGAACACATGGTGAAAAGACGACACTACGAAGAAGAAACGCTTTAAAACTGAAGGCAGCGCAAAAAAGGACGAACACACGGTGTAAAGACGACACAACGACGAAGAAACGCTTTAAAACTGAAGGCAGCGCAAAACAGAACGAACACACGGTGAAAAGACGACTCAACGAGGAAGAAACGCTTTCAAACTGAAGGTAGCGCTAAAAAGGACGAACACATGGTGAAAAGACGACACAACGAAGAAGAAACGCTTTAAAACTCAAAGCAGCGCAAAACAGAACGAACACACGGTGAAAAGCCGACACAACGACGAATAAACGCTTTAAAACTGAAGGAAGCCTTAAAAAAGACGAACACACGGTGAAAAGACGACACATCGACGAAGAAACGCTTTAAAACTGAAGGCAGCTCAAAAAAGGACGAACACATGGTGAAAAGACGACACAACGACGAAGAAACACTTTAAAACTGAAGGCAGCGCAAAAAAGGACAAACACATGGTGAGAAGACGACACAACGACGAAGAAACGCTTTAAAACTGAAGGCAGCGCAAAGAAGGACGAACACACCGTTAAAAGACGACACAACGAGGAAGAAACGCTTTAAAACTGAAGGTAGCCCTAGAAAGGACGAAAACGCGGTTGAAAGACGACACAACAAAGAAGAAACGCTTTAAAACTGAAGGCAGCGGAAAAAAGGACGAACACATGGTGAAAAGACGACACTACGAAGAAGAAACGCTTTAAAACTGAAGGCAGCGCAAAAAAGGACGAACACACGGTGTAAAGACGACACAACGACGAAGAAACGCTTTAAAACTGAAGGCAGCGCAAAACAGAACGAACACACGGTGAAAAGACGACTCAACGAGGAAGAAACGCTTTCAAACTGAAGGTAGCGCTAAAAAGGACGAACACATGGTGAAAAGACGACACAACGAAGAAGAAACGCTTTAAAACTCAAAGCAGCGCAAAACAGAACGAACACACGGTGAAAAGCCGACACAACGACGAATAAACGCTTTAAAACTGAAGGAAGCCTTAAAAAAGACGAACACACGGTGAAAAGACAACACATCGACGAAGAAACGCTTTAAAACTGAAGGCAGCGGAAAAAAGGATGAACACACGGTGAAAAGACGACACGAGGAAGAAATGCTTTAAAACTGAAGGCAGCGCAGAAAAGGACGGACAAACGTTGAAAAGATGACACAACGACGAAGAAACGCTTTAAAACTGAAGGCAGCGGAAAAAAGGACGAAAACACGGTGAAAAGACGACACAATGAAGAAGAAACGCTTTAAAACTGAAGGTAGCGCTAAAGAGGACGTACACATGGTGAAAAGACGACACAACGAAGAAGAAACGATTTAAAACTGAAGTCAGCGCAAAACAGAACGAACACACGGTGAAAAGCCGACACAACGACGAAGAAACGCTTTAAAACTGAAGGCAGCTCAAAAAAAGACGAACACACGGTGAAAAGACGACACAACGAGGAAGAAACGCTTTAAAACTGAAGGTAGCGCTAAAAAGGACGAAAACACGGTGAAAAGACGACACAACAAAGAAGAAACGCTTTAAAACTGAAGGCAGCGGAAAAAAGGACAAACACACGGTGAAAAGACGACATAACGAAGAAGAAACGCTTTAAAACTAAAGGCAGCGCAAAAAAGGACGAACACACGGTGAAAAGACGACACAATGACGAAGAAACGCTTTAAAACTGAAGGCAGCGCAAAAAAGGATGGACACACGGTGAAAAGACGACACGAGGAAGGAACGCTTTAAAATTGAAGGTAGCGCTAAAAAGGACGAACACATAGTGAAAAGACGACACAACGAAGAAGAAACGCTTTAAAACTGAAGGCAGCGCAAAAAAGGACGGACACACGTTGAAAAGATGGCAGAACGATGAAGAAACGCTTTAAAACTGAAGGCAGTGCAAAAAAAGGAAGAACACATGGTGAAAAGACGACACAACGACGAAGAAACGCTTTAAAACTGAAGGCAGCGCAAAAAAGGACGAAAACACGGTGAAAAGACGACACAACGAGGAAGAAACGCTTTAAAACTGAAGGTAGCACTAAAAAGGACGAAAACGCGGTTGAAAGACGACACAACAAAGAAGAAACGCTTTAAAACTGAAGGCAGCGGAAAAAAGGACGAACACACGGCGAAAAGACGACACTACGAAGAAGAAACGCTTTAAAACTGAAGGCAGCGCAAAAAAGGACGAACACACGGTGAAAAGCCGACACAACGACGAATAAACGCTTTAAAACTGAAGGAAGCCTTAAAAAAGACGAGCACATGGCGAAAAGACGACACAACGACGAAGAAACGCTTTAAAACTGAAGGCAGCGCAAAAAAGGACGAACACACGGTGAAAAGACGACACAATGAAGAAGAAACGCTTTAAAACTGAAGGCAGCGCTAAAAAGGACGAACACACGTTGAAAAGACGACACAACAAAGAAGAAACGCTTTAAAACTGAAGGCAGCGCAAAAAAAGACGAACACACGGTGAAAAGACGACACAACGAAGAAGAAACGCTTTAAAACTGAAGGCAGCGCAAAATAGGACGAACACACGGTGAAAAGACGACACATCGACGAAGAAACGCTTTAAAGCTGAAGGCAGCTCAAAAAAGGACGAACACATGGCGAAAAGACGACACGAGGAAGAAACGCTTTAAAACTGAAGGTAGTCCTAAAAAGGACGAACACATGGTGAAAAGACGACACAACGACGAAGAAACACTTTAAAACTGAAGGCAGCGGAAAAAAGGACAAACACATGGTGAGAAGACGACACAACGACGAAGAAACGCTTTAAAACTGAAGGCAGCGCAAAGAAGGATGAACACACGGTGAAAAGAGGACACGACGAAGAAACGCTTTAAAACTGAAGGCAGCGCAGAAAAGGACGGACAAAGGTTGAAAAGATGACACAACGACGAAGAAACGCTTTAAAACTGAAGGCAGCGGAAAAAAGGACGAAAACACGGTGAAAAGACAACACAACGAAGAAGAAACATTTTAAAACTAAAGGCATCGCAAAAAAGGACGAACACACGGTGAAAAAAGGACACAACGAGGAAGATACGCTTTAAAACTGAAGGCAGCGCAAAAAAAGACGTACAGGCAGTGAAAAGACGGCCACAACGAGGAAGAAACGCTTTAAAACTGAGGGTAGCGCTAAAAAGGACGAACACACAATGAAAAGACGACACAACGACGAAGAAACGCTTTAAAACTGAAGGCACCGCAAGAAAGGACGGACACACGGTGGAAAGAGAACACAACGAGTAAAAAACGCTTTAAAACTGAAGGTAGCGCTAAAAAGGACGAACACATGGTGAAAAGACGACACAAGGACGAAGAAACGCTTTAAAACTGAAGGCAGCGCAAAAAAGGACGAACACGCGGTGAAAAGACGACACAATGAGGAAGAAACGCTTTAAAACTGAAGGCAGCGCTAAAAAGGACGAACACATGGTGAAAAGACGACACAACAAAGAAGAAACGCTTTAAAACTGAAGGCAGCGCAATAAAGGACGAACACACGGTGAAAAGACGACACATCGACGAAGAAACGCTTTAAAACTGAAGGCAGCTCAAAAAAGGACGAACACATGGCGAAGAGACGACACGAGGAAGAAACGCTTTAAAACTGAAGGAAGTCCTAAAAAGGACGACCACATGGTGAAAAGACGACACAACCACGAAGAAACACTTTAAAACTGAAGGCAGCGCTAAAAAGGACGAACACACAATGAAAAGACGACACAACGACGAAGAAACTCTTTAAAACTGAAAGCACCGCAAAAAAGGACGGACACACGGTGAAAAGAGGGCACAACGACGAAGAACCGCTTTAAAACTGAAGGCAGCGCAAAAAAGGACGAACACACGGTGAAAAGACGACACAACGAGAAGGAAACGCTTTAAAAGTGAAGGTAGCACAAAAAAGGACGAACACACGGTGGAAAGAGAACACAACGAGTAAGAAACGCTTTAAAACTGAAGGTAGCGCTAAAAAGGACGAACACATGGTGAAAAGACGACACAACGACGAAGAAACGCTTTAAAACTGAAGGCAGCGCAAAAAAGGACGAACACACGGTGAAAAGACGACACAATGAGGAAGAAACGCTTTAAAACTGAAGGCAGCGTTAAAAAGGACGAACACACGTTGAAAAGAAGACACAACAAAGAAGAAACGCTTTAAAACTGAAGGCAGCGCCAAAAAAGACGAACATACGGTGAAAAGACGACACAACGAAGAAGAAACGCTTTAAAACTGAAGGTAGCCCTAAAAAGGACGAACACATGGTGAAAAGACGACACAACGACGAAGAAACACTTTAAAACTGAAGGCAGCGCAAGAAAAGACAAACACATGGTGAGAAGACGACACAACGACGAAGAAACGCTCTAAAACTGAAGGCAGCGCAAAACAGAACGAACACACGGTGAAAAGCCGACACAACCACGAAGAAACGCTTTAAAACTGAAGGCAGCGCAAAACAAGACGAACACACGGAGAAAAGACGACACAACGAGGAAGAAACGCTTTAAAACTGAAGGTAGCGCTAAAAAGGACGAAAACACGGTGAAAAGACGACACAAGAAAGAAGAAACGCTTTAAAACTGAAGGCAGCGGAAAAAAGGACGAACACACGGTGAAAAGACGACACAACGAAGAAGAAACGCTTTAAAACTCAAGGCAGCGCAAAAAAGGACGAACACACGGTGAAAAGGCGACACAACGACGAAAAAACGCTTTAAAACTGAAGGCGGCGCAAAAGAGGACGAACACATGGCGAAAAGAGGACACGAGGAAGGAACGCTTTAAAACTGAAGGTTGTACTAAAAAGGACGAACACATAGTGAAAAGTCGACACAACGACGAAGAAACACTTTAAAACTGAAGGCAGCGCAAAAAAGGACGAACACACCGTTAAAAGACGACACAACGAGGAAGAAACGCTTTAAAACTGAAGGTAGCCCTAGAAAGGACGAAAACGCGGTTGAAAGACGACACAACAAAGAAGAAACGCTTTAAAAGTGAAGGCAGCGGAAAAAAGGACGAACACATGGTGAAAAGACGACACTACGAAGAAGAAACGCTTTAAAACTGAAGGCAGCGCAAAAAAGGACGAACACACGGTGTAAAGACGACACAACGACGAAGAAACGCTTTAAAACTGAAGGCAGCGCAAAACAGAACGAACACACGGTGAAAAGACGACTCAACGAGGAAGATACGCTTTCAAACTGAAGGTAGCGCTAAAAAGGACGAACACATGGTGAAAAGACGACACAACGAAGAAGAAACGCTTTAAAACTCAAAGCAGCGCAAAACAGAACGAACACACGGTGAAAAGCCGACACAACGACGAATAAACGCTTTAAAACTGAAGGAAGCCTTAAAAAAGACGAACACACGGTGAAAAGACGACACATCGACGAAGAAACGCTTTAAAACTGAAGGCAGCTCAAAAAAGGACGAACACATGGTGAAAAGACGACACAACGACGAAGAAACACTTTAAAACTGAAGGCAGCGCAAAAAAGGACAAACACATGGTGAGAAGACGACACAACGACGAAGAAACGCTTTAAAACTGAAGGCAGCGCAAAGAAGGATGAACACACGGTGAAAAGACGACACGACGAAGAAACGCTTTAAAACTGAAGGCAGCGGAAAAAAGGATGAACACACGGTGAAAAGACGACACGAGGAAGAAACGCTTTAAAACTGAAGGCAGCGCAGAAAAGGACGGACAAACGTTGAAAAGATGACACAACGACGAAGAAACGCTTTAAAACTGAAGGCAGCGGAAAAAAGGACGAAAACACGGTGAAAAGACGACACAATGAAGAAGAAACGCTTTAAAACTGAAGGTAGCGCTAAAGAGGACGTACACATGGTGAAAAGACGACACAACGAAGAAGAAACGATTTAAAACTGAAGTCAGCGCAAAACAGAACGAACACACGGTGAAAAGCCGACACAACGACGAAGAAACGCTTTAAAACTGAAGGCAGCTCAAAAAAAGACGAACACACGGTGAAAAGACGACACAACGAGGAAGAAACGCTTTAAAACTGAAGGTAGCGCTAAAAAGGATGAAAACACGGTGAAAAGACGACACAACAAAGAAGAAACGCTTTAAAACTGAAGGCAGCGGAAAAAAGGACAAACACACGGTGAAAAGACGACACAACGAAGAAGAAACGCTTTAAAACTAAAGGCAGCGCAAAAAAGGACGAACACACGGTGAAAAGACGACACAACGACGAAGAAACGCTTTAAAACTGAAGGCAGCGGCAAAAAGGATGAACACACGGTGAAAAGACGACACGAGGAAGAAACGCTTTAAAATTGAAGGTAGCGCTAAAAAGGACGAACACATGGTGAAAAGACGACACAACGAAGAAGAAACGCTTTAAAACTGAAGGCAGCGCAAAAAAGGACGGACACACGTTGAAAAGATGGCAGAACGATGAAGAAACGCTTTAAAACTGAAGGCAGTGCAAAAAAAGGACGAACACATGGTGAAAAGACGACACAACGACGAAGAAACGCTTTAAAACTGAAGGCAGCGCAAAAAAGGACGAAAACACGGTGAAAAGACGACACAACGAGGAAGAAACGCTTTAAAACTGAAGGTAGCACTAAAAAGGACGAAAACGCGGTTGAAAGACGACACAACAAAGAAGAAACGCTTTAAAACTGAAGGCAGCGGAAAAAAGGACGAACACACGGCGAAAAGACGACACTACGAAGAAGAAACGCTTTAAAACTGAAGGCAGCGCAAAAAAGGACGAACACACGGTGAAAAGCCGACACAACGACGAATAAACGCTTTAAAACTGAAGGAAGCCTTAAAAAAGACGAACACATGGTGAAAAGACGACACAACGACGAAGAAACGCTTTAAAACTGAAGGCAGCGCAAAAAAGGACGAACACACGGTGAAAAGACGACACAATGAAGAAGAAACGCTTTAAAACTGAAGGCAGCGCTAAAAAGGACGAACACACGTTGAAAAGACGACACAACAAAGAAGAAACGCTTTAAAACTGAAGGCAGCGCAAAAAAAGACGAACACACGGTGAAAAGACGACACAACGAAGAAGAAACGCTTTAAAACTGAAGGCAGCGCAAAATAGGACGAACACACGGTGAAAAGACGACACATCGACGAAGAAACGCTTTAAAGCTGAAGGCAGCTCAAAAAAGGACGAACACATGGCGAAAAGACGACACGAGGAAGAAACGCTTTAAAACTGAAGGTAGTCCTAAAAAGGACGAACACATGGTGAAAAGACGACACAACGACGAAGAAACACTTTAAAACTGAAGGCAGCGCAAAAAAGGACAAACACATGGTGAGAAGACGACACAACGACGAACAAACGCTTTAAAACTGAAGGCAGCGCAAAGAAGGATGAACACACGGTGAAAAGAGGACACGACGAAGAAACGCTTTAAAACTGAAGGCAGCGCAGAAAAGGACGGACAAAGGTTGAAAAGATGACACAACGACGAAGAAACGCTTTAAAACTGAAGCAGCGGAAAAAAGGACGAAAACACGGTGAAAAGACAACACAACGAAGAAGAAACATTTTAAAACTAAAGGCATCGCAAAAAAGGACGAACACACGGTGAAAAAAGGACACAACGAGGAAGATACGCTTTAAAACTGAAGGCAGCGCAAAAAAAGACGTACAGGCAGTGAAAAGACGACACAACGAGGAAGAAACGCTTTAAAACTGAGGGTAGCGCTAAAAAGGAGGAACACACAATGAAAAGACGACACAACGACGAAGAAACGCTTTAAAACTGAAGGCACCGCAAGAAAGGACGGACACACGGTGGAAAGAGAACACAACGAGTAAAAAACGCTTTAAAACTGAAGGTAGCGCTAAAAAGGACGAACACATGGTGAAAAGACGACACAACGACGAAGAAACGCTTTAAAACTGAAGGCAGCGCAAAAAAGGACGAACACGCGGTGAAAAGACGACACAATGAGGAAGAAACGCTTTAAAACTGAAGGCAGCGCTAAAAAGGACGAACACATGGTGAAAAGACGACACAACAAAGAAGAAACGCTTTAAAACTGAAGGCAGCGCAATAAAGGACGAACACACGGTGAAAAGACGACACATCGACGAAGAAACGCTTTAAAACTGAAGGCAGCTCAAAAAAGGACGAACACATGGCGAAAAGACGACACGAGGAAGAAACGCTTTAAAACTGAAGGAAGTCCTAAAAAGGACGAACACACGTTGAAAAGACGACACAACAAAGAAGAAACGCTTTAAAACTGAAGGTAGTCCTAAAAAGGACGAACACATGGTGAAAAGACGACACAACGACGAAGAAACACTTTAAAAGTGAAGGCAGCGCAAGAAAAGACAAACACATGGTGAGAAGACGACACAACGACGAAGAAACGCTCTAAAACTGAAGGCAGCGCAAAACAGAACGAACACACGGTGAAAAGCCGACACAACGACGAAGAAACGCTTTAAAACTGAAGGCAGCGCAAAACAAGACGAACACACGGAGAAAAGACGACACAACGAGGAAGAAACGCTTTAAAACTGAAGGTAGCGCTAAAAAGGACGAAAACACGGTGAAAAGACGACACAAAAAAGAAGAAACGCTTTAAAACTGAAGGCCGCGGAAAAAAGGACGAACACACGGTGAAAAGACGACACAACGAAGAAGAAACGCTTTAAAACTCAAGGCAGCGCAAAAGAGGACGAACACACGGTGAAAAGGCGACACAACGACGAAGAAACGCTTTAAAACTGAAGGCGGCGCAAAAAAGGACGAACACATGGCGAAAAGAGGACACGAGGAAGGAACGCTTTAAAACTGAAGGTTGTACTAAAAAGGACGAACACATAGTGAAAAGTCGACACAACGACGAAGAAACACTTTAAAACTGAAGGCAGCGCAAAAATGGAAAAACACATGGTGAGAAGACGACACATTGACGAAGAAACGCTTTAAAACTGAAGGCAGCTCAAAAAAGGATGAACACACGGTGAAAAGACGACACGACGAAGAAACGCTTTAAAACTGAAGGTAGCGCTAAACAGGACGAACACATGGTGAAAAGACGACACAACGAAGAAGAAACGCTTTAAAACAGAAGGCAGCGCAAAAAAGGACGAACACATGGTGAAAAGACGACACAACGACGAAGAAACGCTTTAAAACTGAAGGCAGCTCAAAAAAGGACGAACACACGGTGAAAAGACGACACAACGAGAAGGACACGCTTTAAAACTGAAGGTAGCAGAAAAAAAAAGGACGAGCACACGGTGAAAAGAGAACACAACGAGGAAGACACGCTTTAAAACTGAAGTTAGCGCTAAAAAAGACGAACACATGGTGAAAAGACGACACAACGACGAAGAAACACTTTAAAACTGAAGGCAGCGCAAAAAAGGACGAACACATGGTGAAAAGACGACACAACGAGAAGGACACGCTTTAAAACTGAAGGTAGCACAAAAAAAGGACGAACACACGGTGAAAAGAGAACACAACGAGGAAGACAGGCTTTAAAACTGAAGTTAGCGCTAAAAACGACGAACACATGGTGAAAAGTCGACACAACGACGAAGAAACGCTTTTAAACTGAAGGCAGCTCAAAAAAGGACGAACACATGGCGAAAAGACGACACGAGGAAGAAACGCTTTAAAACTGAAGGAAGTCCTAAAAAGGACGACCACATGGTGAAAAGACGACACAACGACGAAGAAACACTTTAAAACTGAAGGCAGCGCTAAAAAGGACGAACACACAATGAAAAGACGACACAACGACGAAGAAACGCTTTAAAACTGAAAGCACCGCAAAAAAGGACGGACACACGATGAAAAGAGGGCACAACGACGAAGAACCGCTTTAAAACTGAAGGCAGCGCAAAAAAGGACGAACACACGGTGTAAAGACGACACAACGAGAAGGAAACGCTTTAAAACTGAAGGTAGCACAAAAAAGGACGAACACACGGTGGAAAGAGAACACAACGAGTAAGAAACGCTTTAAAACTGAAGGTAGCGCTAAAAAGGACGAACACATGGTGAAAAGACGACACAACGACGAAGAAACGCTTTAAAACTGAAGGCACCGCAAGAAAGGACGGACACACGGTGGAAAGAGAATACAACGAGTAAGAAACGCTTTAAAACTGAAGGCAGCGCAAAAAAGCACGAACACACAGTGAAAAGACGACACATCGACGAACAAACGCTTTAAAACACAAGGCAGCTCAAAAAAGGACGAACACATGGCGAAAAGACGACACGAGGAAGAAACGCTTTAAAACTGAAGGCAGTCCTAAAAAGGACGACCACATGGTGAAAAGACGACACAACGACGAAGAAACACTTTAAAACTGAAGGCAGCGCTAAAAAGGACGAACACACAATGAAAAGACGACACAACGACGAAGAAACGCTTTAAAACTGAAGGCACCGCAAAAAAGGACGGACACACGGTGAAAAGAGGGCACAACGACGAAGAAACGCTTTAAAACTGAAGGCAGCGCAAAAAAGGACGAACACACGGTGAAAAGACGACACAACGAGAAGGAAACGCTTTAAAACTTAAGGTAGCACAAAAAAGGACGAACACACGGTGGAAAGAGAACACAACGAGTAAGAAACGCTTTAGAACTGAAGGTAGCGCGAAAAAGGACGAACTCATGGTGAAAAGACGACACAACGACAAAGAAACGCTTTAAAACTGAAGGTAGCGCAAAAAAGGACGAACACACGGTGAAAAGACGACACAATGAGGAAGAAACGCTTTAAAACTGAAGGCAGCGCTAAAAAGGACGAACACACGTTGAAAAGACGACACAACAAAGAAGAAACGCTTTAAAACTGAAGGCAGCGCAAAAAAAGACGAACACACGGTGAAAAGACAACACAACGAAGAAGAAACGCTTTAAAACTGAAGGCAGCGCAAAATAGGACGAACACACGGTGAAAAGACGACACATCGACGAAGAAACGCTTTAAAGCTGAAGGCAGCTCAAAAAAGGACGAACACATGGCGAAAAGACGACACGAGGAAGAAACGCTTTAAAACTGAAGGTTGTCCTAAAAAGGACGAACACGTGGTGAAAAGACGACACAACGACGAAGAAACACTTTAAAACTGAAGGCAGCGCAAAAAAGGACAAACACATGGTGAGAAGACGACACAACGACGAAGAAACGCTTTAAAACTGAAGGCAGCGCAAAGAAGGATGAACACACGGTGAAAAGAGGACACGACGAAGAAACGCTTTAAAACTGAAGGCAGCGCAGAAAAGGAAGGACAAAGGTTGAAAAGATGACACAACGACGAAGAAACGCTATAAAACTAAAGGCAGCGGAAAAAAGGACGAAAACACGGTGAAAAGACGACACAACGAAGAAGAAACGCTTTAAAACTAAAGGCATCGCAAAAAAGGACGAACACACGGTGAAAAAAGGACACAACGAGGAAGATACGCTTTAAAACTGAAGGCAGCGCAAAAAAAGACGTACAGGCAGTGAAAAGACGACACAACGAGGAAGAAACGCTTTAAAACTGAGGGTAGCGCTAAAAAGGACGAACACACAATGAAAAGACGACACAACGACGAAGAAACGCTTTAAAACTGAAGGCACCGCAAGAAAGGACGGACACACGGTGGAAAGAGAACACAACGAGTAAAAAACGCTTTAAAACTGAAGGTAGCGCTAAAAAGGACGAACACATGGTGAAAAGACGACACAACGACGAAGAAACGCTTTAAAACTGAAGGCAGCGCTAAAAAGGACGAACACATGGTGAAAAGACGACACAACAAAGAAGAAAGGCTTTAAAAGTGAAGGCAGCGCAAAAAAGGACGAACACACGGCGAAAAGACGACACAACGAAGAAGAAACGCTTTAAAACTGAAGGGTGCGCAAAAAAGCACGAACACACGGTGAAAAGACGACGCATCGACGAAGAAACGCTTTAAAACTGAAGGCAGCTCAAAAAAGGACGAACACATGGCGAAAAGACGACACGAGGAAGAAACGCTTTAAAACTGAAGGTAGTCCTAAAAAGGATGACCACATGGTGAAAAGACGACACAACGACGAAGAAACACTTTAAAACTGAAGGCAGCGCTAAAAAGGACGAACACACAATGAAAAGACGACACAACGACGAAGAAACGCTTTAAAACTGAAGGCAGCGCAAAAAAGGACGAACACACGGTGAAAAGACGACACAACGAGAAGGAAACGCTTTAAAACTGAAGGTAGCACAAAAAAGGACGAACACACGGTGGAAAAAGAACACAACGAGTAAGAAACGCTTTAAAACTGAAGGTAGCGCTAAAAAGGACGAACACATGGTGAAAAGACGACACAACGACGAAGAAACGCTTTAAAACTGAAGGCAGCGAAAAAAAGGACGAACACACGGTGAAAAGACGACACAATGAGGAAGAAACGCTTTAAGACTGAAGGCAGCGCTAAGAAGGACGAACACACAATGAAAAGACGACACAACAAAGAAGAAACGCTTTAAAACTGAAGGCAGCGCAAAAAAAGACGAACACACGGTGAAAAGACGACACAACGAAGAAGAAACGCTTTAAAACTGAAGGCAGCGCAAAATAGGACGAACACACGGTGAAAAGCCGACACAACGACGAATAAACGCTTTAAAACTGAAGGAAGCCTTAAAAAAGACGAACACACGGTGAAAAGACGACACATCGACGAAGAAACGCTTTAAAACTGAAGGCAGGGCAAAAAAGGACAAACACATGGTGAGAAGACGACACAACGACGAAGAAACGCTTTAAAACTGAAGGCAGCGCAAAGAAGGATGAACACACAATGAAAAGACGACACAACGACGAAGAAACGCTTTAAAACTGAAGGCACCGCAAAAAAGGACGGACACACGGTGAAAAGAGGGCACAACGACGAAGAAACGCTTTAAAACTGAAGGCAGCGCAAAAAAGGACGAACACACGGTGAAAAGACGACACAACGAGAAGGAAACGCTTTAAAACTTAAGGTAGCACAAAAAAGGACGAACACACGGTGGAAAGAGAACACAACGAGTAAGAAACGCTTTAGAACTGAAGGTAGCGCGAAAAAGGACGAACTCATGGTGAAAAGACGACACAACGACAAAGAAACGCTTTAAAACTGAAGGCAGCGCAAAAAAGGACGAACACACGGTGAAAAGACGACACAATGAGGAAGAAACGCTTTAAAACTGAAGGCAGCGCTAAAAAGGACGAACACACGTTGAAAAGACGACACAACAAAGAAGAAACGCTTTAAAACTGAAGGCAGCGCAAAAAAAGACGAACACACGGTGAAAAGACAACACAACGAAGAAGAAACGCTTTAAAACTGAAGGCAGCGCAAAATAGGACGAACACACGGTGAAAAGACGACACATCGACGAAGAAACGCTTTAAAGCTGAAGGCAGCTCAAAAAAGGACGAACACATGGCGAAAAGACGACACGAGGAAGAAACGCTTTAAAACTGAAGGTTGTCCTAAAAAGGACGAACACGTGGTGAAAAGACGACACAACGACGAAGAAACACTTTAAAACTGAAGGCAGCGCAAAAAAGGACAAACACATGGTGAGAAGACGACACAACGACGAAGAAACGCTTTAAAACTGAAGGCAGCGCAAAGAAGGATGAACACACGGTGAAAAGAGGACACGACGAAGAAACGCTTTAAAACTGAAGGCAGCGCAGAAAAGGAAGGACAAAGGTTGAAAAGATGACACAACGACGAAGAAACGCTATAAAACTAAAGGCAGCGGAAAAAAGGACGAAAACACGGTGAAAAGACGACACAACGAAGAAGAAACGCTTTAAAACTAAAGGCATCGCAAAAAAGGACGAACACACGGTGAAAAAAGGACACAACGAGGAAGATACGCTTTAAAACTGAAGGCAGCGCAAAAAAAGACGTACAGGCAGTGAAAAGACGACACAACGAGGAAGAAACGCTTTAAAACTGAGGGTAGCGCTAAAAAGGACGAACACACAATGAAAAGACGACACAACGACGAAGAAACGCTTTAAAACTGAAGGCACCGCAAGAAAGGACGGACACACGGTGGAAAGAGAACACAACGAGTAAAAAACGCTTTAAAACTGAAGGTAGCGCTAAAAAGGACGAACACATGGTGAAAAGACGACACAACGACGAAGAAACGCTTTAAAACTGAAGGCAGCGCTAAAAAGGACGAACACATGGTGAAAAGACGACACAACAAAGAAGAAAGGCTTTAAAAGTGAAGGCAGCGCAAAAAAGGACGAACACACGGCGAAAAGACGACACAACGAAGAAGAAACGCTTTAAAACTGAAGGGTGCGCAAAAAACCACGAACACACGGTGAAAAGACGACGCATCGACGAAGAAACGCTTTAAAACTGAAGGCAGCTCAAAAAAGGACGAACACATGGCGAAAAGACGACACGAGGAAGAAACGCTTTAAAACTGAAGGTAGTCCTAAAAAGGACGACCACATGGTGAAAAGACGACACAACGACGAAGAAACACTTTAAAACTGAAGGCAGCGCTAAAAAGGACGAACACACAATGAAAAGACGACACAACGACGAAGAAACGCTTTAAAACTGAAGGCAGCGCAAAAAAGGACGAACACACGGTGAAAAGACGACACAACGAGAAGGAAACGCTTTAAAACTGAAGGTAGCACAAAAAAGGACGAACACACGGTGGAAAAAGAACACAACGAGTAAGAAACGCTTTAAAACTGAAGGTAGCGCTAAAAAGGACGAACACATGGTGAAAAGACGACACAACGAAGAAGAAACGCTTTAAAACTGAAGGCAGCGCAAAAAAAGACGAACACACGGTGAAAAGACGACACAACGAAGAAGAAACGCTTTAAAACTGAAGGCAGCGCAAAATAGGACGAACACACGGTGAAAAGCCGACACAACGACGAATAAACGCTTTAAAACTGAAGGAAGCCTTAAAAAAGACGAACACACGGTGAAAAGACGACACATCGACGAAGAAACGCTTTAAAACTGAAGGCAGGGCAAAAAAGGACAAACACATGGTGAGAAGACGACACAACGACGAAGAAACGCTTTAAAACTGAAGGCAGCGCAAAGAAGGATGAACACACGGTGAAAAGACGACACGACGAAGAAACGCTTTAAAACTGAAGGCAGCGGAAAAAAGGATGAACACACGGTGAAAAGACGACACGAGGAAGGAACGCTTTAAAACTGAAGGCAGCGCAGAAAAGGACGGAGAAACGTTGAAAAGATGACACAACGACGAAGAAACGCTTTAAAACTGAAGGCAGCGGAAAAAAGGACGAATACACGGTGAAAAGACGACACAATGAAGAAGAAACGCTTTAAAACTGAAGGTAGCGCTAAAGAGGACGTACACATGGTGAAAAGACGACACAACGAAGAAGAAACGATTTAAAACTGAAGGCAGCGCAAAACAGAACGAACACACGGTGAAAAGCCGACACAACGACGAAGAAACGCTTTAAAACTGAAGGCAGCTCAAAAAAAGACGAACACACGGTGAAAAGACGACACAACGAAGAAGAAACGATTTGAAACTGAAGGCAGCGCAAAACAGAACGAACACACGGTGAAAAGCCGACACAACGACGAAGAAACGCTTTAAAACTGAAGGCAGCTCAAAAAAAGACGAACACACGGCGAAAAGACGACACAACGAGGAAGAAACGCTTTAAAACTGAAGGTAGCGCTAAAAAGGACGAAAACACGGTGAAAAGACGACACAACAAAGAAGAAACGCTTTAAAACTGAAGGCAGCGGAAAAAAGGACAAACACATGGTGAAAAGACGACACAACGAAGAAGAAACGCTTTAAAACTGAAGGCAGCGCAAAAAAGGATGAACACACGGTGAAAAGACGACACGAGGAAGAAACGCTTTAAAATTGAAGGTAGCGCTAAAAAGGACGAACACATGGTGGAAAGACGACACAACGAAGAAGAAACGCTTTAAAACTGAAGGCAGCGCAAAAAAGGACGGACACACGTTGAAAAGATGGCAGAACGATGAAGAAACGCTTTAAAACTGAAGGCAGCGCAAATAAAGGACGAACACACGGTGAAAAGGCGACACAACGACGAAGAAACGCTTTAAAACTGAAGGCAGCGCAAAAAAGGATGAACACACGGTGAAAAGACGACACGAGGAAGAAACGCTTTAAAACTGAAGGTAGCGCTAAAAAGGACGAACACATGTTGAAAAGACAACACAACGACGAAGAAACGCTTTAAAACTGAAGGCAGCGGAAGAAAGGACGAACACATGGTGAAAAGACGACACAACGAAGAAGAAACGCTTTAAAACTGAAGGCAGCGCAAAAAAGGACGGACACACGTTGAAAAGATGGCACAACGACGAAGAAACGCTTTAAAACAGAAGGCAGCGCAAAAAAGGACGAACACATGGTGAAAAGACGACACAACGACGAAGAAACGCTTTAAAACTGAAGGAAGCCTTAAAGAAGACGAACACGTTGAAAAGACGACACATCCACAAAGAAATGCTTTAAAACTGAAGGTAGCGCTAAAAAGAACGAACACACGGTGAAAATACGACACAACGACGAAGAAACGCTTTAAAACTGAAGGCAGCGGAAAAAATGACGAACACATGTTGAAAAGACAACACAACGACGAAGAAACGCTTTAAAACTGAAGGCAGCGGAAGAAAGGACGAACACACGGTGAAAAGACGACACATCGACGAAGAAAGCCTTTAAATCTGAAGGCAGCGCAAAAGAGGATGAACACACGGTGGAAAGACGACTCAACGAGGAAGTAACGCTTTAAAACTGAAGGCAGCGCAAAAAAGCACGAACACACGGTGAAAAGACGACACATCGACGAAGAAACGCTTTAAAACTGAAGGCAGCTCAAAAAAGGACGAACACATGGCGAAAAGACGACACGAGGAAGAAACGCTTTAAAACTGAAGGTAGTCCTAAAAAGGACGACCACATGGTGAAAAGACGACACAACGACGAAGAAACACTTTAAAACTGATGGCAGCGCTAAAAAGGACGAACACACAATGAAAAGACGACACAACGACGAAGAAACGCTTTAAAACTGAAGGCACCGCAAAAAAGGACGGACACACGGTGAAAAGAGGGCACAACGACGAAGAAACGCTTTAAAACTGAAGGCAGCGCAAAAAAGGACGAACACACGGTGAAAAGACGACACAACGAGTAAGAAACGCTTTAAAACTGAAGGTAGCGCTAAAAAGGACGAACACATGGTGAAAAGACGACACAACGACGAAGAAACGCTTTAAAACTGAAGGCAGCGCAAAAAAGGACGAACACACGGTGAAAAGACGACACAATGAGGAAGAAACGCTTTAAAACTGAAGGCAGCGCAAAAAAAGACGAACACACGGTGAAAAGACGACACAACAAAGAAGAAACGCTTTAAAACTGAAGGCAGCGGAAAAAAGGACGAACACACGGTGAAAAGACGACACAACGAAGAAGAAACGCTTTAAAACTAAAGGCAGCGCAAAAAAGGACGAACACACGGTGAAAAGGCGACACAACGACGAAGAAACGCTTTAAAACTGAAGGCAGCGCAAAAAAGGATGAACACACGGTGAAAAGACGACACGAGGAAGAAACGCTTTAAAACTGAAGGTAGCGCTAAAAAGGACGAACACATGGTGAAAAGACGACACAACGAAGAAGAAACGCTTTAAAACTGAAGGCAGCGCAAAAAAGGACGGACACACGTTGAAAAGATGGCACAACGACGAAGAAACGCTTTAAAACAGAAGGCAGCGCAAAAAAGGACGAACACATGGTGAAAAGACGACACAACGACGAAGAAACGCTTTAAAACTGAAGGAAGCCTTAAAGAAGACGAACACGTTGAAAAGACGACACATCCACAAAGAAATGCTTTAAAACTGAAGGTAGCGCTAAAAAGAACGAACACACGGTGAAAATACGACACAACGACGAAGAAACGCTTTAAAACTGAAGGCAGCGCAAAAAATGACGAACACATGTTGAAAAGACAACACAACGACGAAGAAACGCTTTAAAACTGAAGGCAGCGGAAGAAAGGACGAACACACGGTGAAAAGACGACACATCGTCGAAGAAAGCCTTAAAATCTGAAGGCAGCGCACAAAAGGATGAACACACGGTGAAAAGACGACTCAACGAGGAAGTAACGCTTTAAAACTGAAGGCAGCACAAAAAAGGACGAACACACGTTGAAATGATGACACAACGACGAAGAAACGCTTTAAAACTTAAGGCAGCGCAAAAAAAGACGTACAGACAGTGAAAAGACGACACATCGACGAAGAAACGCTTTAAAACTGAAGGCAGCTCCAGAAAGGACCAACACATGGCGAAAAGACGACACGAGGAAGGAACGCTTTAAAACTGAAGGTAGTCCTAAAAAGGACGACCACATGGTGAAAAGACGACACAACGACGAAGAAACACTTTAAAACTGAAGGCAGCGCTAAAAAGGACGAACACACAATGAAAAGACGACACAACGACGAAGAAGCGCTTTAAAACTGAAGGCACCGCAAAAAAGGACGGACACACGGTGAAAAGAGGGCACAACGACGAAGAAACGCTTTAAAACTGAAGGCAGCGCAAAAAAGGACGAACACACGGTGAAAAGACGACACAACGAGAAGGAAACGCTTTAAAACTGAAGGTTGCACAATAAAGGACGAACACACGGTGGAAAGAGAACACAACGAGTAAGAAACGCTGTAAAACTCAAGGCAGCGCAAAAAAGGACGAACACACGGTGAAAAGACGACACGAGGAAGAAACGCTTTAAAACTGAAGGTAGCGCTAAAAAGGACGAACACATGGTGAAAAGACGACACAACGAAGAAGAAACGCTTTAAAACTGAAGGCAGCGCAAAAAAGGACGGACACACGTTGAAAAGATGGCACAACGACGAAGAAACGCTTTAAAACAGAAGGCAGCGCAAAAAAGGACGAACACATGGTGAAAAGACGACACAACGACGAAGAAACGCTTTAAAACTGAAGGAAGCCTTAAAGAAGACGAACACGTTGAAAAGACGACACATCCACAAAGAAATGCTTTAAAACTGAAGGTAGCGCTAAAAAGAACGAACACACGGTGAAAAGACGACACAACGACGAAGAAACGCTTTAAAACTGAAGGCAGCGCAAAAAATGACGAACACATGTTGAAAAGACAACACAACGACGAAGAAACGCTTTAAAACTGCAGGCAGCGGAAGAAAGGACGAACACACGGTGAAAAGACGACACATCGACGAAGAAAGCCTTTAAATCTGAAGGCAGCGCAAAAAAGGATGAACACACGGTGAAAAGACGACTCAACGAGGAAGTAACGCTTTAAAACTGAAGGCAGCACAAAAAAGGACGAACACACGTTGAAATGATGACACAACGACGAAGAAACGCTTTAAAACTGAAGGCAGCGCAAAAAAAGACGTACAGACAGTGAAAAGACCACACAACGAGGAAGAAACGCTTTAAAACTGAGGGTAGCGCTAAAAAGGACGAACACACAATGAAAAGACGACACAACGACGAAGAAACGCTTTAAAACTGAAGGCACCGCAAAAAAGGACGGACACACGGTGGAAAGAGAACACAACGAGTAAGAAACGCTTTAAAACTGAAGGTAGCGCTAAAAAGGACGAACACATGGTGAAAAGACGACACAACGACGAAGAAACGCTTTAAAACTGAAGGCAGCGCAAAAAAGGACGAACACACGGTGAAAAGACGACACATTGAGGAAGAAACGCTTTAAAACTGAAGGCAGCGCAAAAAAGGACGAACACACGGTGAAAAGACGACATAACGAAGAAGAAACGCTTTAAAACTGAAGGCAGCGCAAAAAAGCACGAACACACGGTGAAAAGACGACACATCGACGAAGAAACGCTTTAAAACTGAAGGCAGCTCAAAAAAGGACGAACACATGGCGAAAAGACGACACGAGGAAGAAACGCTTTAAAACTGAAGGTAGTCCTAAAAAGGACGACCACATGGTGAAAAGACGACACAACGACGAAGAAACGCTTTAAAACTGAAGGCAGCGCTAAAAAGGACGAACACACGGTGAAAAGACGACACGAGGAAGAAACGCTTTAAAACTGAAGGTAGCGCTAAAAAGGACGAACACATGGTGAAAAGACGACACAACGAAGAAGAAACGCTTTAAACTGAAGGCAGCGCAAAAAAGGACGGACACACGTTGAAAAGATGGCACAACGACGAAGAAACGCTTTAAAACAGAAGGCAGCGCAAAAAAGGACGAACACATGGTGAAAAGACGACACAACGAAGAAGAAACGCTTTAAAACTGAAGGAAGCCTTAAAGAAGACGAACACGTTGAAAAGACGACACATCCACAAAGAAATGCTTTAAAACTGAAGGTAGCGCTAAAAAGAACGAACACACGGTGAAAAGACGACACAACGACGAAGAAACGCTTTAAAACTGAAGGCAGCGCAAAAAATGACGAACACATGTTGAAAAGACAACACAACGACGAAGAAACGCTTTAAAACTGAAGGCAGCGGAAGAAAGGACGAACACACGGTGAAAAGACGACACATCGACGAAGAAAGCCTTTAAATCTGAAGGCAGCGCAAAAGAGGATGAACACACGGTGGAAAGACGACTCAACGAGGAAGTAACGCTTTAAAACTGAAGGCAGCGCAAAAAAGCACGAACACACGGTGAAAAGACGACACATCGACGAAGAAACGCTTTAAAACTGAAGGCAGCTCAAAAAAGGACGAACACATGGCGAAAAGACGACACGAGGAAGAAACGCTTTAAAACTGAAGGTAGTCCTAAAAAGGACGACCACATGGTGAAAAGACGACACAACGACGAAGAAACACTTTAAAACTGAAGGCAGCGCTAAAAAGGACGAACACACAATGAAAAGACGACACAACGACGAAGAAACGCTTTAAAACTGAAGGCACCGCAAAAAAGGACGGACACACGGTGAAAAGAGGGCACAACGACGAAGAAACGCTTTAAAACTGAAGGCAGCGCAAAAAAGGACGAACACACGGTGAAAAGACGACACAACGAGTAAGAAACGCTTTAAAACTGAAGGTAGCGCTAAAAAGGACGAACACATGGTGAAAAGACGACACAACGACGAAGAAACGCTTTAAAACTGAAGGCAGCGCAAAAAAGGACGAACACACGGTGAAAAGACGACACAATGAGGAAGAAACGCTTTAAAACTGAAGGCAGCGCAAAAAAAGACGAACACACGGTGAAAAGACGACACAACAAAGAAGAAACGCTTTAAAACTGAAGGCAGCGGAAAAAAGGACGAACACACGGTGTAAAGACGACACAACGAAGAAGAAACGCTTTAAAACTAAAGGCAGCGCAAAAAAGGACGAACACACGGTGAAAAGGCGACACAACGACGAAGAAACGCTTTAAAACTGAAGGCAGCGCAAAAAAGGATGAACACACGGTGAAAAGACGACACGAGGAAGAAACGCTTTAAAACTGAAGGTAGCGCTAAAAAGGACGAACACATGGTGAAAAGACGACACAACGAAGAAGAAACGCTTTAAAACTGAAGGCAGCGCAAAAAAGGACGGACACACGTTGAAAAGATGGCACAACGACGAAGAAACGCTTTAAAACAGAAGGCAGCGCAAAAAAGGACGAACACATGGTGAAAAGACGACACAACGACGAAGAAACGCTTTAAAACTGAAGGAAGCCTTAAAGAAGACGAACACGTTGAAAAGACGACACATCCACAAAGAAATGCTTTAAAACTGAAGGTAGCGCTAAAAAGAACGAACACACGGTGAAAATACGACACAACGACGAAGAAACGCTTTAAAACTGAAGGCAGCGCAAAAAATGACGAACACATGTTGAAAAGACAACACAACGACGAAGAAACGCTTTAAAACTGAAGGCAGCGGAAGAAAGGACGAACACACGGTGAAAAGACGACACATCGTCGAAGAAAGCCTTAAAATCTGAAGGCAGCGCACAAAAGGATGAACACACGGTGAAAAGACGACTCAACGAGGAAGTAACGCTTTAAAACTGAAGGCAGCACAAAAAAGGACGAACACACGTTGAAATGATGACACAACGACGAAGAAACGCTTTAAAACTTAAGGCAGCGCAAAAAAAGACGTACAGACAGTGAAAAGACGACACATCGACGAAGAAACGCTTTAAAACTGAAGGCAGCTCAAAAAAGGACCAACACATGGCGAAAAGACGACACGAGGAAGAAACGCTTTAAAACTAAAGGTAGTCCTAAAAAGGACGACCACATGGTGAAAAGACGACACAACGACGAAGAAACACTTTAAAACTGAAGGCAGCGCTAAAAAGGACGAACACACAATGAAAAGACGACACAACGACGAAGAAACGCTTTAAAACTGAAGGCACCGCAAAAAAGGACGGACACACGGTGAAAAGAGGGCACAACGACGAAGAAACGCTTTAAAACTGAAGGCAGCGCAAAAAAGGACGAACACACGGTGAAAAGACGACACAACGAGAAGGAAACGCTTTAAAACTGAAGGTTGCACAATAAAGGACGAACACACGGTGGAAAGAGAACACAACGAGTAAGAAACGCTGTAAAACTCAAGGCAGCGCAAAAAAGGACGAACACACGGTGAAAAGACGACACGAGGAAGAAACGCTTTAAAACTGAAGGTAGCGCTAAAAAGGACGAACACATGGTGAAAAGACGACACAACGAAGAAGAAACGCTTTAAAACTGAAGGCAGCGCAAAAAAGGACGGACACACGTTGAAAAGATGGCACAACGACGAAGAAACGCTTTAAAACAGAAGGCAGCGCAAAAAAGGACGAACACATGGTGAAAAGACGACACAACGACGAAGAAACGCTTTAAAACTGAAGGAAGCCTTAAAGAAGACGAACACGTTGAAAAGACGACACATCCACAAAGAAATGCTTTAAAACTGAAGGTAGCGCTAAAAAGAACGAACACACGGTGAAAAGACGACACAACGACGAAGAAACGCTTTAAAACTGAAGGCAGCGCAAAAAATGACGAACACATGTTGAAAAGACAACACAACGACGAAGAAACGCTTTAAAACTGCAGGCAGCGGAAGAAAGGACGAACACACGGTGAAAAGACGACACATCGACGAAGAAAGCCTTTAAATCTGAAGGCAGCGCAAAAAAGGATGAACACACGGTGAAAAGACGACTCAACGAGGAAGTAACGCTTTAAAACTGAAGGCAGCACAAAAAAGGACGAACACACGTTGAAATGATGACACAACGACGAAGAAACGCTTTAAAACTGAAGGCAGCGCAAAAAAAGACGTACAGACAGTGAAAAGACCACACAACGAGGAAGAAACGCTTTAAAACTGAGGGTAGCGCTAAAAAGGACGAACACACAATGAAAAGACGACACAACGACGAAGAAACGCTTTAAAACTGAAGGCACCGCAAAAAAGGACGGACACACGGTGGAAAGAGAACACAACGAGTAAGAAACGCTTTAAAACTGAAGGTAGCGCTAAAAAGGACGAACACATGGTGAAAAGACGACACAACGACGAAGAAACGCTTTAAAACTGAAGGCAGCGCAAAAAAGGACGAACACACGGTGAAAAGACGACACATTGAGGAAGAAACGCTTTAAAACTGAAGGCAGCGCTAAAAAGGACGAACACATGGTGAAAAGACGACACAAAAAAAGAAGAAACGCTTTAAAACTGAAGGCAGCGCAACAAAGGACGAACACACGGTGAAAAGACGACATAACGAAGAAGAAACGCTTTAAAACTGAAGGCAGCGCAAAAAAGCACGAACACACGGTGAAAAGACGACACATCGACGAAGAAACGCTTTAAAACTGAAGGCAGCTCAAAAAAGGACGAACACATGGCGAAAAGACGACACGAGGAAGAAACGCTTTAAAACTGAAGGTAGTCCTAAAAAGGACGACCACATGGTGAAAAGACGACACAACGACGAAGAAACACTTTAAAACTGAAGGCAGCGCTAAAAAGGACGAACACATGTTGAAAAGACAACACAACGACGAAGAAACGCTTTAAAACTGAAGGCAGCGGAAGAAAGGACGGACACACGGTAAAAAGAGGGCACAACGACGAAGAAACGCTTTAAAACTGAAGGCAGCGCAAAAAAGGACGAACACACGGTGAAAAGACGACACAACGAGTAAGAAACGCTTTAAAACTGAAGGTAGCGCTAAAAAGGACGAACACACGGTGAAAAGACGACACAACAAAGAAGAAACGCTTTAAAACTGAAGGCAGCGGAAAAAAGGACGAACACACGGTGAAAAGACGACACAACGAAGAAGAAACGCTTTAAAACTAAAGGCAGCGCAAAAAAGGACGAACACACGGTGAAAAGTCGACACAACGACGAAGAAACGCTTTAAAACTGAAGGCAGCGCAAAAAAGGATGAACACACGGTGAAAAGACGACACGAGGAAGAAACGCTTTAAAACTGAAGGTAGCGCTAAAAAGGACGAACACATGGTGAAAAGACGACACAACGAAGAAGAAACGCTTTAAAACTGAAGGCAGCGCAAAAAAGGACGGACACACGTTGAAAAGATGGCACAACGACGAAGAAACGCTTTAAAACAGAAGGCAGCGCAAAAAAGGACGAACACATGGTGAAAAGACGACACAACGAAGAAGAAACGCTTTAAAACTGAAGGAAGCCTTAAAGAAGACGAACACGTTGAAAAGACGACACATCCACAAAGAAATGCTTTAAAACTGAAGGTAGCGCTAAAAAGAACGAACACACGGTGAAAAGACGACACAACGACGAAGAAACGCTTTAAAACTGAAGGCAGCGCAAAAATGACGAACACATGTTGAAAAGACAACACAACGACGAAGAAACGCTTTAAAACTGAAGGCAGCCGAAGAAAGGACGAACACACGGTGAAAAGACGACACATCGACGAAGAAAGCCTTTAAATCTGAAGGCAGCGCAAAAGAGGATGAACACACGGTGGAAAGACGACTCAACGAGGAAGTAACGCTTTAAAACTGAAGGCAGCGCAAAAAAGCACGAACACACGGTGAAAAGACGACACATCGACGAAGAAACGCTTTAAAACTGAAGGCAGCTCAAAAAAGGACGAACACATGGCGAAAAGACGACATGAGGAACAAACGCTTTAAAACTGAAGGTAGTCCTAAAAAGGACGACCACATGGTGAAAAGACGACACAACGACGAAGAAACACTTTAAAACTGAAGGCAGCGCTAAAAAGGACAAACACACAATGAAAAGACGACACAACGACGAAGAAACGCTTTAAAACTGAAGGCACCGCAAAAAAGGACGGACACACGGTGAAAAGAGGGCACAACGACGAAGAAACGCTTTAAAACTGAAGGCAGCGCAAAAAAGGACGAACACACGGTGAAAAGACGACACAACGAGTAAGAAACCCTTTAAAACTGAAGGTAGCGCTAAAAAGGACGAACACATGGTGAAAAGACGACACAACGACGAAGAAACGCTTTAAAACTGAAGGCAGCGCAAAAAAGGACGAACACACGGTGAAAAGACGACACAATGAGGAAGAAACGCTTTAAAACTGAAGGCAGCGCAAAAAAAGACGAACACACGGTGAAAAGACGACACAACAAAGAAGAAACGCTTTAAAACTGAAGGCAGCGGAAAAAAGGACGAACACACGGTGAAAAGATGACACAACGACGAAGAAACGCTTTAAAACTGAAGGCAGCGGAAGAAAGGACGAACACACGGTGAAAAGACGACACATCGACGAAGAAAGCCTTTAAATCTGAAGGCAGCGCAAAAGAGGATGAACACACGGTGGAAAGACGACTCAACGAGGAAGTAACGCTTTAAAACTGAAGGCAGCGCAAAAAAGCACGAACACACGGTGAAAAGACGACACATCGACGAAGAAACGCTTTAAAACTGAAGGCAGCGGAAAAAAGGACGAACACACGGTGAAAAGACGACACAACGAAGAAGAAACGCTTTAAAACTAAAGGCAGCGCAAAAAAGGACGAACACACGGTGAAAAGGCGACACAACGACGAAGAAACGCTTTAAAACTGAAGGCAGCGCAAAAAAGGATGAACACACGGTGAAAAGACGACACGAGGAAGAAACGCTTTAAAACTGAAGGTAGCGCTAAAAAGGACGAACACATGGTGAAAAGACGACACAACGAAGAAGAAACGCTTTAAAACTGAAGGCAGCGCAAAAAAGGACGGACACACGTTGAAAAGATGGCACAACGACGAAGAAACGCTTTAAAACAGAAGGCAGCGCAAAAAAGGACGAACACATGGTGAAAAGACGACACAACGAAGAAGAAACGCTTTAAAACTGAAGGAAGCCTTAAAGAAGACGAACACGTTGAAAAGACGACACATCCACAAAGAAATGCTTTAAAACTGAAGGTAGCGCTAAAAAGAACGAACACACGGTGAAAAGACGACACAACGACGAAGAAACGCTTTAAAACTGAAGGCAGCGCAAAAAATGACGAACACATGTTGAAAAGACAACACAACGACGAAGAAATGCTTTAAAACTGAAGGCAGCCGAAGAAAGGACGAACACACGGTGAAAAGACGACACATCGACGAAGAAAGCCTTTAAATCTGAAGGCAGCGCAAAAGAGGATGAACACACGGTGGGAAGACGACTCAACGAGGAAGTAACGCTTTAAAACTGAAGGCAGCGCAAAAAAGCACGAACACACGGTGAAAAGACGACACATCGACGAAGAAACGCTTTAAAACTGAAGGCAGCTCAAAAAAGGACGAACACATGGCGAAAAGACGACACGAGGAAGAAACGCTTTAAAACTAAAGGTAGTCCTAAAAAGGACGACCACATGGTGAAAAGACGACACAACGACGAAGAAACACTTTAAAACTGAAGGCAGCGCTAAAAAGGACGAACACACAATGAAAAGACGACACAACGACGAAGAAACGCTTTAAAACTGAAGGCACCGCAAAAAAGGACGGACACACGGTGAAAAGAGGGCACAACGACGAAGAAACGCTTTAAAACTGAAGGCCGCGCAAAAAAGGACGAACACACGGTGAAAAGACGACACAACGAGTAAGAAACGCTTTAAAACTGAAGGTAGCGCTAAAAAGGACGAACACATGGTGAAAAGACGACACAACGACGAAGAAACGCTTTAAAACTGAAGGCAGCGCAAAAAAGGACGAACACACGGTGAAAAGACGACACAATGAGGAAGAAACGCTTTAAAACTGAAGGCAGCGCAAAAAAAGACGAACACACGGTGAAAAGACGACACAACAAAGAAGAAACGCTTTAAAACTGAAGGCAGCGGAAAAAAGGACGAACACACGGTGAAAAGACGACACAACGAAGAAGAAACGCTTTAAAACTAAAGGCAGCGCAAAAAAGGACGAACACACGGTGAAAAGACAACACAACGACGAAGAAACGCTTTAAAACTGAAGGCAGCGGAAGAAAGGACGAACACACGGTGAAAAGACGACACATCGACGAAGAAAGCCTTTAAATCTGAAGGCAGCGCAAAAGAGGATGAACACACGGTGGAAAGACGACTCAACGAGGAAGTAACGCTTTAAAACTGAAGGCAGCGCAAAAAAGCACGAACACACGGTGAAAAGACGACACATCGACGAAGAAACGCTTTAAAACTGAAGGCAGCTCAAAAAAGGACGAACACATGGCGAAAAGACGACACGAGGAAGAAACGCTTTAAAACTGAAGGTAGTCCTAAAAAGGACGACCACATGGTGAAAAGACGACACAACGACGAAGAAACACTTTAAAACTGAAGGCAGCGCTAAAAAGGACGAACACACAATGAAAAGACGACACAACGACGAAGAAACACTTTAAAACTGAAGGCAGCGCTAAAAAGGACGAACACACAATGAAAAGACGACACAACGACGAAGAAACGCTTTAAAACTGAAGGCACCGCAAAAAAGGACGGACACACGGTGAAAAGACGACACAACGAGTAAGAAACGCTTTAAAACTGAAGGTAGCGCTAAAAAGGACGAACACATGGTGAAAAGACGACACAACGACGAAGAAACGCTTTAAAACTGAAGGCAGCGCAAAAAAGGACGAACACACGGTGAAAAGACGACACAATGAGGAAGAAACGCTTTAAAACTGAAGGCAGCGCAAAAAAAGACGAACACACGGTGAAAAGACGACACAACAAAGAAGAAACGCTTTAAAACTGAAGGCAGCGGAAAAAAGGACGAACACACGGTGAAAAGACGACACAACGAAGAAGAAACGCTTTAAAACTAAAGGCAGCGCAAAAAAGGACGAACACATGGCGAAAAGACGACACGAGGAAGAAACGCTTTAAAACTGAAGGTAGTCCTAAAAAGGACGACCACATGGTGAAAAGACGACACAACGACGAAGAAACACTTTAAAACTGAAGGCAGCGCTAAAAAGGACGAACACACAATGAAAAGACGACACAACGACGAAGAAACGCTTTAAAACTGAAGGCACCGCAAAAAAGGACGGACACACGGTGAAAAGAGGGCACAACGACGAAGAAACGCTTTAAAACTGAAGGCAGCGCAAAAAAGGACGAACACACGGTGAAAAGACGACACAACGAGTAAGAAACGCTTTAAAACTGAAGGTAGCGCTAGAAAGGACGAACACATGGTGAAAAGACGACACAACGACGAAGAAACGCTTTAAAACTGAAGGCAGCGCAAAGAAGGACGAACACACGGTGAAAAGACGACACAATGAGGAAGAAACGCTTTAAAACTGAAGGCAGCGCAAAAAAGGACGAACACACGGTGAAAAGATGACACAACAAAGAAGAAACGCTTTAAAACTGAAGGCAGCGGAAAAAAGGACGAACACACGGTGAAAAGACGACACAACGAAGAAGAAACGCTTTAAAACTAAAGGCAGCGCAAAAAAGGACGAACACACGGTGAAAAGACAACACAACGACGAAGAAACGCTTTAAAACTGAAGGCAGCGGAAGAAAGGACGAACACACGGTGAAAAGACGACACATCGACGAAGAAAGCCTTTAAATCTGAAGGCAGCGCAAAAGAGGATGAACACACGGTGGAAAGACGACTCAACGAGGAAGTAACGCTTTAAAACTGAAGGCAGCGCAAAAAAGCACGAACACACGGTGAAAAGACGACACATCGACGAAGAAACGCTTTAAAACTGAAGGCAGCTCAAAAAAGGACGAACACATGGCGAAAAGACGACACGAGGAAGAAACGCTTTAAAACTGAAGGTAGTCCTAAAAAGGACGACCACATGGTGAAAAGACGACACAACGACGAAGAAACACTTTAAAACTGAAGGCAGCGCTAAAAAGGAAGAACACACAATGAAAAGACGACACAACGACGAAGAAACGCTTTAAAACTGAAGGCACCGCAAAAAAGGACGGACACACGGTGAAAAGAGGGCACAACGACGAAGAAACGCTTTAAAACTGAAGGCAGCGCAAAAAAGGACGAACACACGGTGAAAAGACGACACAACGAGTAAGAAACGCTTTAAAACTGAAGGTAGCGCTAAAAAGGACGAACACATAGTGAAAAGACGACACAACGACGAAGAAACGCTTTAAAACTGAAGGAAGCGCAAAAAAAGACGAACACACGGTGAAAAGACGACACAACAAAGAAGAAACGCTTTAAAACTGAAGGCAGCGAAAAAAAGGACGAACACACGGTGAAAAGACGACACAACGAAGAAGAAACGCTTTAAAACTAAAGGCAGCGCAAAAAAGGACGAACACACGGTGAAATGGCGACACAACGACGAAGAAACGCTTTAAAACTGAAGGCAGCGCAAAAAAGGATGAACACACGGTGAAAAGACGACACGAGGAAGCAACGCTTTAAAACTGAAGGTAGCGCTAAAAAGGACGAACACATGGTGAAAAGACGACACAACGAAGAAGAAACGCTTTAAAACTGAAGGCAGCGCAAAAAAGGACGGACACACGTTGAAAAGATACACAACGACGAAGAAACGCTTTAAAACAGAAGGCAGCGCAAAAGAGGACGAACACATGGTGAAAAGACGACACAACGAAGAAGAAACGCTTTGAAACTGAAGGAAGCCTTAAAGAAGACGAACACGTTGAAAAGACGACACATCCACAAAGAAATGCTTTAAAACTGAAGGTAGCGCTAAAGAGAACGAACACACAGTGAAAAGACGACACAACGACGAAGAAACGCTTTAAAACTGAAGGCAGCGCAAAAAATGACGAACACATGTTGAAAAGACAACACAACGACGAAGAAACGCTTTAAAACTGAAGGCAGCGGAAGAAAGGACGAACACACGGTGAAAAGACGACACATCGGCGAAGAAAGCCTTTAAATCTGACGGCAGCGCAAAAGAGGATGAACACACGGTGAAAAGACAACTCAACGAGGAAGTAACGCTTTAAAACTGAAGGCAGCACAAAAAAGGACGAACACACGTTGAAATGATGACACAACGACGAAGAAACGCTTTAAAACTGAAGGCAGCGCAAAAAAAGACGTACAGACAGTGAAAAGACGACACAACGAGGAAGAAACGCTTTAAAACTGAGGGTAGCGCTAAAAAGGACGAACACACAATGAAAAGACGACACAACGACGAAGAAACGCTTTAAAACTGAAGGCACCACAAAAAAGGACGGACACACGGTGGAAAGAGAACACAACGAGTAAGAAACGCTTTAAAACTGAAGGTAGCGCTAAAAAGGACGAACACATGGTGAAAAGACGACACAACGACGAAGAAACGCTTTAAAACTGAAGGCAGCGCAAAAAAGGACGAACACATGGTGAAAAGACGACACAATGAGGAAGAAACGCTTTAAAACTGAAGGCAGCCGAAGAAAGGACGAACACACGGTGAAAAGACGACACATCGACGAAGAAAGCCTTTAAATCTGAAGGCAGCGCAAAAGAGGATGAACACACGGTGGGAAGACGACTCAACGAGGAAGTAACGCTTTAAAACTGAAGGCAGCGCAAAAAAGCACGAACACACGGTGAAAAGACGACACATCGACGAAGAAACGCTTTAAAACTGAAGGCAGCTCAAAAAAGGACGAACACATGGCGAAAAGACGACACGAGGAAGAAACGCTTTAAAACTAAAGGTAGTCCTAAAAAGGACGACCACATGGTGAAAAGACGACACAACGACGAAGAAACACTTTAAAACTGAAGGCAGCGCTAAAAAGGACGAACACACAATGAAAAGACGACACAACGACGAAGAAACGCTTTAAAACTGAAGGCACCGCAAAAAAGGACGGACACACGGTGAAAAGAGGGCACAACGACGAAGAAACGCTTTAAAACTGAAGGCAGCGCAAAAAAGGACGAACACACGGTGAAAAGACGACACAACGAGTAAGAAACGCTTTAAAACTGAAGGTAGCGCTAAAAAGGACGAACACATGGTGAAAAGACGACACAACGACGAAGAAACGCTTTAAAACTGAAGGCAGCGCAAAAAAGGACGAACACACGGTGAAAAGACGACACAATGAGGAAGAAACGCTTTAAAACTGAAGGCAGCGGAAAAAAAGACGAACACACGGTGAAAAGACGACACAACAAAGAAGAAACGCTTTAAAACTGAAGGCAGCGGAAAAAAGGACGAACACACGGTGAAAAGACGACACAACGAAGAAGAAACGCTTTAAAACTAAAGGCAGCGCAAAAAAGGACGAACACACGGTGAAAAGACAACACAACGACGAAGAAACGCTTTAAAACTGAAGGCAGCGGAAGAAAGGACGAACACACGGTGAAAAGACGACACATCGACGAAGAAAGCCTTTAAATCTGAAGGCAGCGCAAAAGAGGATGAACACACGGTGGAAAGACGACTCAACGAGGAAGTAACGCTTTAAAACTGAAGGCAGCGCAAAAAAGCACGAACACACGGTGAAAAGACGACACATCGACGAAGAAACGCTTTAAAACTGAAGGCAGCTCAAAAAAGGACGAACACATGGCGAAAAGACGACACGAGGAAGAAACGCTTTAAAACTGAAGGTAGTCCTAAAAAGGACGACCACATGGTGAAAAGACGACACAACGACGAAGAAACACTTTAAAACTGAAGGCAGCGCTAAAAAGGACGAACACACAATGAAAAGACGACACAACGACGAAGAAACGCTTTAAAACTGAAGGCACCGCAAAAAAGGACGGACACACGGTGAAAAGACGACACAACGAGTAAGAAACGCTTTAAAACTGAAGGTAGCGCTAAAAAGGACGAACACATGGTGAAAAGACGACACAACGACGAAGAAACGCTTTAAAACTGAAGGCAGCGCAAAAAAGGACGAACACACGGTGAAAAGACGACACAATGAGGAAGAAACGCTTTAAAACTGAAGGCAGCGCAAAAAAAGACGAACACACGGTGAAAAGACGACACAACAAAGAAGAAACGCTTTAAAACTGAAGGCAGCGGAAAAAAGGACGAACACACGGTGAAAAGACGACACAACGAAGAAGAAACGCTTTAAAACTAAAGGCAGCGCAAAAAAGGACGAACACATGGCGAAAAGACGACACGAGGAAGAAACGCTTTAAAACTGAAGGTAGTCCTAAAAAGGACGACCACATGGTGAAAAGACGACACAACGACGAAGAAACACTTTAAAACTGAAGGCAGCGCTAAAAAGGACGAACACACAATGAAAAGACGACACAACGACGAAGAAACGCTTTAAAACTGAAGGCACCGCAAAAAAGGACGGACACACGGTGAAAAGAGGGCACAACGACGAAGAAACGCTTTAAAACTGAAGGCAGCGCAAAAAAGGACGAACACACGGTGAAAAGACGACACAACGAGTAAGAAACGCTTTAAAACTGAAGGTAGCGCTAAAAAGGACGAACACATGGTGAAAAGACGACACAACGACGAAGAAACGCTTTAAAACTGAAGGCAGCGCAAAAAAGGACGAACACACGGTGAAAAGACGACACAATGAGGAAGAAACGCTTTAAAACTGAAGGCAGCGCAAAAAAGGACGAACACACGGTGAAAAGACGACACAACAAAGAAGAAACGCTTTAAAACTGAAGGCAGCGGAAAAAAGGACGAACACACGGTGAAAAGACGACACAACGAAGAAGAAACGCTTTAAAACTAAAGGCAGCGCAAAAAAGGACGAACACACGGTGAAAAGACAACACAACGACGAAGAAACGCTTTAAAACTGAAGGCAGCGGAAGAAAGGACGAACACACGGTGAAAACACGACACATCGACGAAGAAAGCCTTTAAATCTGAAGGCAGCGCAAAAGAGGATGAACACACGGTGGAAAGACGACACAACGACGAAGAAACGCTTTAAAACTGAAGGCAGCGCAAAAAAAGACGAACACACGGTGAAAAGACGACACAACAAAGAAGAAACGCTTTAAAACTGAAGGCAGCGAAAAAAAGGACGAACACACGGTGAAAAGACGACACAACGAAGAAGAAACGCTTTAAAACTAAAGGCAGCGCAAAAAAGGACGAACACACGGTGAAAAGGCGACACAACGACGAAGAAACGCTTTAAAACTGAAGGCAGCGCAAAAAAGGATGAACACACGGTGAAAAGACGACACGAGGAAGCAACGCTTTAAAACTGAAGGTAGCGCTAAAAAGGACGAACACATGGTGAAAAGACGACACAACGAAGAAGAAACGCTTTAAAACTGAAGGCAGCGCAAAAAAGGACGGACACACGTTGAAAAGATACACAACGACGAAGAAACGCTTTAAAACAGAAGGCAGCGCAAAAGAGGACGAACACATGGTGAAAAGACGACACAACGAAGAAGAAACGCTTTGAAACTGAAGGAAGCCTTAAAGAAGACGAACACGTTGAAAAGACGACACATCCACAAAGAAATGCTTTAAAACTGAAGGTAGCGCTTAAGAGAACGAACACACAGTGAAAAGACGACACAACGACGAAGAAACGCTTTAAAACTGAAGGCAGCGCAAAAAATGACGAACACATGTTGAAAAGACAACACAACGACGAAGAAACGCTTTAAAACTGAAGGCTGCGGAAGAAAGGACGAACACACGGTGAAAAGACGACACATCGGCGAAGAAAGCCTTTAAATCTGACGGCAGCGCAAAAGAGGATGAACACACGGTGAAAAGACAACTCAACGAGGAAGTAACGCTTTAAAACTGAAGGCAGCACAAAAAAGGACGAACACACGTTGAAATGATGACACAACGACGAAGAAACGCTTTAAAACTGAAGGCAGCGCAAAAAAAGACGTACAGACAGTGAAAAGACGACACAACGAGGAAGAAACGCTTTAAAACTGAGGGTAGCGCTAAAAAGGACGAACACACAATGAAAAGACGACACAACGACGAAGAAACGCTTTAAAACTGAAGGCACCACAAAAAAGGACGGACACACGGTGGAAAGAGAACACAACGAGTAAGAAACGCTTTAAAACTGAAGGTAGCGCTAAAAAGGACGAACACATGGTGAAAAGACGACACAACGACGAAGAAACGCTTTAAAACTGAAGGCAGCGCAAAAAAGGACGAACACATGGTGAAAAGACGACACAATGAGGAAGAAACGCTTTAAAACTGAAGGCAGCGCTAAAAAGGACGAACACATGGTGAAAAGACGACACAAAAAAAGAAGAAACGCTTTAAAACTGAAGGCAGCGCAAAAAAGGACGAACACACGGTGAAAAGGCGACATAACGAAGAAGAAACGCTTTAAAACTGAAGTCAGCGCAAAAAAGCACGAACACACGGTGAAAAGACGACACATCGACAAAGAAACGCTTTAAAACTGAAGGCAGCTCAAAAAAGGACGAACACATGGCGAAAAGACGACACGAGGAAGAAACGCTTTAAAACTGAAGGTAGTCCTAAAGAGGACGACCACATGGTGAAAAGACGACACAACGAGGAAGAAACGCTTTAAAACTGAGGGTAGCGCTAAAAAGGACGAACACACAATGAAAAGACGACACAACGACGAAGAAACGCTTTAAACTGAAGGCACCGCAAAAAAGGACGAACACACGGTGGAAAGAGAACACAACGAGTAAGAAACGCTTTAAAACTAAAGGCAGCGCAAAAAAGGACGAACACACGGTGAAAAGACAACACAACGACGAAGAAACGCTTTAAAACTGAAGGCAGCGGAAGAAAGGACGAACACACGGTGAAAAGACGACACATCGACGAAGAAAGCCTTTAAATCTGAAGGCAGCGCAAAAGAGGATGAACACACGGTGGAAAGACGACTCAACGAGGAAGTAACGCTTTAAAACTGAAGGCAGCGCAAAAAAGCACGAACACACGGTGAAAAGACGACACATCGACGAAGAAACGCTTTAAAACTGAAGGCAGCTCAAAAAAGGACGAACACATGGCGAAAAGACGACACGAGGAAGAAACGCTTTAAAACTGAAGGTAGTCCTAAAAAGGACGACCACATGGTGAAAAGACGACACAACGACGAAGAAACACTTTAAAACTGAAGGCAGCGCTAAAAAGGACGAACACACAATGAAAAGACGACACAACGACGAAGAAACGCTTTAAAACTGAAGGCACCGCAAAAAAGGACGGACACACGGTGAAAAGAGGGCACAACGACGAAGAAACGCTTTAAAACTGAAGGCAGCGCAAAAAAGGACGAACACACGGTGAAAAGACGACACAACGAGTTAGAAACGCTTTAAAACTGAAGGTAGCGCTAAAAAGGACGAACACATGGTGAAAAGACGACACAACGACGAAGAAACGCTTTAAAACTGAAGGCAGCGCAAAAAAAGACGAACACACGGTGAAAAGACGACACAACAAAGAAGAAACGCTTTAAAACTGAAGGCAGCGAAAAAAAGGACGAACACACGGTGAAAAGACGACACAACGAAGAAGAAACGCTTTAAAACTAAAGGCAGCGCAAAAAAGGACGAACACACGGTGAAAAGGCGACACAACGACGAAGAAACGCTTTAAAACTGAAGGCAGCGCAAAAAAGGATGAACACACGGTGAAAAGACGACACGAGGAAGCAACGCTTTAAAACTGAAGGTAGCGCTAAAAAGGACGAACACATGGTGAAAAGACGACACAACGAAGAAGAAACGCTTTAAAACTGAAGGCAGCGCAAAAAAGGACGGACACACGTTGAAAAGATACACAACGACGAAGAAACGCTTTAAAACAGAAGGCACGCAAAAGAGGACGAACACATGGTGAAAAGACGACACAACGAAGAAGAAACGCTTTGAAACTGAAGGAAGCCTTAAAGAAGACGAACACGTTGAAAAGACGACACATCCACAAAGAAATGCTTTAAAACTGAAGGTAGCGCTAAAGAGAACGAACACACGGTGAAAAGACGACACAACGACGAAGAAACGCTTTAAAACTGAAGGCAGCGCAAAAAATGACGAACACATGTTGAAAAGACAACACAACGACGAAGAAACGCTTTAAAACTGAAGGCAGCGGAAGAAAGGACGAACACACGGTGAAAAGACGACACATCGGCGAAGAAAGCCTTTAAATCTGACGGCAGCGCAAAAGAGGATGAACACACGGTGAAAAGACAACTCAACGAGGAAGTAACGCTTTAAAACTGAAGGCAGCACAAAAAAGGACGAACACACGTTGAAATGATGACACAACGACGAAGAAACGCTTTAAAACTGAAGGCAGCGCAAAAAAAAGACGTACAGACAGTGAAAAGACGACACAACGAGGAAGAAACGCTTTAAAACTGAGGGTAGCGCTAAAAAGGACGAACACACAATGAAAAGACGACACAACGACGAAGAAACGCTTTAAAACTGAAGGCACCACAAAAAAGGACGGACACACGGTGGAAAGAGAACACAACGAGTAAGAAACGCTTTAAAACTGAAGGTAGCGCTAAAAAGGACGAACACATGGTGAAAAGACGACACAACGACGAAGAAACGCTTTAAAACTGAAGGGAGCGCAAAAAAGGACGAACACATGGTGAAAAGACGACACAATGAGGAAGAAACGCTTTAAAACTGAAGGCAGCGCTAAAAAGGACGAACACATGGTGAAAAGACGACACAAAAAAAGAAGAAACGCTTTAAAACTGAAGGCAGCGCAAAAAAGGACGAACACACGGTGAAAAGGCGACATAACGAAGAAGAAACGCTTTAAAACTGAAGTCAGCGCAAAAAAGCACGAACACACGGTGAAAAGACGACACATCGACAAAGAAACGCTTTAAAACTGAAGGCAGCTCAAAAAAGGACGAACACATGGCGAAAAGACGACACGAGGAAGAAACGCTTTAAAACTGAAGGTAGTCCTAAAAAGGACGACCACATGGTGAAAAGACGACACAACGAGGAAGAAACGCTTTAAAACTGAGGGTAGCGCTAAAAAGGACGAACACACAATGAAAAGACGACACAACGACGAAGAAACGCTTTAAAACTGAAGGCACCGCAAAAAAGGACGAACACACGGTGGAAAGAGAACACAACGAGTAAGAAACGCTTTAAAACTGAAGGTAGCGCTAAAAAGGACGAACACATGGTGAAAAGACGACACAACGACGAAGAAACGCTTTAAAACTGGAGGCAGCGCAAAAAAGGACGAACACACGGTGAAAAGACGACACAATGAGGAAGAAACGCTATAAAACTGAAGGCAGCGCTAATAAGGACGAACACGCGTTGAAAAGACGACACAACAAAGAAGAAACGCTTTAAAACTGAAGGCAGCGCAAAAAAAGACGAACACACGGTGAAAAGACGACACAACGAAGAAGAAACGCTTTAAAACTGAAGGCAGCGCAAAATAGGACGAACACACGGTGAAAAGACGACACATCGACGAGAAACGCTTTAAAACTGAAGGCAGCTCAAAAAAGGACGAACACATGGCGAAAAGACGACACGAGGAAGAAACGCTTTAAAACTGAAGGTAGTCCTAAAAAGGACGAACACATGGTGAAAAGACGACACAACGACGAAGAAACGCTTTAAAACTGAAGGCAGCGCAAAGAAGGATGAACACACGGTGAAAAGAGGACACGACGAAGAAACGCTTTAAAACTGAAGGCAGCGCAGAAAAGGACGGACAAACGTTGAAAAGATGACACAACTACGAAGAAACGCTTTAAAACTGAAGACAGCGGAAAAAAGGACGAAAACACGGTGAAAAGACGACACAACGAAGAAGAAACGCTTTAAAATTGAAGGCAGCGCAAAAAAGGACGAACACACGGTGAAAAGACGTCACAACAAGGAAGAAACGCTTTAAAACTGAAGGTAGCGCTAAAGAGGACGAACACATGGTGAAAAGACGACACAGCGAAGAAGAAACGATTTAAAACTGAAGGCAGCGCAAAACAGAACGAACACACGGTGAAAAGCCGACACAACGACGAAGAAACGCTTTAAAACTGAAGGCAGCGCAAAAAAAGACGAACACACGGTGAAAAGACGACACAACGAGGAAGAAACGCTTTAAAACTGAAGGTAGCGCTAAAAAGGACGAAAACACGGTGAAAAGACGACACAACAAATAAGAAACGCTTTAAAACAGAAGGCAGCGGAAAAAAGGACGAACACAAGGTGAAAAGACGACACAACGAAGAAGAAACGCTTTAAAACTAAAGGCAGCGCAAGAGAGGACGAACACACGGTGAAAAGGCGACACAACGACGAAGAAACGCTTTAAAACTGAAGGCAGCGCAAAAAAGGATGAACACACGGTGAAAAGACGACACATCGACGAAGAAAGCCTTTAAATCTGAAGGCAGCGCAAAAAAGGATGAACACACGGTGAAAAGACGACTCAACGAGGAAGAAACGCTTTAAAACTGAAGGCAGCACAAAAAAGGACGAACACACGTTGAAATGATGACACAACGACGAAGAAACGCTTTAAAACTGAAGGCAGCGCAAAAAAAGACGTACAGACAGTGAAAAGACGACACAACGAGGAAGAAACGCTTTAAAACTGAGGGTAGCGCTAAAAAGGACGAACACACAATGAAAAGACGACACAACGACGAAGAAACGCTTTAAAACTGAAGGCACCGCAAAAAAGGACGGACACACGGTGGAAAGAGAACACAACGAGTAAGAAACGCTTTAAAACTGAAGGTAGCGCTAAAAAGGACGAACACATGGTGAAAAGACGACACAACGACGAAGAAACGCTTTAAAACTGAAGGCAGCACAATAAAGGACGAACACATGGTGAAAAGACGACACAACAAAGAAGAAACGCTTTAAAACTGAAGGCAGCGCAAAAAAGGACGAACACACGGTGAAAAGACGACACAACGAAGAAGAAACGCTTTAAAACTAAAGGCAGCGCAAAAAAGGACGAACACACGGTGAAAAGGCGACACAACGACGAAGAAACGCTTTAAAACTGAAGGCAGCGCAAAAAAGGATGAACACACGGTGAAAAGACGACACGAGGAAGAAACGCTTTAAAACTGAAGGTAGCGCTAAAAAGGACGAACACATGGTGAAAAGACGACACAACGAAGAAGAAACGCTTTAAAACTGAAGGCAGCGCAAAAAAGGACGGACACACGTTGAAAAGATACACAACGACGAAGAAACGCTTTAAAACAGAAGGCAGCGCAAAAGAGGACGAACACATGGTGAAAAGACGACACAACGAAGAAGAAACGCTTTGAAACTGAAGGAAGCCTTAAAGAAGACGAACACGTTGAAAAGACGACACATCCACAAAGAAATGCTTTAAAACTGAAGGTAGCGCTAAAAAGAACGAACACACGGTGAAAAGACGACACAACGACGAAGAAACGCTTTAAAACTGAAGGCAGCGCAAAAAATGACGAACACATGTTGAAAAGACAACACAACGACGAAGAAACGCTTTAAAACTGAAGGCAGCGGAAGAAAGGACGAACACACGGTGAAAAGACGACACATCGGCGAAGAAAGCCTTTAAATCTGACGGCAGCGCAAAAGAGGATGAACACACGTTGAAAAGACAACTCAACGAGGAAGTAACGCTTTAAAACTGAAGGCAGCACAAAAAAGGACGAACACACGTTGAAATGATGACACAACGACGAAGAAACGCTTTAAAACTGAAGGCAGCGCAAAAAAAGACGTACAGACAGTGAAAAGACGACACAACGAGGAAGAAACGCTTTAAAACTGAGGGTAGCGCTAAAAAGGACGAACACACAATGAAAAGACGACACAACGACGAAGAAACGCTTTAAAACTGAAGGCACCACAAAAAAGGACGGACACACGGTGGAAAGAGAACACAACGAGTAAGAAACGCTTTAAAACTGAAGTTAGCTCTAAAAGGACGAACACATGGTGAAAAGACGACACAACGACGAAGAAACGCTTTAAAACTGAAGGCAGCGCAAAAAAGGACGAACACACGGTGAAAAGACGACACAATGAGGAAGAAACGCTTTAAAACTGAAGGCAGCGCTAAAAAGGACGAACACATGGTGAAAAGACGACACAAAAAAAGAAGAAACGCTTTAAAACTGAAGGCAGCGCAAAAAAGGACGAACACACGGTGAAAAGGCGACATAACGAAGAAGAAACGCTTTAAAACTGAAGTCAGCGCAAAAAAGCACGAACACACGGTGAAAAGACGACACATCGACAAAGAAACGCTTTAAAACTGAAGGCAGCTCAAAAAAGGACGAACACATGGCGAAAAGACGACACGAGGAAGAAACGCTTTAAAACTGAAGGTAGTCCTAAAAAGGACGACCACATGGTGAAAAGACGACACAACGAGGAAGAAACGCTTTAAAACTGAGGGTAGCGCTAAAAAGGACGAACACACAATGAAAAGACGACACAACGACGAAGAAACGCTTTAAAACTGAAGGCACCGCAAAAAAGGACGAACACACGGTGGAAAGAGAACACAACGAGTAAGAAACGCTTTAAAACTGAAGGTAGCGCTAAAAAGGACGAACACATGGTGAAAAGACGACACAACGACGAAGAAACGCTTTAAAACTGAAGGCAGCGCAAAAAAGGACGAACACACGGTGAAAAGACGACACAATGAGGAAGAAACGCTATAAAACTGAAGGCAGCGCTAAAAAGGACGAACACGCGTTGAAAAGACGACACAACAAAGAAGAAACGCTTTAAAACTGAAGGCAGCGCAAAAAAAGACGAACACACGGTGAAAAGACGACACAACGAAGAAGAAACGCTTTAAAACTGAAGGCAGCGCAAAATAGGACGAACACACGGTGAAAAGACGACACATCGACGAGAAACGCTTTAAAACTGAAGGCAGCTCAAAAAAGGACGAACACATGGCGAAAAGACGACACGAGGAAGAAACGCTTTAAAACTGAAGGTAGTCCTAAAAAGGACGAACACATGGTGAAAAGACGACACAACGACGAAGAAACGCTTTAAAACTGAAGGCAGCGCACAGAAGGATGAACGCACGGTGAAAAGAGGACACGACGAAGAAACGCTTTAAAACTGAAGGCAGCGCAGAAAAGGACGGACAAACGTTGAAAAGATGACACAACGACGAAGAAACGCTTTAAAACTGAAGACAGCGGAAAAAAGGACGAAAACACGGTGAAAAGACGACACAACGAAGAAGAAACGCTTTAAAATTGAAGGCAGCGCAAAAAAGGACGAACACACGGTGAAAAGACGTCACAACAAGGAAGAAACGCTTTAAAACTGAAGGTAGCGCTAAAGAGGACGAACACATGGTGAAAAGACGACACAGCGAAGAAGAAACGATTTAAAACTGAAGGCAGCGCAAAACAGAACGAACACACGGTGAAAAGCCGACACAACGACGAAGAAACGCTTTAAAACTGAAGGCAGCGCAAAAAAAGACGAACACACGGTGAAAAGACGACACAACGAGGAAGAAACGCTTTAAAACTGAAGGTAGCGCTAAAAAGGACGAAAACACGGTGAAAAGACGACACAACAAATAAGAAACGCTTTAAAACTGAAGGCAGCGGAAAAAAGGACGAACACAAGGTGAAAAGACGACACAACGAAGAAGAAACGCTTTAAAACTAAAGGCAGCGCAAGAGAGGACGAACACACGGTGAAAAGGCGACACAACGACGAAGAAACGCTTTAAAACTGAAGGCAGCGCAAAAAAGGATGAACACACGGTGAAAAGACGACACATCGACGAAGAAAGCCTTTAAATCTGAAGGCAGCGCAAAAAAGGATGAACACACGGTGAAAAGACGACTCAACGAGGAAGAAACGCTTTAAAACTGAAGGCAGCACAAAAAAGGACGAACACACGTTGAAATGATGACACAACGACGAAGAAACGCTTTAAAACTGAAGGCAGCGCAAAAAAAGACGTACAGACAGTGAAAAGACGACACAACGAGGAAGAAACGCTTTAAAACTGAGGGTAGCGCTAAAAAGGACGAACACACAATGAAAAGACGACACAACGACGAAGAAACGCTTTAAAACTGAAGGCAGCACAATAAAGGACGAACACACGGTGAAAAGACGACACAATGAGGAAGAAACGCTTTAAAACTGAAGGCAGCGCTAAAAAGGACGAACACATGGTGAAAAGACGACACAACAAAGAAGAAACGCTTTAAAACTGAAGGCAGCGCAAAAAAGGACGAACACACGGTGAAAAGACGACACAACGAAGAAGAAACGCTTTAAAACTGAAGGCAGCGCATAAAAGCACGAACACACGCTGAAAAGACGACACAACGACAAAGAAACGCTTTAAAACTGAAGGAAGCCTTAAAGAAGACGAACACGTTGAAAAGACGACACATCCACAAAGAAATGCTTTAAAACTGAAGGTAGCGCTAAAAAGAACGAACACACGGTGGAAAGAGAACACAACGAGTAAGAAACGCTTTAAAACTGAAGGTAGCGCTAAAAAGGACGAACACACGGTGAAAAGACGACACAGCGACGAAGAAACGCTTTAAAACTGAAGGCAGCTCAAAAAAGGACGAACACATGGCGAAAAGACGACACGAGGAAGAAACGCTTTAAAACTGAAGGCAGCGCAAAAAAGGACGAACACATGGTGAAAAGACGACACAACGAGAAGGAAACGCTTTAAAACTGAAGGTAGCAAAAAAAGACGAACACACGGTGGAAAGAGAACACAACGAGTAAGAAACGCTTTAAAACTGAAGGTAGCGCTAAAAAGGACGAACACACGTTGAAAAGACGACACAACGACGAAGAAACGCTTTAAAACTGAAGGCAGCGCAAAAAAGGACCAACACACGGTGAAAAGACGACACAATGAGGAAGAAACGCTTTAAAACTGAAGGCAGCGCTAAAAAGGACGAACACATGTTGAAAAGACGACACAACAAAGAAGAAACGCTTTAAAACTGAAGGCAGCGCAAAAAAGGACGAACACACGTTGAAAAGATGGCACAACGACGAAGAAACGCTTTAAAACTGAAGGCAGCGCAAAAAAGCACGAACACATGGTGAAAAGACGACACAACGACGAAGAAACGCTTTAAAACTGAAGGAAGCCTTAAACAAGACGAACACGTTGAAAAGACGACACATCCACAAAGAAATGCTTTAAAACTGAAGGTAGCGCTAAACAGAACGAACACACGGTGAAAAGACGACACAACGACGAAGAAACGCTTTAAAACTGAAGGCAGCGCAAAAAATGACGAACACATGTTGAAAAGACAACACAACGACGAAGAAACGCTTTAAAACTGAAGGCAGCGGAAGAAAGGACGAACACACGGTGAAAAGACGACACAACAAAGAAGAAACCCTTTAAAACTGAAGGCAGCGCAAAAAAGGACGAACACACGGTGAAAAGACGACACAATGAAGAAGAAACGCTTTAAAACTGAAGGCAGCGCAAAAAAGCACGAACACACGGTGAAAAGACGACACATCGACGAAGAAACGCTTTAAAACTGAAGGCAGCTCAAAAAAGGACGACCACATGGTGAAAAGACGACACAACGACGAAGAAACACTTTAAAACTGAAGGCAGCGCTAAAAAGGACGAACACACAATGAAAAGACGACACAACGACGAAGAAACGCTTTAAAACTGAAGGCACCGCAAAAAAGGACGGACACACGGTGAAAAGAGGGCACAACGACGAAGAAACGCTTTAAAACTGAAGGCAGCGCAAAAAAGGACGAACACACGGTGAAAAGACGACACAACGAGAAGGAAACGCTTTAAAACTGAAGGTAGCACAAAAAAGGACGAACACACGGTGTAAAGAGAACACAACGAGTAAGAAACGCTTTAAAACTGAAGGTATCGCTAAAAAGGACAAACACACGGTGAAAAGACGACACAACGACGAAGAAACGCTTTAAAACTGAAGGCAGCGCAAAAAAGGACCAACACACGGTGAAAAGACGACACAATGAGGAAGAAACGCTTTAAAACTGAAGGCAGCGCTAAAAAGGACGAACACACGTTGAAAAGACGACACAACAAAGAAGAAACGCTTTAAAACTGAAGGCAGCGCAAAAAAAGACGAACACACGGTGAAAAGACGACACAACGAAGAAGAAACGCTTTAAAACTGAAGGCAGCGCAAAATAGGACGAACACACGGTGAAAAGACGACACATCGACGAGAAACGCTTTAAAACTGAAGGCAGCTCAAAAAAGGATGAACACATGGCGAAAAGACGACACGAGGAAGAAACGCTTTAAAACTGAAGGTAGTCCTAAAAAGGACGAACACATGGTGAAAAGACGACACAACGACGAAGAAACACTTTAAAACTGAAGGCAGCGCAAAGAAGGATGAACACACAGTGAAAAGAGGACACGACGAAGAAACGCTTTAAAACTGAAGGCAGCGCAGAAAAGGACGGACAAACGTTGAAATGATGACACAACGACGAAGAAACGCTTTAAAACTGAAGGCAGCGGAAAAAAGGACGAAAACACGGTGAAAAGACGACACAACGAAGAAGAAACGCTTTAAAATTGAAGGCAGAGCAAAAAAGGACGAACACACGGTGAAAAGACGTCACAACGAGGAAGAAACGCTTTAAAACTGAAGGTAGCGCTAAAGAGGACGAACACATGGTGAAAAGACGACACAGAGAAGAAGAAACGATTTAAAACTGAAGGCAGCGCAAAACAGAACGAACACACGGTAAAAAGCCGACACAACGACGAAGAAACGCTTTAAAACTGAAGGCAGCGCAAAAAAAGACGAACACACGGTGAAAAGACGCCACAACGAGGAAGAAACGCTTTAAAACTGAAGGTAGCGCTAAAAAGGACGAAAACACGGTGAAAAGACGACACAACAAAGAAGAAACGCTTTAAAACTGAAGGCAGCGGAAAAAAGGACGAACACAAGGTGAAAAGACGACACAACCAGGAAGAAACGCTTTAAAACTGAAGGTAGCACTAAAAAGGACGAAAATGCGGTTGAAAGACGACACAACAAAGAAGAAACGCTTTAAAACTGAAGGCAGCGGAAAAAAGGACGAACACACGGTGAAAAGACGACACTACGAAGAAGAAACGCTTTAAAACTGAAGGCAGCGCAAAAAAGGACGAACACACGGTGAAAAGCAGACACAACGACGAATAAACACTTTAAAACTGAAGGAAGCCTTAAAAAAGACGAACACGTTGAAAAGACGACACATCGACAAAGAAATGCTTTAAAACTGAAGGTGGCGCTAAAAAGAACGAACACACGGTGAAAAGACGACAAAACGACGAAGAAACGCTTTAAAACTGAAGGCAGCGCAAAAAATGACGAACACATGTTGAAAAGACAACACAACGACGAAGAAACGCTTTAAAACTGAAGGCAGCGGAAGAAAGGACGAACACACGGTGAAAAGACGACACATCGACGAAGAAAGCCTTTAAATCTGAAGGCAGCGCAAAAAAGGATGAACACACGGTGAAAAGACGACTCAACGAGGAAGAAACGCTTTAAAACTAAGGGCAGCGCAAAAAAGGACGAACACACGGTGAAAAGGCGACACAACGACGAAGAAACGCTTTAAAACTGAAGGCAGCGCAAAAAAGGATGAACACACGGTGAAAAGACGACACGAGGAAGAAACGCTTTAAAACTGAAGGTAGCGCTAAAAAGGACGAACACATGGTGCAAAGATGACACAACGAAGAAGAAACGCTTTAAAACTGAAGGCAGCGCAAAAAAGGACGGACACACGTTGAAAAGATGACACAACGACGAAGAAACGCTTTAAAACTGAAGGCAGCGCAAAAAAGGACGAACACATGGTGAAAAGACGACACAACAACGAAGAAACGCTCTAAAACTGAAGGCAGCGCAAAAAAGGACGAAAACACGGTGAAAAGACGACACAACCAGGAAGAAACGCTTTAAAACTGAAGGTAGCACTAAAAAGGACGAAAACGCGGTTGAAAGACGACACAACAAAGAAGAAACGCTTTAAAACTGAAGGCAGCGAAAAAAAGGACGAACACACGGTGAAAAGACGACACTACGAAGAAGAAACGCTTTAAAACTGAAGGCAGCGCAAAAAAGGACGAACACACGGTGAAAAGCAGACACAACGACGAATAAACACTTTAAAACTGAAGGAAGCCTTAAAAAAGACGAACACGTTGAAAAGACGACACATCGACAAAGAAATGCTTTAAAACTGAAGGTGGCGCTAAAAAGAACGAACACACGGTGAAAAGACGACAAAACGACGAAGAAACGCTTTAAAACTGAAGGCAGCGCAAAAAATGACGAACACATGTTGAAAAGACAACACAACGACGAAGAAACGCTTTAAAACTGAAGGCAGCGGAAGAAAGGACGAACACACGGTGAAAAGACGACACATCGACGAAGAAAGCCTTTAAATCTGAAGGCAGCGCAAAAAAGGATGAACACACGGTGAAAAGACGACTCAACGAGGAAGAAACGCTTTAAAACTGAAGGCAGCACAAAAAAGGACGAACACACGTTGAAATGATGACACAACGACGAAGATACGCTTTAAAACTGAAGGCAACGCAAAAAAAGACGAACACACGGTGAAAAGACGACACGACGAGGAAGAAACGCTTTAAAACTGAAGGCAGCGCAAAAAAGCACGAACACACGGTGAAAAGACGTCACATCGACGAAGAAACGCTTTAAAACTGAAGGCAGCTCAAAAAAGGACGAACACATGGCGAAAAGACGACACGAGGAAGAAACGATTTAAAACTGAAGGTAGTCCTAAAAAAGACGACCACATGGTGAAAAGACGACACAAAGACGAAGAAACACTTTAAAACTGAAGGCAGCGCTAAAAAGGACGAACACACATTGAAAAGACGACACAACGACGAAGAAACGCTTTAAAACTGAAGGCACCGCAAAAAAGGACGGACACACGGTGAAAAGACGACACAACGAGAAGGAAACACTTTAAAACTGAAGGTAGCACAAAAAAGGACGAACACACGGTGGAAAAAGAACACAACGAGTAAGAAACGCTTTAAAACTGAAGGTAGCGCTAAAAAGGACGAACACATGGTGAAAAGACGACACAACGACGAAGAAACGCTTTAAAACTGAAGGCAGCGCAAAAAACGACGAACACAGGGTGAAAAGACGACACAATGAGGAAGAAACGCTTTAAAACTGAAGACAGCGCTAAAAAGGACGAACACACGTTGAAAAGACGACACGAGGAAGAAACGCTTTAAAACTGAAGGTAGTCCTAAAAAGGAAGAACACATGGTGAAAAACGACACAACGACGAAGAAACGCTTTAAAACTGAAGGCAGCGCAAAGAAGGATGAACACACGGTGAAAAGAGGACACGACGAAGAAGAAACGCTTTAAAATTGAAGGCAGCGCAAAAAAGGACGAACACACGGTGAAAACACGTCACAACGAGGAAGAAACGCTTTAAAACTGAAGGTAGCGCTAAAGAGGACGAACACATGGTGAAAAGACGACACAGCGAAGAAGAAACGATTTAAAACTGAAGGCAGCGCAAAACAGAACGAACACACGGTGAAAAGCCGACACAACGACGAAGAAACGTTTTAAAACTGAAGGCAGCGCAAAAAAAGACGAACACACGGTGAAAAGAGGACACGACGAAGAAACGCTTTAAAACTGAAGGCAGCGCAGGAAAGGGCGGACAAACGTTGAAATGATGACACAACGACGAAGAAACGCTTTAAAACTGAAGGCAGCGGAAAAAAGGACGAAAACACGGTGAAAAGACGACACAACGAAGAAGAAACGCTTTAAAATTGAAGGCAGCGCAAAAAAGGACGAACACACGGTGAAAAGACGTCACAACGAGGAAGAAACGCTTTAAAACTGAAGGTAGCGCTAAAGAGGACGAACACATGGTGAAAAGACGACACAGAGAAGAAGAAACGATTTAAAACTGAAGGCAGCGCAAAACAGAACGAACACACGGTGAAAAGCCGACACAACGACGAAGAAACGCTTTAAAACTGAAGGGAGCGCAAAAAAAGACGAACACACGGTGAAAAGGCGCCACAACGAGGAAGAAACGCTTTAAAACTGAAGGCAGCGGAAGAAAGGACGAACACACGGTGAAAAGACGACACATCGACGAAGAAAGCCTTTAAATCTGAAGGCAGCGCAAAAAAGGATGAACACACGGTGAAAAGACGACTCAACGAGGAAGAAACGCTTTAAAACTGAAGGCAGCACAAAAAAGGACGAACACACGTTGAAATGATGACACAACGACGAAGATACGCTTTAAAACTGAAGGCAACGCAAAAAAAGACGAACACACGGTGAAAAGACGACACGACGAGGAAGAAACGCTTTAAAACTGAAGGCAGCGCAAAAAAGCACGAACACACGGTGAAAAGACGTCACATCGACGAAGAAACGCTTTAAAACTGAAGGCAGCTCAAAAAAGGACGAACACATGGCGAAAAGACGACACGAGGAAGAAACGATTTAAAACTGAAGGTAGTCCTAAAAAGGACGACCACATGGTGAAAAGACGACACAAAGACGAAGGAACACTTTAAAACTGAAGGCAGCGCTAAAAAGGACGAACACACAATGAAAAGACGACACAACGACGAAGAAACGCTTTAAAACTGAAGGCACCGCAAAAAAGGACGGACACACGGTGAAAAGACGACACAACGAGAAGGAAACACTTTAAAACTGAAGGTAGCACAAAAAAGGACGAACACACGGTGGAAAACGAACACAACGAGTAAGAAACGCTTTAAAACTGAAGGTAGCGCTAAAAAGGACGAACACATGGTGAAAAGACGACACAACGACGAAGAAACGCTTTAAAACTGAAGGCAGCGCAAAAAAGGACGAACACAGGGTGAAAAGACGACACAATGAGGAAGAAACGCTTTAAAACTGAAGGCAGCGCTAAAAAGGACGAACACACGTTGAAAAGACGACACAACAAAGGAGAAACGCTTTAAAACTGAAGGCAGCGCAAAAAAAGACGAACACACGGTGAAAAGACGACACAACGAAGAAGAAACGCTTTAAAACTGAAGGCAGCGCAAAATAGGACGAACACACGGTGAAAAGACGACACATAGACGAGAAACGCTTTAAAACTGAAGGCAGCTCAAAAAAGGACGAACACATGGCGAAAAGACGACACGAGGAAGAAACGCTTTAAAACTGAAGGTAGTCCTAAAAAGGAAGAACACATGGTGAAAAACGACACAACGACGAAGAAACGCTTTAAAACTGAAGGCAGCGCAAAGAAGGATGAACACACGGTGAAAAGAGGACACGACGAAGAAACGCTTTAGAACTGAAGGCAGCGCAGAAAAGGACGGACAAACGTTGAAAAGATGACACAACGACGAAGAAACGCTTTAAAACTGAAGGCAGCGGAAAAAAGGACGAAAACACGGTGAAAAGACGATACAACGAAGAAGAAACGCTTTAAAATTGAAGGCAGCGCAAAAAAGGACGAACACACGGTGAAAACACGTCACAACGAGGAAGAAACGCTTTAAAACTGAAGGTAGCGCTAAAAAGGACGAACACATGGTGCAAAGACGACACAACGAAGAAGAAACGCTTTAAAACTGAAGGCAGCGCAAAAAAGGACGGACACACGTTGAAAAGATGGCACAACGACGAAGAAACGCTTTAAAACTGAAGGCAGCGCAAAAAAGGACGAACACATGGTGAAAAGACGACACAACGACGAAGAAACGCTTTAAAACTGAAGGCAGCGCAAAAAAGGACGAAAACACGGTGAAAAGACGACACAACGAGGAAGAAACGCTTTAAAACTGAAGGTAGCACTAAAAAGGACGAAAACGCGGTTGAAAGACGACACAACAAAGAAGAAACGCTTTAAAACTGAAGGCAGCGGAAAAAAGGACGAACACACGGTGAAAAGACGACACTACGAAGAAGAAACGCTTTAAAACTGAAGGCAGCGCAAAAAAGTACGAACACACGGTGAAAAGACGACTCAACGAGGAAGAAACGCTTTAAAACTGAAGGCAGCACAAAAAAGGACGAACACACGTTGAAATGATGACACAACGACGAAGATACGCTTTAAAACTGAAGGCAACGCAAAAAAAGACGAACACACGGTGAAAAGACGACACGACGAGGAAGAAACGCTTTAAAACTGAAAGGTAGCGCTAAAAAGGACGAAAACACGGTGAAAAGAAGACACAACAAAGAAGAAACGCTGTAAAACTGAAGTCAGCGGAAAAAAGGACGAACACACGGTGAAAAGACGACACAACGAAGAAGAAACGCTTTAAAACTAAAGGCAGCGCAAAAAAGGACGAACACACGGTGAAAAAAGGACACAACGAGGAAGATACGCTTTAAAACTGAAGGCAGCGCAAAAAAAGACGTACAGACAGTGAAAAGACGACACAACGAGGAAGAAACGCTTTAAAACTGAGGGTAGCACTAAAAAGGACGAACACACAATGAAAAGACGACACAACGACGAAGAAACGCTTTAAAACTGAAGGTAGCGCTAAAAAGGACGAACACATGGTGAAAAGACGACACAACGACGAAGAAACGCTTTAAAACTGAAGGCAGCGCTAAAAAGGACGAACACATGGTGAAAAGACGACACAACAAAGAAGAAACGCTTTAAAACTGAAGGCAGCGCAAAATAGGACGAACACCCGGTGAAAAGACGACACATAGACGAGAAACGCTTTAAAACTGAAGGCAGCTCAAAAAAGGACGAACACATGGCGAAAAGACGACACGAGGAAGAAACGCTTTAAAACTGAAGGTAGTCCTAAAAAGGAAGAACACATGGTGAAAAACGACACAACGACGAAGAAACGCTTTAAGACTGAAGGCAGCGCAAAGAAGGATGAACACACGGTGAAAAGAGGACAACGAAGAAGAAACGCTTTAAAATTGAAGGCAGCGCAAAAAAGGACGAACACACGGTGAAAACACGTCACAACGAGGAAGAAACGCTTTAAAACTGAAGGTAGCGCTAAAAAGGACGAACACATGGTTAAAAGACGACACAGCGAAGAAGAAACGATTTAAAACTGAAGGCAGCGCAAAACAGAACGAACACACGGTGAAAAGCCGACACAACGACGAAGAAACGTTTTAAAACTGAAGGCAGCGCAAAAAAAGACGAACACACGGTGAAAAGAGGACACGACGAAGAAACGCTTTAAAACTGAAGGCAGCGCAGAAAAGGACGGACAAACGTTGAAATGATGACACAACGACGAAGAAACAATTTAAAACTGAAGGCAGCGGAAAAAAGGACGAAAACACGGTGAAAAGACGACACAACGAAGAAGAAACGCTTTAAAATTGAAGGCAGCGCAAAAAAGGACGAACACACGGTGAAAAGACGTCACAACGAGGAAGAAACGCTTTAAAACTGAAGGTAGCGCTAAAGAGGACGAACACATGGTGAAAAGACGACACAGAGAAGAAGAAACGATTTAAAACTGAAGGCAGCGCAAAACAGAACGAACACACGGTGAAAAGCCGACACAACGACGAAGAAACGCTTTAAAACTGAAGGCAGCGCAAAAAAAGACGAACACACGGTGAAAAGACGCCACAACGAGGAAGAAACGCTTTAAAACTGAAGGTAGCGCTAAAAAGGACGAAAACACGGTGAAAAGACGACACAACAAAGAAGAAACGCTTTAAAACTGAAGGCAGCGGAAAAAAGGACGAACACAAGGTGAAAAGACGACACAACGAAGAAGAAACGCTTTAAAACTAAAGGCAGCGCAAAAAAGGACGAACACACGGTGAAAAGGCGACACAACGACGAAGAAACGCTTTAAAACTGAAGGCAGCGCAAAAAAGGATGAACACACGGTGAAAAGACGACACGAGGAAGAAACGCTTTAAAACTGAAGGTAGCGCTAAAAAGGACGAACACATGGTGGAAAGACGACACAACGAAGAAGAAACGCTTTAAAACTGAAGGCAGCGCAAAAAAGGACGGACACACGTTGAAAAGATGGCACAACGACGAAGAAACGCTTTAAAACTGAAGGCAGCGCAAAAAAGGACGAACACATGGTGAAAAGACGACACAACGACGAAGAAACGCTTTAAAACTGAAGGCAGCGCAAAAAAAGACGAACACACGGTGAAAAGACGACACAACGACGAAGAAACGCTTTAAAACTGAAGGCAGCGCAAAAAAGGACGAACACAGGGTGAAAAGACGACACAATGAGGAAGAAACGCTTTAAAACTGAAGGCAGCGCTAAAAAGGACGAACACACGTTGAAAAGACGACACAACAAAGGAGAAACGCTTTAAAACTGAAGGCAGCGCAAAAAAAGACGAACACACGGTGAAAAGACGACACAACGAAGAAGAAACGCTTTAAAACTGAAGGCAGCGCAAAATAGGACGAACACACGGTGAAAAGACGACACATAGACGAGAAACGCTTTAAAACTGAAGGCAGCTCAAAAAAGGACGAACACATGGCGAAAAGACGACACGAGGAAGAAACGCTTTAAAACTGAAGGTAGTCCTAAAAAGGAAGAACACATGGTGAAAAACGACACAACGACGAAGAAACGCTTTAAAACTGAAGGCAGCGCAAAGAAGGATGAACACACGGTGAAAAGAGGACACGACGAAGAAACGCTTTAGAACTGAAGGCAGCGCAGAAAAGGACGGACAAACGTTGAAAAGATGACACAACGACGAAGAAACGCTTTAAAACTGAAGGCAGCGGAAAAAAGGACGAAAACACGGTGAAAAGACGACACAACGAAGAAGAAACGCTTTAAAATTGAAGGCAGCGCAAAAAAGGACGAACACACGGTGAAAACACGTCACAACGAGGAAGAAACGCTTTAAAACTGAAGGTAGCGCTAAAAAGGACGAACACATGGTGCAAAGACGACACAACGAAGAAGAAACGCTTTAAAACTGAAGGCAGCGCAAAAAAGGACGGACACACGTTGAAAAGATGGCACAACGACGAAGAAACGCTTTAAAACTGAAGGCAGCGCAAAAAAGGACGAACACATGGTGAAAAGACGACACAACGACGAAGAAACGCTTTAAAACTGAAGGCAGCGCAAAAAAGGACGAAAACGCGGTTGAAAGACGACACAACAAAGAAGAAACGCTTTAAAACTGAAGGCAGCGGAAAAAAGGACGAACACACGGTGAAAAGACGACACTACGAAGAAGAAACGCTTTAAAACTGAAGGCAGCGCAAAAAAGTACGAACACACGGTGAAAAGACGACTCAACGAGGAAGAAACGCTTTAAAACTGAAGGCAGCACAAAAAAGGACGAACACACGTTGAAATGATGACACAACGACGAAGATACGCTTTAAAACTGAAGGCAACGCAAAAAAAGACGAACACACGGTGAAAAGACGACACGACGAGGAAGAAACGCTTTAAAACTGAAAGGTAGCGCTAAAAAGGACGAAAACACGGTGAAAAGAAGACACAACAAAGAAGAAACGCTGTAAAACTGAAGTCAGCGGAAAAAAGGACGAACACACGGTGAAAAGACGACACAACGAAGAAGAAACGCTTTAAAACTAAAGGCAGCGCAAAAAAGGACGAACACACGGTGAAAAAAGGACACAACGAGGAAGATACGCTTTAAAACTGAAGGCAGCGCAAAAAAAGACGTACAGACAGTGAAAAGACGACACAACGAGGAAGAAACGCTTTAAAACTGAGGGTAGCACTAAAAAGGACGAACACACAATGAAAAGACGACACAACGACGAAGAAACGCTTTAAAACTGAAGGTAGCGCTAAAAAGGACGAACACATGGTGAAAAGACGACACAACGACGAAGAAACGCTTTAAAACTGAAGGCAGCGCTAAAAAGGACGAACACATGGTGAAAAGACGACACAACAAAGAAGAAACGCTTTAAAACTGAAGGCAGCGCAAAATAGGACGAACACCCGGTGAAAAGACGACACATAGACGAGAAACGCTTTAAAACTGAAGGCAGCTCAAAAAAGGACGAACACATGGCGAAAAGACGACACGAGGAAGAAACGCTTTAAAACTGAAGGTAGTCCTAAAAAGGAAGAACACATGGTGAAAAACGACACAACGACGAAGAAACGCTTTAAGACTGAAGGCAGCGCAAAGAAGGATGAACACACGGTGAAAAGAGGACAACGAAGAAGAAACGCTTTAAAATTGAAGGCAGCGCAAAAAAGGACGAACACACGGTGAAAACACGTCACAACGAGGAAGAAACGCTTTAAAACTGAAGGTAGCGCTAAAAAGGACGAACACATGGTTAAAAGACGACACAGCGAAGAAGAAACGATTTAAAACTGAAGGCAGCGCAACACAGAACGAACACACGGTGAAAAGCCGACACAACGACGAAGAAACGTTTTAAAACTGAAGGCAGCGCAAAAAAAGACGAACACACGGTGAAAAGAGGACACGACGAAGAAACGCTTTAAAACTGAAGGCAGCGCAGAAAAGGACGGACAAACGTTGAAATGATGACACAACGACGAAGAAACAATTTAAAACTGAAGGCAGCGGAAAAAAGGACGAAAACACGGTGAAAAGACGACACAACGAAGAAGAAACGCTTTAAAATTGAAGGCAGCGCAAAAAAGGACGAACACACGGTGAAAAGACGTCACAACGAGGAAGAAACGCTTTAAAACTGAAGGTAGCGCTAAAGAGGACGAACACATGGTGAAAAGACGACACAGAGAAGAAGAAACGATTTAAAACTGAAGGCAGCGCAAAACAGAACGAACACACGGTGAAAAGCCGACACAACGACGAAGAAACGCTTTAAAACTGAAGGCAGCGCAAAAAAAGACGAACACACGGTGAAAAGACGCCACAACGAGGAAGAAACGCTTTAAAACTGAAGGTAGCGCTAAAAAGGACGAAAACACGGTGAAAAGACGACACAACAAAGAAGAAACGCTTTAAAACTGAAGGCAGCGGAAAAAAGGACGAACACAAGGTGAAAAGACGACACAACGAAGAAGAAACGCTTTAAAACTAAAGGCAGCGCAAAAAAGGACGAACACACGGTGAAAAGGCGACACAACGACGAAGAAACGCTTTAAAACTGAAGGCAGCGCAAAAAAGGATGAACACACGGTGAAAAGACGACACGAGGAAGAAACGCTTTAAAACTGAAGGTAGCGCTAAAAAGGACGAACACATGGTGGAAAGACGACACAACGAAGAAGAAACGCTTTAAAACTGAAGGCAGCGCAAAAAAGGACGGACACACGTTGAAAAGATGGCACAACGACGAAGAAACGCTTTAAAACTGAAGGCAGCGCAAAATAGGACGAACACACGGTGAAAAGACGACACATAGACGAGAAACGCTTTAAAACTGAAGGCAGCTCAAAAAAGGACGAACACATGGCGAAAAGACGACACGAGGAAGAAACGCTTTAAAACTGAAGGTAGTCCTAAAAAGGAAGAACACATGGTGAAAAACGACACAACGACGAAGAAACGCTTTAAAACTGAAGGCAGCGCAAAGAAGGATGAACACACGGTGAAAAGAGGACACGACGAAGAAACGCTTTAAAACTGAAGGCAGCGCAGAAAAGGACGGACAAACGTTGAAAAGATGACACAACGACGAAGAAACGCTTTAAAACTGAAGGCAGCGGAAAAAAGGACGAAAACACGGTGAAAAGACGACACAACGAAGAAGAAACGCTTTAAAATTGAAGGCAGCGCAAAAAAGGACGAACACACGGTGAAAACACGTCACAACGAGGAAGAAACGCTTTAAAACTGAAGGTAGCGCTAAAAAGGACGAACACATGGTGCAAAGACGACACAACGAAGAAGAAACGCTTTAAAACTGAAGGCAGCGCAAAAAAGGACGGACACACGTTGAAAAGATGGCACAACGACGAAGAAACGCTTTAAAACTGAAGGCAGCGCAAAAAAGGACGAACACATGGTGAAAAGACGACACAACGACGAAGAAACGCTTTAAAACTGAAGGCAGCGCAAAAAAGGACGAAAACACGGTGAAAAGACGACACAACGAGGAAGAAACGCTTTAAAACTGAAGGTAGCACTAAAAAGGACGAAAACGCGGTTGAAAGACGACACAACAAAGAAGAAACGCTTTAAAACTGAAGGCAGCGGAAAAAAGGACGAACACACGGTGAAAAGACGACACTACGAAGAAGAAACGCTTTAAAACTGAAGGCAGCGCAAAAAAGTACGAACACACGGTGAAAAGACGACTCAACGAGGAAGAAACGCTTTAAAACTGAAGGCAGCACAAAAAAGGACGAACACACGTTGAAATGATGACACAACGACGAAGATACGCTTTTAAACTGAAGGCAACGCAAAAAAAGACGAACACACGGTGAAAAGACGACACGACGAGGAAGAAACGCTTTAAAACTGAAAGGTAGCGCTAAAAAGGACGAAAACACGGTGAAAAGAAGACACAACAAAGAAGAAACGCTTTAAAACTGAAGTCAGCGGAAAAAAGGACGAACACACGGTGAAAAGACGACACAACGAAGAAGAAACGCTTTAAAACTAAAGGCAGCGCAAAAAAGGACGAACACACGGTGAAAAAAGGACACAACGAGGAAGATACGCTTTAAAACTGAAGGCAGCGCAAAAAAAGACGTACAGACAGTGAAAAGACGACACAACGAGGAAGAAACGCTTTAAAACTGAGGGTAGCACTAAAAAGGACGAACACACAATGAAAAGACGACACAACGACGAAGAAACGCTTTAAAACTGAAGGTAGCGCTAAAAAGGACGAACACATGGTGAAAAGACGACACAACAAAGAAGAAACGCTTTAAAACTGAAGGCAGCGCAAAAAAGGACAAACACACGGTGAAAAGACGACACAACGAAGAAGAAACGCTTTAAAACTGAAGGCAGCGCAAAAAAGCACGAACACACGGTGAAAAGACGACACATCGACGAAGAAACGCTTTAAAACTGAAGGCAGCTCAAAAAAGGACGAACGCATGGCGAAAAGACGACACGAGGAAGAAACGCTTTAAAACTGAAGGTAGTCCTAAAAAGGACGACCACATGGTGAAAAGACGACACAACGACGAAGAAACACTTTAAAACTGAAGGCAGCGCAAAAAAGGACAAACACATGGTGAGAAGACGACACAACGACGAAGAAACGCTTTAAAACTGAGGGCAGCGCAAGGAAGGATGAGCACACGGTGAAAAGACGACACGACGAAGAAACGCTTTAAAACTGAAGGCAGCGCAGAAAAGGACGAACAAACGTTGAAAAGATGACACAACGACGAAGAAACGCTTTAAAACTGAAGGCAGCGGAAAAAAGGGCGAAAACACGGTGAAAAGACGACACAACGAAGAAGAAACGCTTTAAAACTGAAGGCAGCGCAAAAAAGGACGAACACACGGTGAAAAGACGACACAACGAGGAAGAAACGCTTTAAAACTGAAGGTAGCGCTAAAGAGGACGAACACATGGTGAAAACACGACACAACGAAGAAGAAACGATTTAAAACTGAAGGCAGCGCAAACAGAACGAACACACGGTGAAAAGCCGACACAACGACGAAGAAACGCTTTAAAACTGAAGGCAGCGCAACAAAAGACGAACACACGGGGAAAAGACGACACAACGAGGAAGAAACGCTTTAAAACTGAAGGTAGCGCTAAAAAGGACGAAAACACGGTGAAAAGACGACACAGCAAAGAAGAAACACTTTAAAACTGAAGGCAGCGGAAAAAAGGACGAACACACGGTGAAAAGACGACACAGCGAAGAAGAAACGCTTTAAAACTAAAGGCAGCGCAAAAAAGGACCAACACGCGGTGAAAAAAGGACACAACGAGGAAGATACGCTATAAAACTGAAGGCAGTGCAAAAAAGGACGAACACACGGTGAAAAGACGACACAACGACGAATAAACGCTTTAAAACTGAAGGAAGCCTTAAAAAAGACGAACACGTTGAAAAGACGACATATCGACAAAGAAATGCTTTAAAACTGAAGGTAGCGCTAAACAGGACGAACACATGGTGCAAAGACGACACAACGAAGAAGAAACGCTTTAAAACTGAAGGTAGCGCAAAAAAGGACGGAAACACGTTGAAAAGATGGCACAACGACGAAGAAACGCTTTAAAACTGAAGGCAGCGCAAAAAAGGACGAACACATGGTGAAAAGACGACACAACGACGAAGAAACGCTTTAAAACTGAAGGCAGCGCAAAAAAGGACGAAAACACGGTGAAAAGACGACACAACCAGGAAGAAACGCTTTAAAACTGAAGGTAGCACTAAAAAGGACGAAAACGCGGTTGAAAGACGACGCAACAAAGAAGAAACGCTTTAAAACTGAAGGCAGCGGAAAAAAGGACGAACACACGGTGAAAAGACGACACTACGAAGAAGAAACGGTTTAAAACTGAAGGCAGCGCAAAAAAGGACGAACACACGGTGAAAAGCAGACACAACGACGAATAAACGCTTTAAAACTGAAGGCAGCGCAAAAAAAGACGAACACACGGGGAAAAGACGACACAACGAGGAAGAAAAGCTTTAAACCTGAAGGTAGCGCTAAAAAGGACGAAAACACGGTGAAAAGACGACACAACAAAGAAGAAACACTTTAAAACTGAAGGCAGCGGAAAAAAGGACGTACACACGGTGAAAAGACGACATAGCGAAGAAGAAACGCTTTAAAACTAAAGGCAGCGCAAAAAAGGACCAACACGCGGTGAAAAAAGGACACAACGAGGAAGATACGCTATAAAACTGAAGGCAGTGCAAAAAAGGACGAACACACGGTGAAAAGACGACACTACGAAGAAGAAACGCTTTAAAACTGAAGGCAGCGCAAAAAAGGACGAACACACGGTGAAAAGCCGACACAACGACGAATAAACGCTTTAAAACTGAAGGAAGCCTTAAAAAAGACGAACACGTTGAAAAGACGACACATCGACAAAGAAATGCTTTAAAACTGAAGGTAGCGCTGAAAAGAACGAACACACGGTGAAAAGACGACACAACGACGAAGAAACGCTTTAAAACTGAAGGCAGCGCAAAAAATGACGAACACCTGTTGAAAAGACAACACAACGACGAAGAAACGCTTTAAAACTGAAGGCAGCGGAAGAAAGGACGAACACACGGTGAAAAGACGACACATCGACGAAGAAAGCCTTTAAATCTGAAGGCAGCGCAAAAAAGGATGAACACACGGTGAAAAGACGACTCAACGAGGAAGAAACGCTTTAAAACTGAAGGCAGCACAAAAAAGGACGAACACACGTTGAAATGATGACACAACGACGAAGATACGCTTTAAAACTGAAGGCAACGCAAAAAAAGACGAACACACGGTGAAAAGACGACACGACGAGGAAGAAACGCTTTAAAACTGAAAGGTAGCGCTAAAAAGGACGAAAACACGGTGAAAAGAAGACACAACAAAGAAGAAACGCTTTAAAACTGAAGTCAGCGGAAAAAAGGACGAACACACGGTGAAAAGACGACACAACGAAGAAGAAACGCTTTAAAACTAAAGGCAGCGCAAAAAAGGACGAACACACGGTGAAAAAAGGACACAACGAGGAAGATACGCTTTAAAACTGAAGGCAGCGCAAAAAAAGACGTACAGACAGTGAAAAGACGACACAACGAGGAAGAAACGCTTTAAAACTGAGGGTAGCACTAAAAAGGACGAACACACAATGAAAAGACGACACAACGACGAAGAAACGCTTTAAAACTGAAGGTAGCGCTAAAAAGGACGAACACATGGTGAAAAGACGACACAACAAAGAAGAAACGCTTTAAAACTGAAGGCAGCGCAAAAAAGGACAAACACACGGTGAAAAGACGACACAACGAAGAAGAAACGCTTTAAAACTGAAGGCAGCGCAAAAAAGCACGAACACACGGTGAAAAGACGACACATCGACGAAGAAACGCTTTAAAACTGAAGGCAGCTCAAAAAAGGACGAACGCATGGCTGAAAGACGACACGAGGAAGAAACGCTTTAAAACTGAAGGTAGTCCTAAAAAGGACGACCACATGGTGAAAAGACGACACAACGACGAAGAAACACTTTAAAACTGAAGGCAGCGCAAAAAAGGACAAACACATGGTGAGAAGACGACACAACGACGAAGAAACGCTTTAAAACTGAGGGCAGCGCAAGGAAGGATGAGCACACGGTGAAAAGACGACACGACGAAGAAACGCCTTAAAACTGAAGGCAGCGCAGAAAAGGACGAACAAACGTTGAAAAGATGACACAACGACGAAGAAACGCTTTAAAACTGAAGGCAGCGGAAAAAAGGGCGAAAACACGGTGAAAAGACGACACAACGAAGAAGAAACGCTTTAAAACTGAAGGCAGCGCAAAAAAGGACGAACACACGGTGAAAAGACGACACAACGAGGAAGAAACGCTTTAAAACTGAAGGTAGCGCTAAAGAGGACGAACACATGGTGAAAACACGACACAACGAAGAAGAAACGATTTAAAACTGAAGGCAGCGCAAACAGAACGAACACACGGTGAAAAGCCGACACAACGACGAAGAAACGCTTTAAAACTGAAGGCAGCGCAACAAAAGACGAACACACGGGGAAAAGACGACACAACGAGGAAGAAACGCTTTAAAACTGAAGGTAGCGCTAAAAAGGACGAAAACACGGTGAAAAGACGACACAACAAAGAAGAAACACTTTAAAACTGAAGGCAGCGGAAAAAAGGACGAACACACGGTGAAAAGACGACACAGCGAAGAAGAAACGCTTTAAAACTAAAGGCAGCGCAAAAAAGGCCGAACACACGGTGAAAAGCCGACACAACGACGAATAAACGCTTTAAAACTGAAGGAAGCCTTAAAAAAGACGAACACGTTGAAAAGACGACATATCGACAAAGAAATGCTTTAAAACTGAAGGTAGCGCTAAACAGGACGAACACATGGTGCAAAGACGACACAACGAAGAAGAAACGCTTTAAAACTGAAGGTAGCGCAAAAAAGGACGGAAACACGTTGAAAAGATGGCACAACGACGAAGAAACGCTTTAAAACTGAAGGCAGCGCAAAAAAGGACGAACACATGGTGAAAAGACGACACAACGACGAAGAAACGCTTTAAAACTGAAGGCAGCGCAAAAAAGGACGAAAACACGGTGAAAAGACGACACAACCAGGAAGAAACGCTTTAAAACTGAAGGTAGCACTAAAAAGGACGAAAACGCGGTTGAAAGACGACGCAACAAAGAAGAAACGCTTTAAAACTGAAGGCAGCGGAAAAAAGGACGAACACACGGTGAAAAGACGACACTACGAAGAAGAAACGGTTTAAACTGAAGGCAGCGCAAAAAAGGACGAACACACGGTGAAAAGCAGACACAACGACGAATAAACGCTTTAAAACTGAAGGCAGCGCAAAAAAAGACGAACACACGGGGAAAAGACGACACAACGAGGAAGAAAAGCTTTAAACCTGAAGGTAGCGCTAAAAAGGACGAAAACACGGTGAAAAGACGACACAACAAAGAAGAAACACTTTAAAACTGAAGGCAGCGGAAAAAAGGACGTACACACGGTGAAAAGACGACACAGCGAAGACGAAACGCTTTAAAACTAAAGGCAGCGCAAAAAAGGACCAACACGCGGTGAAAAAAGGACACAACGAGGAAGTTACGCTATAAAACTGAAGGCAGTGCAAAAAAGGACGAACACACGGTGAAAAGACGACACTACGAAGAAGAAACGCTTTAAAACTGAAGGCAGCGCAAAAAAGGACGAACACACGGTGAAAAGCCGACACAACGACGAATAAACGCTTTAAAACTGAAGGAAGCCTTAAAAAAGACGAACACGTTGAAAAGACGACACATCGACAAAGAAATGCTTTAAAACTGAAGGTAGCGCTGAAAAGAACGAACACACGGTGAAAAGACGACACAACGACGAAGAAACGCTTTAAAACTGAAGGCAGCGCAAAAAATGACGAACACCTGTTGAAAAGACAACACAACGACGAAGAAACGCTTTAAAACTGAAGGCAGCGGAAGAAAGGACGAACACACGGTGAAAAGACGACACATCGACGAAGAAAGCCTTTAAATCTGAAGGCAGCGCAAAAAAGGATGAACACACGGTGAAAAGACGACTCAACGAGGAAGAAACGCTTTAAAACTGAAGGCAGCACAAAAAAGGACGAACACACGTTGAAATGATGACACAACGACGAAGATACGCTTTAAAACTGAAGGCAACGCAAAAAAAGACGAACACACGGTGAAAAGACGACACGACGAGGAAGAAACGCTTTAAAACTGAAGGTAGCGCTAAAAAGGACGAAAACACGGTGAAAAGACGACACAACAAAGAAGAAACGCTTTAAAACTGAAGTCAGCGGAAAAAAGGACGAACACATGGTGAAAAGACGACACAACGAAGAAGAAACGCTTTAAAACTAAAGGCAGCGCAAAAAAGGACGAACACACGGTGAAAAAAGGACACAACGAGGAAGATACGCTTTAAAACTGAAGGCAGCGCAAAAAAAGACGTACAGACAGTGAAAAGACGACACAACGAGGAAGAAACGCTTTAAAACTGAGGGTAGCGCTAAAAAGGACGAAAACACAATGAAAAGACGACACAACGACGAAGAAACGCTTTAAAACTGAAGGCACCGCAAAAAAGGACGGACACACTGTGGAAAGAGAACACAACGAGTAAGAAACGCTTTAAAACTGAAGGTAGCGCTAAAAGGGACGAACACATGGTGAAAAGACGACACAACAAAGAAGAAACGCTTTAAAACTGAAGGCAGCGCAAAAAAGGACGAACACACGGTGAAAAGACGACACAACGAAGAAGAAACGCTTTAAAACTGAAGGCAGCGCAAAAAAGCACGAACACACGGTGAAAAGACGACACATCGACGAAGAAACGCTTTAAAACTGAAGGCAGCTCAAAAAAGGACGAACGCATGGCGAAAAGACGACACGAGGAAGAAACGCTTTAAAACTGAAGGTAGTCCTAAAAAGGACGACCACATGGTGAAAAGACGACACAACGACGAAGAAACACTTTAAAACTGAAGGCAGCGCAAAAAAGGACAAACACATGGTGAGAAGACGACACAACGACGAAGAAACGCTTTAAAACTGAGGGCATCGCAAAGAAGGATGAACACACGGTGAAAAGACGACACGACGAAGAAACGCTTTAAAACTGAAGGCAGCGCACAAAAGGACGGACAAACCTTGAAAAGATGACACAACAAAGAAGAAACGCTTTAAAACTGAAGGCAGCGGAAAAAAGGACGAAAACACGGTGAAAAGACGACACAACGAAGAAGAAACGCTTTAAAACTGTAGGCAGCGCAAAAAAGGACGAACACACGGTGAAAAGACGATACAACGAGGAAGAAACGCTTTAAAACTGAAGGTAGCGCTAAAGAGGACGAACACATGGTGAAAACACGACACAACGAAGAAGAAACGATTTAAAACTGAAGGCAGCGCAAAACAGAACGAACACACGGTGAAAAGCCGACACAACGACGAAGAAACGCTTTAAAACTGAAGGCAGCGCAAAAAAAGACGAACACACGGCGAAAAGACGACACTACGAAGAAGAAACGCTTTAAAACTGAAGGCAGCGCAAAAAAGGACGAACACACGGTGAAAAGCCGACACAACGACGAATAAACGCTTTAAAACTGAAGGAAGCCTTAAAAAAGAAGAACACGTTGAAAAGACGACACATCGACAAAGAAATGCTTTAAAACTGAAGGTAGCGCTAAAAAGAACAAACACACGGTGAAAAGACGACACAACGATGAAGAAACGCTTTAAAACTGAAGGCAGCGCAAAAAATGACTAACACATGTTGAAAAGACAACACAACGACGAAGAAACGCTTTAAAACTGAAGGCAGCGGAAGAAAGGACGAAAACACGGTGAAAAGACGACACATCGACGAAGAAAGCCTTTAAATCTGAAGGCAGCGCAAAAAAGGATGAACACATGCTGAAAAGACGACTCAACGAGGAAGAAACGCGATAAAACTGAAGGCAGCACAAAAAAGGACGAACACACGTTGAAATGATGACACAACGACGAAGAAACGCTTTAAAACTGAAGGCAGCGCAAAAAAAAACTAACACACGGTGAAAAGACGACACGACGGGGAAGAAACGCTTTAAATCTGAAGGTAGCGCTAAAAAGGACGAAAACACGGTGAAAAGACGACACAACAAAGAAGAAACGCTTTAAAACTGAAGGCAGCGCAAAAAAGGACGAACACACGGTGAAAAGCCGACACAACGACGAATAAACGCTTTAAAACTGAAGGAAGCCTTAAAAAAGACGAACACGTTGAAAAGACGACACATCGACAAAGAAATGCTTTAAAACTGAAGGTAGCGCTGAAAAGAACGAACACACGGTGAAAAGACGACACAACGACGAAGAAACGCTTTAAAACTGAAGGCAGCGCAAAAAATGACGAACACCTGTTGAAAAGACAACACAACGACGAAGAAACGCTTTAAAACTGAAGGCAGCGGTAGAAAGGACGAACACACGGTGAAAAGACGACACATCGACGAAGAAAGCCTTTAAATCTGAAGGCAGCGCAAAAAAGGATGAGCACACGGTGAAAAGACGACTCAACGAGGAAGAAACGCTTTAAAACTGAAGGCAGCACAAAAAAGGACGAACACACGTTGAAATGATGACACAACGACGAAGATACGCTTTAAAACTGAAGGCAACGCAAAAAAACACGAACACACGGTGAAAAGACGACACGACGAGGAAGAAACGCTTTAAAACTTAAGGTAGCGCTAAAAGGACGAAAACACGGTGAAAAGACGACACAACAAAGAAGAAACGCTTTAAAACTGAAGTCAGCGGAAAAAAGGACGAACACACGGTGAAAAGACGACACAACGAAGAAGAAACGCTTTAAAACTAAAGGCAGCGCAAAAAAGGACGAACACACGGTGAAAAAAGGACACAACGAGGAAGATACGCTTTAAAACTGAAGGCAGCGCAAAAAAAAGACGTACAGACAGTGAAAAGACGACACAACGAGAAGAAACGCTTTAAAACTGAGGGTAGCGCTAAAAAGGACGAAAACACAATGAAAAGACGACATAACGACGAAGAAAAGCTTTAAAACTGAAGGCACCGCAAAAAAGGACGGACACACGGTGGAAAGAGAACACAACGAGTAAGAAACGCTTTAAAACTGAAGGTAGCGCTAAAAAGGACGAACACATGGTGAAAAGACGACACAACGACGAAGAAACGCTTTAAAACTGAAGGCAGCGCTAAAAGGGACGAACACATGGTGAAAAGACGACACAACAAAGAAGAAACGCTTTAAAACTGAAGGCAGCGCAAAAAAGGACGAACACACGGTGAAAAGACGACACAACGAGGAAGAAACGCTTTAAAACTGAAGGTAGCGCTAAAGAGGACGAACACATGGTGAAAACACGACACAACGAAGGAGAAACGATTTAAAACTGAAGGCAGCGCAAAACAGAACGAACACACGGTGAAAAGCCGACACAACGACGAAGAAACGCTTTAAAACTGAAGGCAGCGCAACAAAAGACGAACACACGGGAAAAGACGACACAACGAGGAAGAAACGCTTTAAAACTGAAGGTAGCGCTAAAAAGGACGAAAACACGGTGAAAAGACGACACAACAAAGAAGAAACACTTTAAAACTGAAGGCAGCGGAAAAAAGGACGAACACACGGTGAAAAGACGACACAGCGAAGAAGAAACGCTTTAAAACTAAAGGCAGCGCAAAAAAGGACCAACACGCGGTGAAAAAAGGACACAACGAGGAAGATACGCTATAAAACTGAAGGCAGTGCAAAAAAGGACGAACACACGGTGAAAAGACGACACAGCGAAGAAGAAACGCTTTAAAACTGAAGGCAGCGCAAAAAAGGACGAACACACGGTGAAAAGCCGACACAACGACGAATAAACGCTTTAAAACTGAAGGAAGCCTTAAAAAAGACGAACACGTTGAAAAGACGACACATCGACAAAGAAATGCTTTAAAACTGAAGGTAGCGCTAAACAGGACGAACACATGGTGCAAAGACGACACAACGAAGAAGAAACGCTTTAAAACTGAAGGCAGCGCAAAAAAGGACGGAAACACGTTGAAAAGATGGCACAACGACGAAGAAACGCTTTAAAACTGAAGGCAGCGCAAAAAAGGACGAACACATGGTGAAAAGACGACACAACGACGAAGAAACGCTTTAAAACTGAAGGCAGCGCAAAAAGGACGAAAACACGGTGAAAAGACGACACAACCAGGAAGAAACGCTTTAAAACTGAAGGTAGCAATAAAAAGGACGAAAACGCGGTTGAAAGACGACGCAACAAAGAAGAAACGCTTTAAAACTGAAGGCAGCGGAAAAAAGGACGAACACACGGTGAAAAGACGACACTACGAAGAAGAAACGGTTTAAAACTAAAGGCAGCGCAAAAAAGGACGAACACACGGTGAAAAGCAGACACAACGACGAATAAACGCTTTAAAACTGAAGGCAGCGCAAAAAAAGACGAACACACGGGGAAAAGACGGCACAACGAGGAAGAAACGCTTTAAAACTGAAGGTAGCGCTAAAAAGGACGAAAACACGGTGAAAAGACGACACAACAAAGAAGAAACACTTTAAAACTGAAGGCAGCGGAAAAAAGGACGAACACACGGTGAAAAGACGACACAGCGAAGAAGAAACGCTTTAAAACTAAAGGCAGCGCAAAACAGGACCAACACGCGGTGAAAAAAGGACACAACGAGGAAGATACGCTATAAAACTGAAGGCAGTGCAAAAAAGGACGAACACACGGTGAAAAGACGACACTACGAAGAAGAAACGCTTTAAAACTGAAGGCAGCGCAAAAAAGGACGAACACACGGTGAAGAGTCGACACAACGACAAATAAACGCTTTAAAACTGAAGGAAGCCTTAAAAAAGACGAACACGTTGAAAAGACGACACATCGACAAAGAAATGCTTTAAAACTGAAGGTAGCGCTGAAAAGAACGAACACACGGTGAAAAGACGACACAACGACGAAGAAACGCTTTAAAACTGAAGGCAGTGCAAAAAATGATGAACACCTGTTGAAAAGACAACACAACGACGAAGAAACGCTTTAATACTGAAGGCAGTGGAAGAAAGGACGAACACACGGTGAAAAGACGACACATCGACGAAGAAAGCCTTTAAATCTGAAGGCAGCGCAAAAAAGGATGAACACACGGTGAAAAGACGACTCAACGAGGAAGAAACGCTTAAAACTGAAGGCAGCACAAAAAAGGACGAACACACGTTGAAATGATGACACAACGACGAAGATACGCTTTAAAACTGAAGGCAACGCAAGAAAAGACGAACACACGGTGAAAAGACGACACGACGAGGAAGAAACGCTTTGAAACTGAAGGTAGCGCTAAAAAGGACGAAAACACGGTGAAAAGACGACACAACAAAGAAGAAACGCTTTAAAACTGAAGTCAGCGGAAAAAAGGACGGACACATGGTGAAAAGACGACACAACGAAGAAGAAACGCTTTAAAACTAAAGGCAGCGCAAAAAAGGACGAACACACGGTGAAAAAAGGACACAACGAGGAAGATACGCTTTAAAACTGAAGGCAGCGCAAAAAAAGACGTACAGACAGTGAAAAGACGACACAACGAGGAAGAAACGCTTTAAAACTGAGGGTAGCGCTAAAAAGGACGAAAACACAATGAAAAGACGACACAACGACGAAGAAACGCTTTAAAACTGAAGGCAGTGCAAAAAATGACGAACACCTGTTGAAAAGACAACACAACGACGAAGAAACGCTTTAATACTGAAGGCAGTGGAAGAAAGGACGAACACACGGTGAAAAGACGACACATCGACGAAGAAAGCCTTTAAATCTGAAGGCAGCGCAAAAAAGGATGAACACACGGTGAAAAGACGACTCAACGAGGAAGAAACGCGATAAAACTGAAGGCAGCACAAAAAAGGACGAACACACGTTGAAATGATGACACAACGACGAAGAAACGCTTTAAAACTGAAGGCAGCGCAAAAAAAGACTAACACACGGTGAAAAGACGACACGACGAGGAAGAAACGCTTTAAATCTGAAGGTAGCGCTAAAAAGGACGAAAACACGGTGAAAAGACGACACAACAAAGAAGAAACGCTTTAAAACTGAAGGCAGCGCAAAAAAGGACGAACACACGGTGAAAAGCCGACACAACGACGAATAAACGCTTTAAAACTGAAGGAAGCCTTAAAAAAGACGAACACGTTGAAAAGACGACACATCGACAAAGAAATGCTTTAAAACTGAAGGTAGCGCTGAAAAGAACGAACACACGGTGAAAAGACGACACAACGACGAAGAAACGCTTTAAAACTGAAGGCAGCGCAAAAAATGACGAACACCTGTTGAAAAGACAACACAACGACGAAGAAACGCTTTAAAACTGAAGGCAGCGGTAGAAAGGACGAACACACGGTGAAAAGACGACACATCGACGAAGAAAGCCTTTAAATCTGAAGGCAGCGCAAAAAAGGATGAGCACACGGTGAAAAGACGACTCAACGAGGAAGAAACGCTTTAAAACTGAAGGCAGCGCTAAAAAGGACGAACACACAATGAAAAGACGACACAACGACGAAGAAACGCTTTAAAACTGAAGGCACCGCAAAAAAGGACGAACACACGGTGAAAAGACGACACAACGAAGAAGAAACGCTTTAAAACTAAAGGCAGCGCAAAAAAGGACGAACACACGGTGAAAAAAGGACACAACGAGGAAGATACGCTTTAAAACTGAAGGCAGCGCAAAAAAAGACGTACAGACAGTGAAAAGACGACACAACGAGGAAGAAACGCTTTAAAACTGAGGGTAGCGCTAAAAAGGACGAAAACACAATGAAAAGACGACATAACGACGAAGAAAAGCTTTAAAACTGAAGGCACCGCAAAAAAGGACGGACACACGGTGGAAAGAGAACACAACGAGTAAGAAACGCTTTCAAACTGAAGGTAGCGCTAAAAAGGACGAACACATGGTGAAAAGACGACACAACGACGAAGAAACACTTTAAAACTGAAGGCAGCGCTAAAAGGGACGAACACATGGTGAAAAGACGACACAACAAAGAAGAAACGCTTTAAAACTGAAGGCAGCGCAAAAAAGGACGAACACACGGTGAAAAGACGACACAACGAGGAAGAAACGCTTTAAAACTGAAGGTAGCGCTAAAGAGGACGAACACATGGTGAAAACACGACACAACGAAGGAGAAACGATTTAAAACTGAAGGCAGCGCAAAACAGAACGAACACACGGTGAAAAGCCGACACAACGACGAAGAAACGCTTTAAAACTGAAGGCAGCGCAACAAAAGACGAACACACGGGGAAAAGACGACACAACGAGGAAGAAACGCTTTAAATCTGAAGGCAGCGCAAAAAAGGATGAACACACGGTGAAAAGACGACTCAACGAGGAAGAAACGCGATAAAACTGAAGGCAGCATAAAAAAGGACGAACACACGTTGAAATGATGACACAACGACGAAGAAACGCTTTAAAACTGAAGGCAGCGCAAAAAAAGACTAACACACGGTGAAAAGACGACACGACGAGGAAGAAACGCTTTAAATCTGAAGGTAGCGCTAAAAAGGACGAAAACACGGTGAAAAGACGACACAACAAAGAAGAAACGCTTTAAAACTGAAGGCAGCGCAAAAAAGGACGAACACACGGTGAAAAGCCGACACAACGACGAATAAACGATTTAAAACTGAAGGAAGCCTTAAAAAAGACGAACACGTTGAAAAGACGACACATCGACAAAGAAATGCTTTAAAACTGAAGGTAGCGCTGAAAAGAACGAACACACGGTGAAAAGACGACACAACGACGAAGAAACGCTTCAAAACTGAAGGCAGCGCAAAAAATGACGAACACCTGTTGAAAAGACAACACAACGACGAAGAAACGCTTTAAAACTGAAGGCAGCGGTAGAAAGGACGAACACACGGTGAAAAGACGACACATCGACGAAGAAAGCCTTTAAATCTGAAGGCAGCGCAAAAAAGGATGAGCACACGGTGAAAAGACGACTCAACGAGGAAGAAACGCTTTAAAACTAAAGGCAGCACAAAAAAGGACGAACACACGTTGAAATGATGACACAACGACGAAGATACGCTTTAAAACTGAAGGCAACGCAAAAAAAGACGAACACACGGTGAAAAGACGACACGACGAGGAAGAAACGCTTTAAAACTGAAGGTAGCGCTAAAAAGGACGAAAACACGGTGAAAAGACGGCACAACAAAGAAGAAACGCTTTAAAACTGAAGGCAGCGCAAAAAAAGACGTACAGACAGTGAAAAGACGACACAACGAGGAAGAAACGCTTTAAAACTGAGGGTAGCGCTAAAAAGGACGAAAACACAATGAAAAGACGACACAACGACGAAGAAAAACTTTAAAACAGAAGGCACCGCAAAAAAGGACGGACACACGGTGGAAAGAGAACACAACGAGTAAGAAACGCTTTAAAACTGAAGGTAGCGCTAAAAATGACGAACACATGGTGAAAAGACGACACAACGACGAAGAAACGCTTTAAAACTGAAGGCAGCGCTAAAAAGGACGAACACATGGTGAAAAGACGACACAACAAAGAAGAAACGCTTTAAAACTGAAGGCAGCGCAAAAAAGGACGAACACACGGTGAAAAGACGACACAACGAAGAAGAAACGCTTTAAAACTGAAGGCAGCGCAAAAAAGCACGAACACACGGTGAAAAGACGACACATCGACGAAGAAACGCTTTAAAACTGAAGGCAGCTCAAAAAAGGACGAACGCATGGTGAAAAGACGACACGAGGAAGAAACACTTTAAAACTGAAGGTAGTCCTAAAAAGGACGACCACATGGTGAAAAGACGACACAACGACGAAGAAACACTTTAAAACTGAAGGCAGCGCAAAAAAGGACAAACACATGGTGAGAAGACGACACAACGACGAAGAAACGCTTTAAAACTGAGGGCAGCGCAAAGAAGGATGAACACACGGTGAAAAGACGACACGACGAAGAAACGCTTTAAAACTGAAGGCAGCGCAGAAAAGGACGGACAAACCTTGAAAAGATGACACAACGACGAAGAAACGCTTTAAAACTGAAGGCAGCGGAAAAAAGGACGAAAACACGGTGAAAAGACAACACAACGAAGAAGAAACGCTTTAAAACTGTAGGCAGCGCAAAAAAGGACGAACACACGGTGAAAAGACGATACAACGAGGAAGAAACGCTTTAAAACTGAAGGTAGCGCTAAAGAGGACGAACACATGGTGAAAACACGACACAACGAAGAAGAAACGATTTAAAACTGAAGGCAGCGCAAAACAGAACACACACGGTGAAAAGCCGACACATCGACAAAGAAATGCTTTAAAACTGAAGGTAGCGCTAAAAAGAACAAACACACGGTGAAAAGACGACACAACGATGAAGAAACGCTTTAAAACTGAAGGCAGCGCAAAAAATGACTAACACTTGTTGAAAAGACAACACAACGACGAAGAAACGCTTTAAAACTGAAGGCAGCGGAAGAAAGGACGAAAACACGGTGAAAAGACGACACATCGACGAAGAAAGCCTTTAAATCTGAAGGCAGCGCAAAAAAGGATGAACACACGGTGAAAAGACGACTCACCTAGGAAGAAACGCGATAAAACTGAAGGCAGCACAAAAAAGGACGAACACACGTTGAAATGATGACACAACGACGAAGAAACGCTTTAAAACTGAAGGCAGCGCAAAAAAAGACGAACACACGGTGAAAAGACGACACGACGAGGAAGAAACGCTTTAAAACTGAAGGTAGCGCTAAAAAGGACGAAAACACGGTGAAAAGACGACACAACAAAGAAGAAACGCTTTAAAACTGAAGTCAGCGGAAAAAAGGACGAACACACGGTGAAAAGACGACACAACGAAGAAGAAACGCTTTAAAACTAAAGGCAGCGCAAAAAAGGACAAACACACGGTGAAAAAAGGACACAACGAGGAAGATACGCTTTAAAACTGAAGGCAGCGCAAAAAAAGACGTACAGACAGTGAAAAGACGACACAACGAGGAAGAAACGCTTTAAAACTGAGGGTAGCGCTAAAAAGGACGAACACACAATGAAAAGACGACACAACGACGAAGAAAGGCTTTAAAACTGAAGGCACCGCAAAAGAGGACGGACACACGGTGGAAAGAGAACACAACGAGCAAGTAACGCTTTAAAACTGAAGGTAGCGCTAAAAAGGACGAACACATGGTGAAAAGACGACACAACGACGAAGAAACGCTTTAAAACTGAAGGCAGCGCAAAAAAGGACGAACACACGGTGAAAAGACGACACAATGAGGAAGAAACGCTTTAAAACTGAAGGCAGCGCTAAAAAGGACGAACACATGGTGAAAAGACGACACAACAAAGAAGAAACGCTTTAAAACTGAAGGCAGCGCAAAAAAGGACGAACACACGGTGAAAAGACGACACAACGAAGAAGAAACGCTTTAAAACTGAAGGCAGCGCAAAAAAGGAGGAACACATGGCGAAAAGACGACACGAGGAAGAAACGCTTTAAAACTTAAGCTAGTCCTAAAAAGGACGAAAACACGGTGAAAAGACGACACAACAAAGAAGAAACGCTTTAAAACTGAAGTCAGCGGAAAAAAGGACGAACACACGGTGAAAAGACGACACAACGAAGAAGAAACGCTTTAAAACTAAAGGCAGCGCAAGAAAGGACAAACACACGGTGAAAAAAGGACACAACGAGGAAGATACGCTTTAAAACTGAAAGCAGCGCAAAAAAAGACGTACAGACAGTGAAAAGACGACACAACGAGGAAGAAACGCTTTAAAACTGAGGGTAGCGCTAAGAAGGACGAAAACACAATGAAAAGACGACACAACGACGAAGAAACGCTTTAAAACTGAAGGCACCGCAAAAGAGGACGGACACACGGTGGAAAGAGAACACAACGAGTAAGAAACGCTTTAAAACTGAAGGTAGCGCTAAAAAGGACGAACACATGGTGAAAAGACGACACAACGACGAAGAAACGCTTTAAAACTGAAGGCAGCGCAAAAAAGGACGAACACACGGTGAAAAGACGACACAATGAGGAAGAAACGCTTTAAAACTGAAGGTAGCGCTAAAAAGGACGAAAACACGGTGAAAAGACGACACAACAAAGAAGAAACGCTTTAAAACTGAAGTCAGCGGAAAAAAGGACGAACACACGGTGAAAAGACGACACAACGAAGAAGAAACGCTTTAAAACTAAAGGCAGCGCAAAAAAGGACAAACACACGGTGAAAAAAGGACACAACGAGGAAGATACGCTTTAAAACTGAAGGCAGCGCAAAAAAAGACGTACAGACAGTGAAAAGACGACACAACGAGGAAGAAACGCTTTAAAACTGAGGGTAGCGCTAAAAAGGACGAACACACAATGAAAAGACGACACAACTACGAAGAAAGGCTTTAAAACTGAAGGCACCGCAAAAGAGGACGGACACACGGTGGAAAGAGAACACAACGAGCAAGTAACGCTTTAAAACTGAAGGTAGCGCTAAAAAGGACGAACACATGGTGAAAAGACGACACAACGACGAAGAAACGCTTTAAAACTGAAGGCAGCGCAAAAAAGGACGAACACATGGTGAAAAGACGACACAATGAGGAAGAAACGCTTTAAAACTGAAGGCAGCGCTAAAAAGGACGAACACATGGTGAAAAGACGACACAACAAAGAAGAAACGCTTTAAAACTGAAGGCAGCGCAAAAAAGGACGAACACACGGTGAAAAGACGACACAACGAAGAAGAAACGCTTTAAAACTGAAGGCAGCGCAAAAAAGGAGGAACACATGGCGAAAAGACGACACGAGGAAGAAACGCTTTAAAACTTAAGCTAGTCCTAAAAAGGACGAAAACACGGTGAAAAGACGACACAACAAAGAAGAAACGCTTTAAAACTGAAGTCAGCGGAAAAAAGGACGAACACACGGTGAAAAGACGACACAACGAAGAAGAAACGCTTTAAAACTAAAGGCAGCGCAAAAAAGGACAAACACACGGTGAAAAAAGGACACAACGAGGAAGATACGCTTTAAAACTGAAAGCAGCGCAAAAAAAGACGTACAGACAGTGAAAAGACGACACAACGAGGAAGAAACGCTTTAAAACTGAGGGTAGCGCTAAGAAGGACGAAAACACAATGAAAAGACGACACAACGACGAAGAAACGCTTTAAAACTGAAGGCACCGCAAAAGAGGACGGACAAACGGTGGAAAGAGAACACAACGAGTAAGAAACGCTTTAAAACTGAAGGTAGCGCTAAAAAGGACGAACACATGGTGAAAAGACGACACAACGACGAAGAAACGCTTTAAAACTGAAGGCAGCGCAAAAAAAGACGAACACACGGTGAAAAGACGACACGACGAGGAAGAAACGCTTTAAAACTGAAGGTAGCGCTAAAAAGGACGAAAACACGGTGAAAAGACGACACAACAAAGAAGAAACGCTTTAAAACTGAAGTCAGCGGAAAAAAGGACGAACACACGGTGAAAAGACGACACAACGAAGAAGAAACGCTTTAAAACTAAAGGCAGCGCAAAAAAGGACAAACACACGGTGAAAAAAGGACACAACGAGGAAGATACGCTTTAAAACTGAGGGTAGCGCTTAGAAGGACGAAAACACAATGAAAAGACGACACAACGACGAAGAAACGCTTTAAAACTGAAGGCACCGCAAAAGAGGACGGACACACGGTGGAAAGAGAACACAACGACGAAGAAACGCTTTAAAACTGAGGGCAGCGCAAAGAAGGATGAACACACGGTGAAAAGACGACACGACGAAGAAACGCTTTAAAACTGAAGGCAGCGCAGAAAAGGACGCACAAACGTTGAAAAGATGACACAACGACGAAGAAACGCTTTAAAACTGAAGGCAGCGGAAAAAAGGACGAAAACACGACGAAAAAGACGACACAACGAAGAAGAAACCTTTAAAACTGAAGGCAGCGCAAAAAAGGACGAACACACGGTGAAAAGACGACACAACGAGGAAGAAACGCTTTAAAACTGAAGGTAGCGCTAAAGAGGACGAACACATGGTGAAAACACGACACAACGACGAAGAAACGATTTAAAACTGAAGGTAGCGCTAAAAAGGACGAACACATGGTGAAAAGACGACACAAAGACGAAGAAACGCTTTAAAACTGAAGGCAGCGCAAAAAAGGATGAACACACGGTGAAAAGACGACACAATGAGGAAGAAACGCTTTAAAACTGAAGGCAGCGCTAAAAAGGACGAACACATGGTGAAAAGACGACACAACAAAGATGAAACGCTTTAAAACTGAAGGCAGCGCAAAAAAGGACGAACACACGGTGAAAAGACGACACAACGAAGAAGAAACACTTTAAAACTGAAGCCAGCGCAAAAAAGGACGAACACACGGTGAAAAGACGACACATCGACGAAGAAACGCTTTAAAACTGAAGGCAGCTCAAAAAAGGACGAACACATAGCGAAAAGACGACACGAGGAAGAAACGCTTTAAAACTGAAGGTAGTCCTAAAAAGGACGACCACATGGTGAAAAGACGACACAACGAAGAAACGCTTTAAAACTGAAGGCAGCGCAGAAAAGGACGCACAAACGTTGAAAAGATGACACAACGACGAAGAAACGCTTTAAAACTGAAGGCAGCGGAAAAAAGGACGAAAACACGACGAAAAAGACGATTCAACGAAGAAGAAACGCTTTAAAACAGAAGGCAGCGCAAAAAAGGACGAACACACGGTTAAAAGACGACACAACGAGGAAGAAACGCTTTAAAACTGAAGGTAGCGCTAAAGAGGACGAACACATGGTGAAAACACGACACAACGAAGAAGAAACGATTTAAAACTGAAGGCAGCGTAAAACAGAACGAACACACGGTGAAAAGCCGACACAATGACGAAGAAACGCTTTAAAACTGAAGGCAGCGCAAAAAAAGACGAACACACGGGGAAAAGACGACACAACGAGGAAGAAACGCTTTAAAACTGAAGGTAGCGCTAAAAAGGACGAAAACACGGTGAAAAGACGACAAAACGACGAAGAAACGCTTTAAAACTGAAGGCAGCGGCAAAAAGGACGAAAACACGGTGAAAAGACGACACAACGAAGAAAAAACGCTTTAAAACTAAAGGCAGCGCAAAAAAGGACGAACACACGGTGAAAAAAGGACACAACGAGGAAGTTACGCTTTAAAACTGAAAGCAGCGCAAAAAAAGACGTACAGACAGTGAAAAGACGACACAACGAGGAAGAAACGCTTTGAAACTGAGGGTAGCGCTAAAAAGGACGAACACACAATGAAAAGACGACACAACGACGAAGAAACGCTTTAAAACTGAAGGCACCGCAATAAAGGACGGACACACGGTGAAAAGAGGGCACAACGACGAAGAAACGCTTTAATACTGAAGGCAGCGCAAAAAAGGACGAACACACGGTGAAAAGACGACACAACGAGAAGGAAACGCTTTAAAACTGAAGGTAGTTCTAAAAAGGACGAACACATGGTGAAAAGAGGACACAACGAAGAAGAAACGCTTTAAAACTGAAGGCAGCGCAGAAAAGGACGGACAAACGTTGAAAAGAGAACACAACGAGGAATGAACGCTTTAAAACTGAAGGTAGCGCTAGAAAGGACGAACACATGATGAAAAGACGACACAACGACGAAGAAACGCTTTAAAACTGAAGGCAGCGCAAAAAAGGACGAACACATGGTGAAAACACGACACAACGAAGAAGAAACGGTTTAAAACTGAAGGCAGCGCAAAAAAGGACGAACACATGGTGAAAAGACGACACAACGAAGAAGAAACGCTTTAAATCTGAAGGCAGCGCAAAAAAGGACGAACACACAGTGAAAAGACGACACAACGAAGAAGAAACGCTTTAAAACTGAAGGCAGCGCAAAAAAGGACGGACACATGGTGAAAAGACGACACAACGAGGAAGAAACGCTTTAAAACTGAAGGCAGCGCAAAAAAGGACGAACACACGGTGAAAAGACGACACAACGAGGAAGAAACGCTTTAAAACTAAAGGTAGCGCTAAAAAGGACGAAAACACGGTGACAAGTCGACACAACAAAGAAGAAACGCTTTAAAACTGAAGTCAGCGGAAAAAAGGACGAACACACGGTGAAAAGACGACACAACGAAGAAGAAACGCTTTAAAACTAAAGGCAGCGCAAAAAAGGACGAACACACGGTGAAAAAAGGACACAACGAGGAAGATACGCTTTAAAACTGAAGGCAGCGCAAAAAAAGACGTACAGACAGTGAAAAGACGACACAACGAGGAAGAAACGCTTTAAAACTGAGGGTAGCGCTAAAAAGGACGAACACTCGGTGAAAAGACGACACAACGACGAAGAAACGCTTTAAAACTGAAGGACGCGTTAAAAAAGACGAACACGTTGAAAAGACGACACAAGGAGGAAGAAACGCTTTAAAAGTGAAGTTAGCGGTAAAAAGGACGAACACATGGTGAGAAGATGACAGAACGAAGAAGAAACGCTAGCGCTTCTTCCTCTTTGTGTTCCTCGACGTCGCGGTCCTCGACGAAGAAACGCAAGCGTTTCTTCCTCGTTGTGTCGTCTTTTCACCGTGTGTTCGTGCTTTGTAGCGCTACCTTCAGTTTTAAAGTTAGGTGAAGGCCGTCTGCTTTTTTAAAAGCACTAAAAAAATCAAGGTACCTAAAAAACTTTAAAACACCCCCCCCCCTCCCGACAAAATATAGACCTAGCTAAAAGTTCATTTACTTTTGCTAAAAATATACCACGAAGAATTGGGGCTACGCATGACCCAATGCAGATACCGTTGCGCTGCAAAGAAAGGCAGGTTGACATAAACAATAAAAGTAGATCTCAGGCAAAACGGCAATAACGATATAAAATTATCTACTGACAAGCCTGTGGAGTTCCCGAATGACACTTCGCCGTTCCCTAACATCCAACAAAAGCTAATCTTGAGGAACTGAATAAAACAAGTCTTGTACATCTACGGAGAAACTAAAGCCAATCTCCAAGCCAATCTGTGGTCTCAAGAAACAGCGCGATATCCGTCGATTTCTTTGTTAGGAACGGATGATCAAAAATAAGTGTTTTGATATGTTTTTGCAGAAACCGACTAACGTTTATTTGCCATGAACCTTCTTCACTAACGATAGTCCGGAATGGAATATCTGGTTTGTGGGTCTTCTTTGTGAAAAATGCGTTTAGGCTACTACCTCTGCTGTTAGCAATATCCCTCGCATGTTTGTCAAGATTTAATTCCTTGCAGAAATGAATAAACTGGCCTTGACACTAACGGCACTTTTCTTAACAGACTAAAATTATATTCATGGCCACTTGCGCTTTTTCACTGTACGTTCCCTTTGGAAGAAGAACAAACCCAGTCTCTCTGTCTGCTTGAACAAGCATAAGGTTGTTTCTTTTGAACAAACAAACCACGGCATTTAACACTCTTCTACGATTGTGCGAGTCAAGAACGTTTGGTGAGCACTTCGGCAGACAGTCTACACCCTCAAGAAGGCAGCAGTCCCGGTCCTCTTCATTTCTTGCTTTCATGGCCAATTTCCTGTTCGTTGCAATCAGCTCATGGGCTGAGACACCAGGCTCCAATCCATATTTTGGGTCCTTCTGCAGGAGACGTGTTACGCTCTCAGACAGGGAAACATTTTCAAGGAAGATTACACTTCTTTTACTCCCCTGTGTTATGTCCCTGTTACCTAAACAAGACAGCAACACGTTCAGAAGGCACCTTCAATGGTACTCCGTGTTTTCATAAGCTGTTTTCATAAGCGACGCTGGCTTCCTTGCAGCGAGCCAATCGGGGTGGTCAACGTAGCAAATCAATCGAAGCCAATCTTGAAAAAGACGAACTTGCCGCCCCAGTTCTGACCGCATTAATTAGCACAGTCTTTTAACGTGTCCCCGCGACGGTTTTACAGGGCCAAAGAGAGCACTTACTTCATCAGCGACGAGGCCCTTGCGGACACAGAAGGCGGTAGTGCCTTACCTGGCATGTAGCGTTCACGATGTGGGCCAGTAAAAGGTCAGTGATACGGGAAAAGCGGAGAACACAGAAGGAAGGGCCCAATGAAAAAAGAAACCTCCTCACGGGCTCGCAATATGCCTTTCGCGAACACAGATCGACTCTGCTTGCACTTCTTCAGCAGAAAGAATACAGCTTACAATTTAAAGTTTCAGGACCGCCAGCTTTCTTTAGGGCTATCTATTGACTTTAGTTAGGCATTCGACTCCACCAGTCATGAACTATTAATAAATAAACTTACCTACTATGGTATCCGTGGTGTCGCCTTAAAATTATTTCGGTCATATATACTTGCAGCATGATGCCAATATGTGTTCATTAACAACAAATCATCAAAAATTTCTTGTGTTTCGGCAGGTGTTCCCCAGGGCAGTATCCTTGGGCTTCTGTTTAATCTTTACGTCAATGATATCGTTAATATTGATCCCGATGCCAAATTCATAATCTATGCCGACGACACTACTGTCCTGTTTTCGTCCTATTGTCGCGAAGAGAGTGTACCGCGGCCCTCTTTGCTGTCTTTCCGGGAATTTTGTGGGCTCCTTTACGCGGGGCAAACCTTTGTACAGAAATGACCTCGACGGCGCCGCGGACAGTGCTGCCGCGCGGCCGCCGTCACCGCCGCGCCTGACGTCACACGGGCACATGTCGCGTCGTCTTCCCACGCTGGGCTGTCAAAAGCTGATTAGTCATGGTCAGAGTGCTTTTGTGTACGGAGTGTTGACGCGACCATTTCTTGACCCCTTGAACTCTGCCGCTTATTGGATGATGTCGGCTTGCCTGATTGGTCGGAGTAACGAAGTAACCCATTGGTGAAGAAGCCTGCGCCTCCCGCCGGTCCGCGGGTCCCTTGGATGCTGGGGAAACTCATTTAAGGAATAGTTTGGGGTAGTTTTGGTAGTGAGCAAGTAGACAGCAGCACACGGTGCATCTCCACCAGGGGACACCAGGCCGGTCAGGCAGGCCGACGACGACGGGTATGACATCGTTCTGTTTGTAGATATTTTTGTACAGTTTAAACTTACGGCAGATGCCAAGGGAATAAACCTAGTTATTCAAATGCTACTCTCGTCGTCGTACCTGCGGATTTGGACCTTCCCCTGGCAGAGCTCATCCCCATTCTTCTTCCGTCTCCCTGGTGAGTTGATGCGTCTGATATCTCACGGCTGCGTCACTTCGCTACAAAGTGGTGGAGTGTGCTGGGTACCGAAGTCCACGCTCTAATACCATGTGCCGTGGCAACAAACCCGAAGAACCTAGCTCTAATAGCTCGACTATGACCAAAGCCCCTACTGTCCTCGCTACCATGTCCACCCCTCCAGCGGAACCTTTCATCGGACCGCCAGTATTTAAAGGCACACCAGAAGAGTCAATATCCGAGTGGCTGGTTTGCTACGAATACGTAGCCTCCCTCAACAACTGGGATGAAGGGACGAAAGTAAAATTTTTATATTTGGCATTAGAGGGCAATGCAAAAAAGTGCCCCACCACGCAAATTTTAACGGGTGCCCCTAATACATGGAAAGAGTGGACGACGCTCATAAAAACGCCTTTCACAAGTCGCCACTCTGTTGAGATCGCATATTTGCGGCTCCAAAACCGAACGCAGCTGCCATCAGAATCTCCCGAAGATTATTATTATGACGTTGTGCAGCTGTGCGCCAGAGCCAATCCATCTATGACGAAGTAGGAGCGGATGCGGCACCTCATGCGCGGATTGCGTCCGGACGTGCTGGAAAAAATTCTTATTGCAAACCCGGACAGCTGCTCTGCTTTCCTCGAAATTTTACGCCGAATTGATTGGGCAGCTTTTTTGATGGTGCGTGCGTCGCAACCAGAAGCGACCGGCACCTATATCTCTGCCGGCCAGCAGTCGTGCAACCCATTCGCCTCGGCACCTGCCGCCGGAGTGACACCCGCTGGAGCAACAGTGCTGCCGCCTCCAACATGTCTCGCCACCTGCGCTGCGGCAGAGCGTCACTGCCCGCGAGAGGCTACCGACCGCGACAGGGACTTGAGGACGATCGCGGACTCTATAGCCTCATTATTTGACCGCCTGAAAGGTATCGAACAAGATGTACGTCGTCCTCCAGTGCCTCGGCCAGCGAGAAATACCCGTGACGACGACGAGCGACCACACTGCCAGCTATGCGACCGCATCGGCCACTTTGCGCCCCAGTGCCGGGAATGGCTCCAGGAAAAGGGACCCCAGGGGAACGAGCAGCGCTCTAACTTTGAGCAAAGCAAATCCGACACTCTTTCCCGACTTCCGCATGATTCCGCACCAGCAAGCGAAGAAAATCCCTTACCGTTGCTCGTGCTGGATCATGTGGACATCGGGGAAAAGCAGAGAGAGGGTTCATGGATGCGAGAAGTAATACAGCACCTAGAGCAGCCGAGTGCGCCCGTTGCCAGAAAAACGAAAAGAACGGCACGGAGCTTTCGCTTGATCGGCGGTGTGTTGTATAGAAGAGCGAAAGGCTTTCAAGACGGTCGCACGGCACTTGTTGTCCCAGGGTGTTTGAGGTCGGAGGTGTTACGGCACTGTCATGTCGATAGCTCGGCGGGCCACCTCGACGTCAGGCGCATCTGGGGGAAAGTTCGCCGCCGTTATTTCTGGCCAAAAATGTTTTGCCACGTCAACAAGTACGTCCTATCCTGCTCTGACTGCCAGAAACAGCCGCTCGCCCACAGAAAGCCAGCCAGTGTCGCCCCCTTTGTTAGCTCCAAAAATGAGCCTCTACTTCAGGAAGGCCAAGGAACACAACGCGGAACCCAGGACGCCAAGAAAGCTGCCCACCAAACCGACTCTGCTCAGATTCTAGCCGACCAAACCGGCAAAAAACGCGACGCTTTTAATGTTGCGCGATTAGAACCGTGCCACGTCAGGCAGTGCTCCGATGATGACGACGCAGACGGCAAATCTGATAACGAACGTCCAAAGAAAAAGAAAATGTGTTGTGTTCGTCGCGTTGAGCAACAATGTAGTTGTCGTGGTAACCAGAGGCATGCCCCGGGTAATCGTGTGTGTGAGATGTCGACTAGTGATCGAGGACAAGCCAAGAACCCGTACGGGACTGAACTTTACTCCAAATGGAGTACATATAACTGGAAGACATTCCACAACGAGGCCGATCCGATAACTATCACTGCTTACGACACGGACACTGATGTCTATCACAGCGCAAGCGAATAACCTTCATTGTTAATTTTATTGTGTAGCGCGCGCGAATGAACTTTGTTTCTTGTCTTGTGCATTTTGTTTCCATTTTGTCAAAACTTGTTTGTTTTGTTTTACGTGATGCTAAATCTTCCTTACGGATACTTCAGTTTTTTATATGAATCCCTAATGTGCGCGTTTAACTTCTTGAGCCATGTTTTATTTTGTAGTAATGATTTGTAACGAGTGGGACACTCTTTTTCGTAGGGGGGAGGTGTCGCGAAGAGAGTGTACCGCGGCCCTCTTTGCTCTCTTTCCGGGAATTTTGTGGGCTCCTTGACGCGGGGCAAACCTTTGTACACAAATGACCTCGACGGCGCCGCGGACAGTGCTGCCGCGCGGCCGCTGCCACCGCCGCGCCTGACGTCACACGTGCACATGTCGCGTCGTCTTCCCACGCTCGGCTGTCAAAAGCTGATTGGTCATGGTCAGAGTGCTTTTGTGTACGGAGTGTTGACGCGACCATTTCTTGACCCCTTGAACTCTGTCGCTTATTGGATGATGTTGGCTTGCCTGATTGGTCGGAGTAACGAAGTAACCCATTGGTAAAGAAGCCTGCGCCTCCCGCCGGTCCGCGGGTCCCTTGGATGCTGGGGAAACTTATTTAAGGAATAGTTCGGGGTAGTTTTGGTAGTGAGCAACTAGACAGCAGCAGACGGCGCATCTTCACCAGGGGACACCAGGCCGGTCAGGCAGGCCGACGACGACGGGTATGACATCGTTCTGTTTGTAGATATTTTTGTACAGTTTAAACTTACGGCAGATGCCAAGGGAATAAACCTAGCTATTCAAATGCTACTCTCGTCGTCGTACCTGCGGATTTGGACCTTCCCCTGCCAGAGCTCATCCCCATTCTTCTTCCGTCTCCCTGGTGAGTTGATGCGTCTGATATCTCACGGCTGCGTCACTTCGCTACACTATGATGCTTCGGAGCTAGTGTCAGTGGCTAACTGACACTAGAGTGGGCGCGGTGGAGCGGCAGCCATGCAGTCGCTCAAAAACCCGATCTTGCTTTTTGTGCAGTTTATCGCTCGGTCTGGCACGTGGCTACAACCTTCGGATCCAGTGATCACAGGCTGTCCGTCACCAGCGTTGCTGACGGTCCCGATCTTCAATAATGCGTCCTCATGTCATCAGTTATGCTTTACCGGGTGCATCCCTTCCATGGTCAGCAGGTCGACAACCCTGCTGGCGACTGCAGCGACGCAGGGGGATATAAAAGCACTGGAAATCCTACGCCCCTTCAGTGGGCAAGGTGGAGCGGCAGCCATGCAGTCACTCAAAAACCCGATCTTGCTTTTTGTGCAGTTTATTGCTCGGTCTGGCACGTGGTTACAACCTTCGGATCCAGTGATCACAGGCTGTCCATCACCAGCGTTGCTGACGGTCCCGATCTTCAATAATGCGTCCTCATGTCATCAGTTATGCCTTGCCGGGCATATCCCTTCCATGGTCAGCAGGTCGACAACACTGCTGGCGACTGCAGCGACGCAGGGGGATATAAAAGCACTGGAAATCCTACGCCCCTTCAGTGGGCACGGTGGAGCGGCAGCCATGCAGTCGCTCAAAAACCCGATCTTGCTTTTTGTGCAGTTTATCGCTCGGTCTGGCACGTGGCTACAACCTTCGGATCCAGCGATCACAGGCTGTCCATCACCAGCGTTGCTGACGGTCCCGATCTTCAATAATGCGTCCTAATGTCATCAGTTATGCTTTACCGGGCACATCCCTTCCATGGTCAGCAGGTCGACAACACTGCTGGCAACTGCAGCGACGCAGGGGGATATAAAAGCACTGGAAATCCTACGCCCCTTCAGTGGGCACGGTGGAGCGGCAGCCATGCAGTCGCTCAAAAACCCAATCTTGCTTTTTGTACAGTTTATCGCTCGGTCTGGCACGTGGCTACAACCTTCGGATCCAGCGATCACAGGCTGTCCATCACCAGCGTTGCTGACGGTCCCGATCTTCAATAATGCGTCCTCATGTCATCAGTTATGCTTTACCGGGCACATCCCTTCCATGGTCAGCAGGTCGACAACACTGCTGGCGACTGCAGCGACGCAGGATGATATAAAAGCACTGGAAATCCTACGCCCCTTCATTGGGCACGGTGGAGCGGCAGCCATGCAGTCGCTCAAAAACCCGATCTTGCTTTTTGTGCAGGTTAGTAAACCCCCCTTTCTCTATTGTAAGCGGACTAGCGACGTCTGCCTGCTGCTCCTACCGTGCCCAAGTGTGCTTTTTCAGTGCTTGTACGAGTGCGTATTTGTTACGAAGCTCTTAATGTGTTGCGGTGACGTTGAACTTAACCATGGTCCTACTAACAAAGAAATACTTGATGCTATCACTAAACTTTCTGAAAACGTTGACCACCGTCACGATGAACTCAAGGCAGCTCTCGACGACTTAAAGACAAAGCAGGAGGTCTTAGTACAGACCGTCACTAACCTATCAGTAAGATTGTGCGCGGTTGAATCCTTTGTGGAGTCATTCAACGGTTCTGCAGCTCCTAATGATGCACCACGTCTAATTACCGAAGCTGTCAGCATGGAAGGCCGGGCACTCAATTCACGACTGGACGATCTTGAAGACAGGTCGAGACGAGATAACCTGTTGTTCTTTGGAATACCGGACTGCCTGCCTGAGACATGGGCTCAGCCAGAAGGCCTTGTTCAAGACGTTTTGTCTCGTAACCTTAAAATACAAATTTCCGACTCGGAAGTTTCCCGAGCACACAGATTAGGATCCTACACAGATAAAAAGACTCGGTCAATTATCATCAAGTTTTCGTCGTCTAAAGTCAGGGATGCAGTCTGGGCGCAGAAATATAAGCTCAAGGGAACTGGTGTATCAGCTAGCGAAGATTATTGCAGAGCTACGCGAAACTCAAGGAGGAAACTAGCAGAATTTGCAAAGGTAGCCGGGAAGACGTACTCTCTTCGCATGAATAAACTGATCATGGACAAAAAAACGTACGTGTACTGCTCAGTAAGTGACAGCATACGCGAAATTGCTTCAGCACGATCAGTAGATACGCATGATAGCGCTGGCACTGTAACTGCACGTGCTGGCACTTCCAGTTCATCATAGCTATGTCCGCCCAGATCGTGCGCAAAAGACGCCTCTATTTTTCTTTCCAATATACGGAGTATTCTGAATAAACGCGTGGAATTGTCTTCCGCTATTGATTCCTGCTCTGCTGATATTGTTGGTCTGACGGAGACTTGGCTTTCTGCAATAGTTAAAAATGAAGAAATTGTGGATTGTGAGAAGTGCTACAAATTTTACCGATGTAATCGTGATTACCGGTCTGGTGGTGGTGTTCTGCTGGCGGTTGCGGATAGTCTTGCTTCCCATGTTATTCCAATTGTATCCTCGCTTGAGCTTGTATGTGCGCGCGTGCTCATTGATTCTCGCGAAATAATTTTGTGTGTCTGTTATCGGCCACCAACTGCATCGTTGTCCTTCTGTAATGAACTGCACGATGTTGTCAATCAGCTGTTCGTCAGATACCCAAAATTACCACTCTTCTTACTTGGCGACTTCAATTTTCCTGACATCAGATGGGAACGAGACTTGGCTTCCTTAAAACACAACTCAGCTGAAAGCAAAGAATTTTTAACTTTTTGTCACGACTTCAACTTAACTCAGCTTGTTCACTTTCCCACTCGGATAACTTCCACTTGCGCTAATATTCTAGACTTAATACTTACCACTACACCAGACCTAGCTACCGGCTTAACTCATTTACCGGGAATTAGCGATCACTCGATAATTCACTTCAATCTACGGGCAAATATTTCTAACAAGAAAAAAACTAGGGTCATCCAAGACTACGGCAAAGCAGACGTAACTGGCATGAATGGGGAATTTCAGGTCTTTGCTGATCGGTTTTTCGCCGGTTTTGAGCAGCGATCGGTTGAGGACGACTGGTTCCTTTATAAAAACAAACTCTTGTCTCTTATTGACCGTTTTGTACCTAAAAGGAAAGTTTCATCATGTACTCGCTCACCATGGTTCAATAACACGTTAAAGCGCATGCGCAACAAAAAGAAGCGGATATTTCGACGCGCAAAATTCACAGCCAGAATAGACCACTGGTCTTGCTATCAAAAATTTAACAGAGAATTCTGTACTGCGCTCTCAAAAGCCAAGAAGGAATTCTTTGATAAAACTCTTCCTTTACTACTTCGTTCTAATCCCCGTAAATTTTGGAGCATTATTAACGGTACTAAAAGGACACACATTCAGTTAATCCAGTCTGATGTCCCAGTAATTCAAAGCGAATCCTGCAATGTTCTGAACAATGAATTTGTTACTCATTTTCATAAGAGCACTCCCACAGTATTTCCGCATATACCAAAAACCAATTTCTTCCCAATGGATTATATTGCTATTGATGCAGTTGGTGTCGAAAGGCTGATTGTCAACTTAAAAGTGTCTTCGTCGGCCGGTCCAGATTGTATTTCATCAAAAATGCTGAAGTGTACGCAAGTTTATTCCGCACTGATGTTGTCAAAGTTTTTTCAACAGTCACTACAGATGTCTACACTGCCCTCTGATTGGAAGATAGGGAAGGTGGTCCCTGTGCATAAATCTGGTGATGTACATTCCCCCAATAATTATCGCCCCATATCATTAACATCCATTCCAGTAAAAATCCTAGAGCATATAATATACTCGCACCTCATTGAATTCCTTGAGTCCAATTCCTTCTTCAGCATTTATCAGCATGGATTCCGTAAAGCAGTTTCGTGCGAAACGCAATTGTTATGTTTTACTAACGACTTGTTTATTAACGCGGATCATGACTTTGATACTGATTGCATATATTTAGATTTTGCTAAAGCATTTGACTCCGTCTCACACGATCTACTTATCTTCAAGCTTAATCAACTTAACATAGACCCCAATGTACTTGCATGGATTAAGGAATTTCTCTCGAACCGTAGTCAGTATGTGAAGACTAACGACTTCTCTTCACGTAATTCTGCCGTAACATCTGGTGTCCCGCAAGGGTCCGTTTTGGGCCCTCTGCTCTTCTTGATTTATATTAATGATCTTCCTACTTGCCTTTCTTCCTCAACTGTCCGACTGTTTGCAGATGACTGCGTGGTTTACCAGAAAATTACTAACCATGACGATTATCTCAATCTGCAACGTGATCTAGATAGGGTATTTGAATGGTGCAGTCAATGGCTCATGACACTTAATACAACTAAATGTAAAAGTATGCAGGTTTCTCGTCACAGCACTAATCATTGTCCGCGTACTTACTGCCTTAATAATATTCCAGTACCATCTGTTAACAGCTATAAATACCTTGGTGTTCATATTTCTTCTAATCTATCGTGGAATACGCATGTAGAATATGTAACTAACAACGCCAATCGCATGCTTGGTTATCTGCGTCGAAACTTTTTTGATGCCCCATCGTCCCTGAAGTTAACACTTTACAAAACCTTGGTACGTTCTAAATTAGAGTACGCATGCGCCATATGGGATCCTACTCAGACTACACTCATTCAAACTCTTGAAGCCATTCAGAATCGCGGCGCACGTTTCATCTTGTCGAATTATTCACGTCATTCCAGTGTCACATCTATGAAGAAAACCCTAAATTTGCCTGACCTTTCGTTGCGTCGAAAGTCATCTCGCCTTAATCTTTTTCACAAAATCTATTATTATAACAACGAGATGAAGGACGTTTTGTTTCATCCACCTCATTACATATCTTCAAGGACCGATCATCGCTTCAAGGTGGGGCTACCTTCTTGTTGCACAAAATTGTGTAATGACTCTTTTGTTCCTAGAACAAGTGTCGCATGGAACCACCTTCCCTCCAAAATAGCCAGCATAGCTGATGACCACCAGTTCAAGATCGCTTTACAAGACGCCTTGTAATATTTTTGTTTGTTTGTTTGCTGCACGCCTTGTCATTTCTTCCCCACTCCTTTCTGTAGTGCCTTTGGGCCCTGAAAGTATTTTAAATAAATAAATAAACTCTTGTTTGGAAAGAATATGTTTATGGTCACGAGAAAATGGTCTCAACATCAACACTGAAAAAACAAAGGCAGTTTTATTTAAACCGAAAAATAAGAATACCTGTCTTTGTAGGGACGTGGTGTTATGGTCTTCTAAAATTGAAGTCGTCCCTTCTGCGAAAACACTCGGGGTCTTTTTTGATGAAAATATGAGCTGGAGCGATCATATTGATTTTCTTGCATTCAAACTATCCCAAATTACTGGACGCGTTTTCACTATTCGCTACATGCCTCGGAAGATTAAAATGTTGATTTATAATGTTTTGTTTGCAAGCCACCTTCATTATTGCTGCCTTATTTGGGGCACCACGTGTGTCACAAATATTAACCGCTTGCTTGTAATAGAAAAGAAAATTGTTCGCGTAATTAGTCACACGCCATTTGCCTCCTTATCTGAGCCCCTATTTAAAAAACTTCGGGTAATTAAAGTCAGTGATATGTTTAACTACCACCTTGCTCTTGGACACCTAAAAGAAACCAAGCAGAACTTGAGCCTTGTTTCATCTCTGGCTAGATTAAAACACACCATCCCATGTTATAACACCAGGTCCCCGGAATACTGGCATGTGCCGCATGTGCGTTCAACCTATGTTAACCAAATGACTTGTTACTCTCTCCCCACTCTGCAGAATAATCTCAGATTTGTGTCCATCGATGTACCTAATTGTTCTGGCAGAGAACTGTATAACTTCTATTGCCCCAAGAATTGGGTTTAACCATGTACCTTATGTTTTTCTTTTCAAGAGTATTGTGTATCTATATGCCTACATTGTTTGTTTTTCCCGAGCTGTTTCATGTGTGAAGCAAATTGTTTAAGTGATATCTATGTACTACATGCCATTACTCTCTTTCCTTTCTGCTTTTTCATTGTTCCTCTTTCCTTTCTTTTTTTCTTCTCATTTTTTATCTCGCTCTTGCTGTCTGCTGCCTTTTGGACCTTCTGGTTATTAGGACCAGTCAAGTTGCTTTCGTAGCAACTTTTTTCCTAATGCCTTGTCACTTTCTACCCCTAGTTTTTACGAATAGAGGTATTATTATTATTAGCAGAAGCTTGGTGTGGGCGAGTTGGTTTTGCATACTTGAAGAAAAGAGCGCTACGAAGACGTGGACTAAAAGAAGAACGTGTACGATGGATAAGGCGCTACTTCTAATTAAATGTTTTTTGAAGAAACAGGACTTTAAATAGATACAACCTAGAATGGCCCATCGTGACATCACGACCTTCCTATCTCATTAGAAAAGCTCTCTTTCTCGGTGAGCGTCACTGAAGGGCAGCTAATGCACGTGCCCTCGGCCTTTGCAATGTAGAAAGCTTCTAATATCTCCCGTTCTAGTCTATCTCTAGACCATGCCAGAAAGCTGGTGTCGCGAAGATACGGACGGCAATTGTGACGTTTACAGTGTTCTGACAGATGACCCCCCGCATTGTTATTTACGGCCCAATTGTGCTCACGCGCCCTTTCATTAAAACACCGTCTGGTTTGACCGATATAAACCTGTTGGAAACTTAGGGGTATCTCATATACGACATTACTTTTGCAAGCTGTGTACTGCGCTGCATGTTTCTTAGAGCATGGTTCGGGTTTTGCTTTTGTCATCATAGGGCATATCTTCGCCAGCTTACACGGTGCACTGAAGAGAAGATTAACACTGTGCCTTTGCGCCACCTTCTTGAGGTTGTGGGACACCCTGTGCCAATAAGGAATCACATGTAATCTCTTCCTATCAAATGGCTTTTTTGTGTTAGTGCCCTCTCTTACCTGTTTGTTCTTTTGAAGAAGCTTATCGCAAAAGCTAGAGATCAAGAGTGAAGGGAAACCGGCTAGGCGTAGCCTTGAAACTTGGTTATTGAAGCTGCTTTCTATTTTGCGGTTGCAAGATTTAATTAGCGCTTCTTTTAGACAAGTCATTGCAACTCCTCCTTTTACTAGCTTGGAGTGCGCAGTGTCGTATGAATTTAGCTGCTTGTTCAATCTCGGCTGGTATTCGAAACATACATGCGTGCTCATCAAAGTGCGATTGAGGTCCAGAAAGCAAATGCTGTTATCACAAGGCCTTTCGCACGTGAAGTTTAGATCCTTCGATGCATTTCTAAATGTGTTAATTATAGATTGATTCAACAGTGTCATCTAGCCTAGACCATGGAACGTCGTTAACAACCACCAGGTAGTCATCGACGTACCTCATTATGAAAGGAGCACATGACTGATTCAGAGTGCTATTTACGCACTCGTCGAAGGCGCTGAGAAAGATGTCTGAAAGAATGGGAGCGAGCGACGATCCAATGCAAATACCCTTGCGTTAGACATAGTGTTGGTTTTTGAAACTAACGACAGTGGAATGAAGATAAATGCTTAACAGTTCTAAAAACTGGCCACTATTCACCCCGGTTGCACACCTGAACCTAACTTCACCAAAGTCTTCAATTTTGTTCCTAATGGCACTGAGCACTCCATCATGAGGAATCGCATAATACAGGTCATCAACGTCCAGTGAAAACGCGTACACATTGCTCCAGGTTCTTTGTTCTAAAGTCAGCACGACTTCTCTAGAGCTGCGCACAAGGAAAGGGTCATATAGGGGTAACTGGCATAAATGGCACTTCAGGTAGTGCCCTACTTGCATCTGCCCTAGCTGTCTTCTTCTCAGAGACAATAGCCCTAAAGGGGTAGTCAGGCTTGTGGGTCTTCCCGGAGAAAAATATTTCCAAGACACCTACCTCAGCCCTGTTCGTCGCCTTCCGCAGAGCCTTCCGAACACGTTTAGAAATGCATCGGAGGCTCTAAACTTGCGCCGTGTAAAAGTGCACCGTGTAAGCTGGCCAAGATATGACCTATGATGACAAAAGCAAAACCCGAAAAATGCTCTAAGAAACATGTAGCGCAGTACACGGCTTGCAAAAGTAATGTCGCATATGAGATACCCCTAAGTTGCCAACAGGTTTATATCGGTCAAACCGGACGGTGTATTAATGAAAGGGCACGTGAGCACAATTGCACCGTAAATAACAATGCGGGGGGCAATCTGGCAGAACACTGTAAACGTCTCAATTGCCGTCCGTATCTTCGCCACACCAGGTTTCTGGCACAGTCCAGAGATAGACTAGAACGGGAGATCATCATCATCATCATCATCATCATCGTCATGGTTACGCCCACTGCAGGGCAAAGGCCTCTCCCATACTTCTCCAACAACCCCGGTCATGTACTAATTCTGGCCATGTCGTCCCTGCAAACTTCTTAGTCTCATCCGCCCACCTAACTTCCTACCGCCCCCTGCTACGCTTCCCTTCCCTTGGAATCCAGTCCGTAACCCTTAATGACCATCGGTTATCTTTCCTCCTCATTACATGTCCGGCCCATGCCCATTTCTTGTTCTTGATTTCAACTAAGATGTGATTAACTCGCGTTTGTTCCCTTACCCAGTGTGCTCTTTTGTTATCCCTTAACGTTACATCCATCATTCTTTCCATAGCTCGTTGCGTCGTCCTCAATTTAAGTAGAACCCTTTTCGTAAGCCTCCAGGTTTCTGCCCCGTAGGTGAGTACTGGTAAGACAAAGCTATTATACACTTTTCTCTTGAGGGATAATGGCAACCTGCTGTTCATGATCTGAGAATGCCTGCCAACGCACCCCAGCCCATTCTTATTCTTCTGATTATTTCCATCTCATGATCCGGATCCGCCATCACTACCTGTCCTAAGTAGATGTATTCCCTAGCCATTTCGAGTGTCTCGCTACATATTGTAAATTGCTGTGCTCTTCCGAGACTGTTAAACATTACTTTAGTTTTCTGTAGATTAATTTTTAGACCCACTCTTCTGTTTGCCTCTCTAGGTCAGTGAGCATGCATTGCAATTGGTCCCCTGTGTTACTAAGCAAGGCGAATCGCAAGTTACTAAGGTATTCTCCATTAACTTTTATCGCCAAATCTTCCCAATCCAGGCCTCTGAATACCTGCTGTAAACACGCTGTGAATAGCATTGGAGTGATCGTATCTCCCTGCCTGACGCCTTTCTTTATTGGGATTTTGTTGCTTTCTTAATGGAGGACTATGGTGGCTGTGGAGCCACTACAGATATCTTTCAGTATTTTTACATACGGCTCGTCTAGACCCAGATTCCGTAATGCCTCCATGACTGCTGAGGTTTCGACAGAATCAAACGCTTTCTCGTAATCAATGAAAGCTACATCACGGGGGATATTAGAAGCTTTCTACATTGCAATGGCCGAGGGCACGTGCATTAGCTGCCCTTCAGTGACGCTTACCGAAAAAGAGATAGCTTTTCTATTGAGATAGGGAGGTCGTGATGTCACGATGGACCATTCTAGGTCGTATCTATTTAAAATCCTGTTTTTTAAAAAAAACATTTAGTTGGAAGTAGCGCCTTGTCCATCATACATGTTCTTCTTTTAGTCCGCTTCTTCGTAGCGCTCTTTTCTTCAAGTACTATTATTTTTATTATTATGAACAAGAAAGGTACTTCATTAAAACTTCTTTCTGGGCGAGTTGGTCCATACTTGATATAAAAATTGTAACAGCGCAAACACATGCAACCACGAAGTAACAAGGACGAGACACAAGCGCTGACTGTCAACTAAACTTTATTGATGGAATACGGATACCTTATATAAGGGGAAAGCAGAAGTGTAGGGTGCGATACAATTGGGGAAAATGACATTGCGCATCGATGAACGAACGTGCCGGCAGTCAAATGAATCAGGCGCAGAAAGAAACTTAGAAAAAACTAGATAAAACTAGAAAAAAGAAAAAAAGGCGAGGGATATGCTAACATACAATCAAATCAGTAAGCGGTGGCTTCCAAGAAGTGAAGCTCCGCAGCAAAAAGCTATACAGAGCGTGTGCTTACGCACTTGCTGCCATATTTCTGTATGTGGAACGCTTCCAAACTGACGCGCGCCGTCGCGTCGGCACTGTTACCGAGAATCTTCATCTCTCCCAATCGAGCCGCACAACATGCCCGAAATATAAGTAACCTAAAGGACAAGTATGCACATATGGTCGCGCGCGTAATTGAATGCACAGATTGCGAGGCTCCATTCGGGCATGCATTTCTAATGGTGTCTACTTGCTTTTGAATGAATGACTGTGTGGTTTTTATTGGCGCAAGGGCCACGTATGGCCAAAAAGAGCGCCATGCAAGTGTTAGTGATTTCGCAGTGGAGTTATGAATTCTGTGAAGTTGATGTGACGTGGCTGTAAAGGGGCCTAAAATATAGTCACTGTAAATGGCGTAAAACATACGTGTAATAAAATTATGGGGATGACAAATGACGTGTACTATAGCATTAAGGTGCATTGCAAAATAATGATACGATATAAGAAAAATGCGTAGGTTTCTAAAATTAACTAGAGCACCATGGCCTCGTTAGAGCGCTTGAGACACAAGGGCCTGGAGGCATGTGCTATATAAAACAACTATCACAGCGGCATCCTCTGGGGAGAGGATGCGCTACGAAGTTATTGGGCTCATAACATGTAGGACAACCTCATTAAAAATATTGAGGACTGCTTTGGTGTTGAAAAATGGTTCTTTACTAAGAAACATAGCTGAGTAAAGAGGTATGCAATAACGATATGCGAGAGGAAAATACTTCTTTCTGTCAGGTTCGGCTTTGCTACACTCCAAGAGGACGTGAAGGACGGTCAGCCTCTCACCACATCGACCACAGTTTGGCGGTTAATTTGAAGTAAGCAGAAAATTGTGTGTACCAAATGTGTGCCCTATTCTGAGGCGGCCGAAGAGGACATCTGTTCGCCGTGATTTTGATGGGGAGGGCCAAAAACCTAGCTGTGGCTTTTTAACGTGCAGTTTATTGTTTATTTCTGCGTTCCACATACGTTGCCAGTGTTGTCGCAGTTTCGTACGCAAGAAAGACTTCAGATCTGTGACAGGGACAGCAGCTGTAGAAAAAGTGTTTAGTGGTGTGAGTGATGTGGCCTTTTATCAGCCAGTATATTACCCTCGATACCTCTATGGCCAGGTACCCAGCATATTACTACATGTATATGTGATATATAAATACCGCATAAGAGGGAGTAAAGTTCAATGAAAACAGGATTTTTAAGCTTTTGTAATGAAATTAACGCTTTTACGAGACTTAGCGAGTCTGTGTATGCAATTGCTCTGTCGAGTTTTAATTTCTGTATAAGTCTTACTGCAGACGGTACTGCATGAGCTTCTGCAATGAAGATACTTGCTTGCGGGTTCAATAAGTCAGATATAGAAAGAGTGGGACCAACAGCAGCATAAGATACACCAGCGTGTGATTTAGACGCGTCTGTGTAGAATTCGGAGCAGCTGTACTTCGATTGAAGTTCACGGAAATGCATAGCGATTTCGACGTCAGGTGCGTGTTTTGTGACCTCTACAAAGGATATACTTGCTTTTGACCTCGTTCCCGAGTTTCTTAGCGGAGAGCCGATGTTTCGGCTGCCTTGCAGACGTGCTCAGCCTTCTGCAATGTGAACTCACAGTCCCTGAGGAGCTTTTCTCTCACGTTGTTGTCGCTGGTTCCGTACACAATCTGGTCTCGGACCATAGAATCCTGAAGCGCGCCGAAATTGCCTGCCCGTGCCTGCTGCTTCAGGTCTCGCAGTAAGTGTTCAAATGGCTGACCTTGGCTCTGAGCTCGCTTCCGAAATATGTAACGTTCATGTACTTCGTTAGTCTGCAGCTTGAAGCAATTGTCAAATTTCTTGATGACCGGCTCGTAGTCAGCCTTATCTTCGCCTCCTTCGAAGCTCAACGCATTAAATATCTCGATAGCGTCCTCACCTGCGACAGTGAGAAACAGCGCTATCTTCGACGACACTGATCGCTTCTTGTCATCCGGTTCTGATGCCGCGAGGAAGAGTTCGAATCTCTGCTTGAATGTCTGCGAATTTTCGGTCGCTTCCCCCGTCATGTTTAACGGACCAGGCGCTCTCAATGAATCCATTGCGTAGTCCCTGCAGTGCTGCCCGTCGAAGATCAAAGCCGTGATTGAATACGCAACCCACTTCTGACACCATGTATCGTGGCGTCTAGAAAGACAAACATGCTGGGCCAGGGCCGTGGAGGAAAGAACAGTAATTTATTGCACATATATAGGATTTAGAAAAGGGTGTGCCTTTTTCTCAAAAACACATAAGTTGTTTGCACAGCATGCATATGGTGCATGCGTTTTCACATATGATGGGCTTGCGCGGAACACGTGCGGCGCTCGGCGCTCAAGCTACGATACAACTGTTTCTCCCGAAATTTAGATAACGCGACTTAAAACAGTCATGAAACCAGCAGCCACGTCGGCCTGCCGCCTTTACGCCGACATAAAATAACTTCTAAAAAATATGGCACGCGCGGGCCATGTATGCGCTCAGCTGCGCGCGGACAGCCATGCACGGGCACGGCCGGGCAAGCTCCTACCCTATAGTGCGCGCTTGATCACGGGACGCGGACAGCGTGCATAAAGTTGCCATTCTTCTCGGCTCACCCTCGCACCATTTCACTTGCAATTAACCCCAGCATGTGGGATGCAGCGGGGCACTATAACTTTTATCGCACTTGGTCTTTAAACCGAACATCAGGGTGACGGCGAAAATTCGCCAAGGGGGTCCAAATAATTGCTATCGCAATAATACACTAGAGAGAAAGGTATTATGGAAATTATTTTTGGATGGGTAGAAACTCTCTTAATTTCCCAAACACGCACCCATCCACGGGCTCGCAGCCCACATGGATCCCGCGCGGCACAGTGTATCATTAAGGCGTATCAGCCTTTACTATCTCTATGATTATTTCTGCAGTAGTCAGTTGGCAAGAAGTTTAATTTTCAACCTATGCGCTAGTGTTGTACTTGAATTGCAAAGGTACATCGACCATATATATGTTCGCAAAATAATTGGAACTCACTCAGACTCGCCAAAATTATACTTAACTGCTCCCTTGAACACAATTCTACTCAGCCGGGTGCACTCTGGCTCAAACTTGCCAAAATACTGCTCAGCTGGGCTCACTCAGACTCATGGGATGATCTGAGGGAGTTGACTCATGAGTGAGTTTGCCAGCATATGATGTGTGCTGAACCACAAACTTAGCTTAAAACAGTTTGTCGGAGCAATGTACATTCCGGTCTGTATATATGGATGCACATATATGTGTAATGCAGAGAGCGCGATATTGTAAAGGCTCCCACCGTTACCATGCCATGCTGCAGTTCGTTTCTTTCTTTCTTTCTTTCTTTCTTGTTTACTCAGACACAGTCTAAGAGGGTGGTGAGGCTAAAGTCGACAGAGCCCCTGACAAGGGCCCCGGCCCCAACAACAACAAAGGCAAGCTAAAACAACAAATTTCAGTCAGACAGACGTCATAGGTTCGGACAGTGGGTAATATTAAAAGGGAACTAGTCACTGCTGGAATATGAAGTCATCGCAGCAAATAATTGGTGCAAAATAGTTAAATACACAACATAAAATCTGCAGCATGAATATAGAGCACAGAAATTCAGTTACCAGTCAGCACGTTCAACACCATCATTCATAGCCATGGCACTCATCAGAAAAACCAAGACAGAAAGCCAAGCACAATTTCACAGCCGTGTATCGAAATTGCAGTAGTTGAGAGGAGCATCGCAAGGGAGAACAAAGCGCACGTTTTGTCGTAATTGACAGTAATGAAAATATAATGAAAACATAATGTCGCTGTTCACAGGAAACTTCCTACAGTATTTCTTAAATGTATGTACACGTTTATTAAAGTCTGCCTGCTTATCTTTTCTGTTTAGAGCATTGGTTACCTGAAAAGATAATGGTTGCCTTCCGTAGTTAGTTCTAACTTGCGGCATCTTTTGTTTTGTGTTTCGGCCACTGTATGAACTTGAGCTGGGCACTTTGGAAATATGTAACTTGTGTTTAAGGTTCCATTGCAATAGCTTAAAGTAGTGCATCTTTTCAGCCTTCAACATGTTATATTTGGTATCTAACGGCTGTGTTCTCAATAACCCCTTGTTGTCGTTAAAATCTTCCATTATGCGCAATATTTGCTTGTGTAATACATTAAGTTTGCCGTAGTTAGTAGCTGTTGTTACTCCCCAAGTCCAGATTCCACAGCTCATTCTAGAGTAAGCCAGTGAAGAGTATAGTGCCTGCTTTAAACGTTTGGGTAGTAGATGTTGCACTTTGTAAGCGCACCCAATGGTGCGAGACACACTTGATTTTAGTTGAATAACGTGAGTATTCCATGAGAGGTTGTGGCTAAACCAGACACCTAAAAACTTTTGTTTAGTAACCTGTTCATGCAAGCGTCCTTCAAATCTAATGTTAACCGGGCAGCAGTCACGTTTATTAATTGGCTTTAAAATGACGTAGTTTGTTTTATTTAATAAACGGAAATCAGGCATCCACACGAACGGGTGGATGTCTGATTTTCCTTATTAATTAATTATCTCCACCTGATGGGTTTCCGCAGAACTGCTTTGTTTTATTTTATTTATATTTAGACTCAAGCGATTTTTATGAAGCCATGCATATAACTGAAATAAGTAGTCATTAACAGAGGTCTCTAAACATTGCATGGTTTCTCCGGTGAAAAAAAAACATTAGTATCGTCTGCATACACTATTAATTGCGGGGATCCATGTATTCATGTATCCACCACTATAATATCGTTTATATCGATAAGAAAGAGTTGCGGTCCCAGAATAGAGCCCTGGGGAACGCCCTGTTGTACTTCGAATTTACTGGAGGACCAATTGTTAACACACGCATATTCATAACATTTCTCTAGATAACTCTGAATCAGTTTTAGCCCCGCTTCTTTCTGGCTTTCTCAAGGACAGCATCGCGTTTCTGGTGTTGAGCAAATTGCACAATAGCGTTCATGTTCGTTGAACCGCCAGGGACTTACACTCTGTTACAGAGTTCTACATCAGTGGGTAGGATAGGCTCCCCAATTTTATCGCCGATTTCGCCGATTAACTCAAGCAGGTTTTCTGCGCGGTTCATGGGAATTCCTTTTATTTCCAGGTTGCGGTTTCGCCAGTACTGTTCGCACTCCGTGATCCATACATCTGCTTTGTTAAGTTCAACATTCAAGAGATTACATTGTTGTTTTAAACTTTCATTTTCTACCCGTAAGTGTTTGTTTTCATCCAACACCTTCTTGAGGTCCACGGTCATTTCATTAAATTTTTGGTCTGAAAAAGACAGGCTCGCCTTAATCTCCCTTAGTTCACTGCGAATATCACGTTCAAAGGACTCTCGAAAAAGCTTCAAGTGATTTTAGATTTCATTTTTCAGGTCGTCAAGAGCAACACTCAACTCTTTGCTAATTTTTGACATGATGAAAAACAGCACACAGATTTAACTCCCCAATGGCAGCAGTGATTATAATTAATTAGTAATTATTTCCCTCCACCTTGCGTGTTTCCCGAGAACTATTACGTCAAAACTCTTGCCGTTGCCTCTGAGTTGCTGATGAATTCGACTTCACCTGCTCTGCTAGCCTCCTGGTTAGCTCAGATGGCAGAGCCGCGGCCCCGGAAAGGCGGCGGTTGCGGGTTCGAGTCCCGGACCAGGACGAATTTTTCTTCAACCGCGAAGCTTTTCTTTCGAGGGACCCGTATGGGTTTCCTCTGTATCACTTAGTTACGTACGGATGAATATCTGATTTTCCCTTTAATAATTACTTGCCTACACCTTGCGGGTTTCCGCATAATTATTACGTCATTAGCTGTATAGTGTGATTACTTAGTTAATTGCTCATTATTCTATGGAAGTGCTGATTACTTTTCATGGGTTCTTCTGGAACGAATTTTTTACCTGTCTAAACGCCAAATGAAACAGTTTAGCTTGCGCCGGAATTTGCGGGATGATGACCTGAGTAGCTGGGCTTAATGGTTGCCTTTCACTCCATAAAGCCATTCTGTCCGCTTTTTCTTGCACACTCCGACAGTGTCATGTGTACTTATGCTTCAAGGAACAAATCTGCGTCCGAATTAATAATAGACTATTTGTTATTGTATTGACTTCAACATACAAGCTCCCAGCAGGCTTCGTTGTTGCGTCACTCGTCAAGAAAATTAAAAAAATGAAATTATGAGGTTTTACTTGCCAAAACCACCATCTGATTACGAGGCATGCCGCGTGCACAATCAAGTCCATGAGCTTTAACATACCGAGGAGCCGTTCCCAACGGACGAATTTTTTGCCACTGCAGTGCTGCTTTAATTGTAGCATGATGCCGAACAAAAGCGTCTCAAGAAAAAATTTTGCCAGCGGAATAAAACCAAACTGATCCTACGCGTTGAGGGAGCCTTAGAGTGTACGCTACTAGAGCGCAATTAGCGGAATAGTTCTAAATGTGCTGTAATCAGCATCTTATGAATCACCCATGTTTTTCAATCTGTGTTTACAAAAGTGTCCCAGGGAAAAAATTCAGCCAGCGGAATTAAACTAAAGGCGACATATAGCTTGAGACCGTTGTCTGAAAAAAGATCCTAAAGTGTAATTTACGAAAAATGAAGCATTGCTCAACAATCAATTTTCAAAAAATTCTTCCCGTAGAGTTACGCCGATCACATTGCCTCCGGATTGGCTTTGCAGCAGCGGCCGGTGTCGCGGATTTCTGGACTTGGATGCCATTTCTACGAAGATGAACAGATAAACAAAAGCTACGAAGATGAACAGATGAACAAAAGCCATTGCTTACGAAAAATCACATTTTTATTTCTTTGCGGTGGAATAATGCAGTCAAACTTTTCATTACAAGGAGTACGTAATTGTCTTAATGAGCGCCAGGCATGCTTCCCGCTAATTGCCAGGGCGCAATGTGCATGCGCTCGCTAGGGCTCTGGTAGCTACGACGTAAGCAATATTATACAGGCTTCAGTATGAAATTGTATAGGAATTTACAATACAAATTGGTATGTGCTCTGTCCGCTGTGATATTTAGCGATTGCCTGCTTCAAGCACATTGAGCGTGCCCTGTGAGCGCTGCAAGTGAAAAGTCGAACAATCTTTGTTTGTTCATATTGCGCTAAAGGTCATGGAACATGTAAAAAACACAAAGAGCAGTAGGCAAGCTATGTGGGAGGCAAGAGCCGGGGCAGAGCGCCCATCCGAAGCAGAGGTCTGGCCGGTCGGCAACTTCAGAAAGATGACCCTGCCATCGACTGCAGTTGTGAGCGGCGATGTGGCGTTCATATGGCTCACGACTATCTGAGCATCCTCGAAACCTGCGAAGAAATATCAATAAAGAACAAGTCTCACCCTAGAGCAACTAAGTGAAGCGTTGGAGCTCCGTTTACGCAGAATCCATTCATCAAGGCGGACATCAACACAATATATAAGGACGAACAAAAAGCGTTTCATAGACATACTAGCTAAAAACCGCCTTCCTAGTCTATAACACTTGTGTAACTGCCCAGATTGTCGGACTTGATGACGGGATGCTGTGTTTTCTCGTGTAAGGCCCGAACTTTCTTCTCTGATATTTACTGAGTGCAGGCTATACACAAGCTTCACTGAAGCCTCCAAATGCGCTAGACTGCTTCGCAAAATAACGCAACCACTGGTAGCCGACTGTAAACACATGTACACTTGGCTAATTATGTTTCAGGCGCGCACAGCGGGGCAAATGTATCCAAAAGTCTGGCAGTATAAAGACGCGAATTGCGACAGTAAACTAGTCTTGTTTTTTACAAAGAGCCACCACTGCAAGAAATTTCTTTGTAGGCTTTTGTTAGATGTTACGCTCCAGTAAAATAAAGTTTGCTGGAAATATCACAATGAAAATGTGATAGTTGTGTAAGGGCTGTCATGTTGGCACGAGAACAGCTGTCCAAATTTTGCGTCGCAACGCAACTGGCTTCAGTGCCAAAAAAGCAATGCGACATTGCGCACCGCCACAAGCTTGGTGCGCGGTGTTTAATGGAGCGACGGCCAGCTATGGCCAAACAGCACCATGACATGTAATGCTGAATTGTCCATGTATTATGCTGCAAATGATCAAATAAGTTGCAAATGTAGATGAAATGTGGCTGCGAAGAGGCCTAAAACGGGTCGCTGTAAACTGCGTATAATATATAAGCATCAAAATAATGAATACGACTCATGCTGTGAGGTAGGAACTTCAATGTTCCCACTATGAAGAAATATAATAAACTGTGTAATAATAATAATAATAATAATAATAATAATAATAATAATAATAATAATAATAATAATAATAATAATAATAATAATAATAATAATAATAATAATAATACCTTTATTGCCAATGATCAAAACAGTACATTCATACAGGCCTGCCAAAGCCTTTGAAGCCTTGAGCGGCAGCGCCTGGCAGGCAGCAAAACCATACACGGTACATGGATATACCACTTTAAGCAGCGAACTCAAGTATAGAACACAAAAAGAAAGGTTATTAGAATTTATACATTGTCTATGAAAGGAAATTACATTGAGGATAATGGAACACAGAAGTACAGCAATGCGTGTAAACAAAAATTACCATGAGATTGTGCATAACCATATACCAGACTGACCGTCATGGTGCAAAGGAATTGCATAGTCACATGCACGAACACAAGCAATATCGGTAAATAAACGGAACAAGTACGCCTTTACGAACAGATACGCCTTAGCAGTCTCTTTAACTTATATTTCGTTTTTGCGCAGAAGGTGCTGTGCGGTAATTTATTGAAGTAGGTCGGCACATAATGGGCCCGAGCTCTAGTGCCGTACCTTGTGGAACAACGTGGCCTCCAAAAGGGGTCCCTGGGCCTTAAGCATCGGGAAGCTGTGTACAGAACTAGGAATTGACTGGACCAGAAGTGTTTTAAAACAACCGTTTGCATTAAAAGATCGGTGAAATTCGGCATCGAAAGTACTTTGAAACGGTCTGTGTCAGCATTCACGTTCAGATCATAAGATATGTATTTTAAGAGGGAGTGCAGTATTGCGTGTATACGGTTGTGCCAGCGGGCAGCACAGTGCCCGTAAATTGTTATGCCATAACGGAGTAGACTGTAGCCTAAAGCATGTGTTATAGTTTTCCTTACTGATAAGGGCATGTAGTATCTTATATTGTACAGTAGACAGGATACGGCGCGAAGTTTTTACAAACGTAAGCAAGGTGGCTGTTCCAAGAAAGGTCGCTGTCAAGATATAAACCAAGATATTTTACAACAGATGAGTACTGTAATGGTCTACACGAACAAGCTGAACAATCTGAAGAACGCAAAACAAGAGGATAGTCAAGGGCTACCTTCCTTAAAGGATTATGGAAGCAGATTAATTGCGTCTTAGATACATTTATAGTAATTAGGTTGTTTCGAAACCAATCCATAGCTTTTGCGGCAGCAGACTGTAAAGAAGCAATCGCCTCATACTTGCTGTGGGCAGTAGTTACGATCATCGTATCGTCGGCGTATTGATAAAGAGAAACGGGTATCACACTAGAGAGGTCAGTTACAAAAATATGAAATAATAACGGGCTGAGTATAGATCCCTGCGGAACTCCAGCATTAATATTGGAGAATGCACTATGAACTTGCCGAACTCAGACGACCTGACGCCTACCACGAAGGAAATTTGCTAACAACGACCAGAAAGCACCCCGAAATCCTAACAAGAAAAGCTTATTTAACAGCAGACCATGATGAACACTGTCGAAAGCCTTGCTACAATCAAGAAGGAGCGCACAAGCAACTTTATTATTATCGAAAGCTATATTCAACTGATCGGTTAAATCTTCCAGAAGTGTTTGAGTGCTTTTGCCGGGTCGGAAACCATACTGACTGGGCGACAAAATCCTGTGGGCGTCCAGAAAGCTTGTCATGGTTAACAATAAGTGTTTTTCAAGTATTTGGAGCGATAGAAGGCAGAATTGAAATGGGGCGATAAGTTTCAATTTTATTACGCGCGCCGCATTTATAAAGTGGTATAACTTTTGCTGTTTTCAGTTTCACAGGAATTTCACCACTTGAGATTGTGCAATTAAGTAGTGCTAGCAAAACTTCTTGGATGTAGTGATATGTTCTGCGCAACTCATTAATGGAAATGCCGTCAATTCCAGGAGATTTCTTACATTTTAAATTGAATATATTCGATCTTAGCTCTTCCTGAGAAATTGAAGGCAGATATGCCGATTCACTAATGCTGTGACGCAAAGTGCACAAATCTACCTGTAAGTCTGTGTTTCTCATTACACGAGAGAAATGATTATTAAACTCATCAGAAATATGCTGTCTGCCACTGGATAAACTGGAAGGAAAATGATTCATTATACCAGCTCGCGTATGAGTGCCTCTAAAGCTGTTAATTAACGACCATGTTTTCTTACTACTGTAACTAGCGGCTTTAAATTTGTCTCGAAAATGTATTCGCTTTGCTGAGCGGATCATGGCAGTAACTTTATTTCTGAGCTGCTTAAATTGGGCCCGTAGGTCTGCACAATTCGGGGCACGCTTGCATTGGGCCCACAGTAAGTCTTTTTCTTTTATTGCAGCGAGTATGTCAGACGACATCCACTTATTATCCACGTTACGTTGTTTGATATGTATTGCTCGGGTAGCACTTTCTTTTAAGTTTTTGAACACTTCTACGAGTTTATCATATATGGCCACAGGAGACTCTATTGCTAAAAGAGATTTCCAGTCATATTGAGCCACTAGATTACCAAATATTTTCGGATCAAGCACTGAAATTAGTCTTTTGGAACCTGTGGGTGCTGTCGCAGTATCTAGATAACTCATTGCGGCGCAAACGAAATAATGGTCAGCAAGTTTAATTTCTACAATAGCGGATTTTATGGCTAGATTTTGAGCGCGTAGGATAACGTGATCAATGCAGGACACAGCGAGCTTACCAGCCAAAAATTCCTCACGAGTCGCTTGATAAATGACGCATTCCAAGCCCCATTTGGAAAGGCTATCGAGGTAATCCGCGACCAAGCCTATAGTAGGACGCAAAAGGTCAATATTGATATCACCTATGATACACACGTGCTCTTCGAGCGATAGGGTTGACAATGTGGAATCGAGTTCGGATAAGAAAAGTCGCGCATTAAAACTAGGAGGTCGGTACACCGATAACAGGATCACCGAAAAAACAGGTGTGCTCAAGCGCAGCGATATCACTTCAGCTTGGAAAAAGGGAAAAGTTAACCGTGAAGCTGCCCATCTGTTACTTATAAAAACTGCGATGCCTCCTCCTTTTCTGCTTGGACGCGTGTACGAGAAGGCTTGGAAACCCGGCATAGAATACTGTGGAATGCTCTCGGAAGGAATATTAGTTTCAGTGTGTACAAAAGCATCGAACGTTAGACGAGATGATGAAATGATGGCATAAAACTGATTCCAATGTTTCCGAAGGCTGCGAATGCTCACATGCGCAACTTTGAAACTGCTGGTGGAGGCAGCAGAAAAAAAACTATTTACATCCGCAAAGTCAGTGCATTTTATACTCTCTATGCCAGCCATGTCTAGGCAATCCTATCCAAATCCGAGAATTTTTCAACTCGAATGAAAGGTGCACCCTCAGATTTTCTCGCCAGAACCTTTCCGTTTCTCGTCCACACGAACTTATATCCATTTTCCTTTCCTTTGGAGAGGGCCAACTGGAAGAGCTCCCGGTTCAACCGCGTCAAGTTTTCGTTGAAGAACAGACGAGGAAACTTCTCCGGCTGAGCAAGATCAGAGAGACACTTCCGAGCACGAAACCATTTTTCTTTCACTGAAGCGTTCTGTACTTGCACAAGGATAGGAGGGCTAGAGCTAAATTCGTTCGCGGTCGGCAAACGGTGTAACCTGCAAATTTCATCTTCCTGGAAGTTACTTAGGCGCAGTTGTCCAGCTAAGTTGCACATGAAGGACTTCAAGTCTTCACCAGGTTTCAAAGGGAGACCATGGATTTCGAAATTGCAACGTCTGCCATATTGATCAAGTTCATTTATTTGCATCGTTGCTTGGTCTAGAATTTCAGCCTGACGGGCGACTGTACCGGAAAGTGACTCCACTTGAGCCCGTAGCTGAGACACTTCGGTTTGATAAGTATTCACAGTGGACAGCATAGAATCATACTACGGTATCATACGGAATCATACTACTACGGAATCATACTAATCATGTTACGGCCGTAACAGCAAGTATTACGGCCTCCACAGGGCTCTAGAAGAGCTGAGAGCTGAACGCGCAATAAGAGAGCTAACTCTGAGTCGCGTTCAGCAAGTTGCCTCGAACTCCAGCCAGCCAGCCAAGGAGAATTCCAAAACACCAACTTGTGTCGTACGCCACCTCTATATCTAAAACAACTAATAAGACAAATTTATCATGTCCAAAGGCATCACGGAGATTAGTCTAGATGCGGCCAAGGTGATCTGTTGTGGAACTACCTTCTAATAAACCGTACTGGAAGAGATCTTTATTTTATGGATTCAAGACAAAGAAGCAGCTGCCGTTTAGTCACTTTCTGAAATAGGTTGCAAAGGGAACTTGTCAGAGCTGTGGAGCTATGTCAGAACTATTGATCCAGGACCGGTCCTTGCCCCCTTTTAGCAGAAGAATTGTGATTGCTTCTTTCCAGGCGCACAGAATGTTGCCAGCCGGAAACATGAAGTTTAAGAGCGATAGTAGTGTTTTCCTGCTAGTAACAGCGCAAAATGTAGACAAGAGACGAGACAAGAAGACACCACAAGCGCTGACTTTCAACAACGTTTATTCCGAAAGAAACACGGCTTCTTAACCATTATCCACACGTGTCGCAGTCACGTGATTCCACATCAAGTGAAACAAGCACTTTTTTCTTTTATGCACTCAAGATAGCGGTTCCACGTGCAAAAGCTCAAGTTCTTTTTTTGTTAGTAACAAGGACGGCGTGCTAATGCATTGGTCCCGAAGTCTGGTAATCTCGGCTGCCTCAATTATCTCCCGGACCAGCTGGTCATTGTGTTTTTTCAGCACTTTACAGCGTCTAAATTCTGCGGCGCAATCTTTTGAGGGGCAATCCCTGATATGTATGCCCAGATTCCTGTTAGCCCGCTCGACGCTAACTTTGTGTCCCTTTAGTCTTGCATTTGTGCATCTAGAAGTTTGCCCTATATACCTTTTTCCACATTTCAGAGGTATTGAATACACCACCGCTTCTGTGCACTCCACAAAACGATTCTGGTGACTAATCGTGCACCCTTCCTGGTTTATCGGCTGTTCAGCATTGACGCGTCGGCAGAGGCTTTTTAGTTTTTTCGGGGCAGTAAGCACTACATTAACTCCAGCTTTGCGCCCAATCTTTTTCAAGCGGTGAGATAAGTTGAGCACGTATGGCAGGGCCACCGTCCGTCGTTTTTCTTTCATTTTTGGCTTCTCGCCACCTGGCTCGCCATGGGCACGCTCGTGTTTTAGGTTCTTGCTCATTTTTTCCGCAACGGACACAAGAAGGTGTTACGGGTAACCATCCCTATTAAGCCGGTCAACCTGCCGACGAAAACTTTGTTCCATTGCGTGGATGCACGATTTTTTGAGCGCATTTGTTAGACAAAGGTTTGCAATTGCTCTCTTCACTAGTTTTGAATGCGCTGATTCGTATGGCAGTGGCGCCTTGTCGCGTCTAGGTTCATAGGCCCAGCAGACCTTTCCTTTGGAGAGCTCGAGTCTGAGATCAAGGAATCTCAAAGTCTCTTGCGTGGGCACCTCGTGGGTAACAGCAAGCGGCTGAAGCGCATGACTGAAGCGCATGTTAGTGCCTCCGAAACTGCGTCATCTGAATTCGTGCCAGAGCCATCACATAGAACCAAGTAATCGTCAACATACCGAAAGACTCCCCGGACGTTTGTTCTGGTTAGGGCGTTCTGAAGTAATCTATCTTTCTGGGCAAGAAACAAATCGCTAAGTGCTAGCGCAATACATGACCCTATACAGGCGCCGCGTTTCTGCAGGTACACATTCGCTTCCCACGTAACATAAGTGGACTTCAAGTATACAGAAAGGAGTTCCAGGAACCCACCAGTTGAAACCCCGGAGGCGTTCTGAAAAGCGACAGCACCGTGTGCATCTATACATTCTTCCACGCACTCCAAAATTTCATGTTGGGGGATTGAATAATATAAATCTTTAACGTCTACAGAGCATGTTGCAAAATCAGTGCTAGAATTGTCTTTTAAAAACCTTATTACATCGTCTGAGGATTTCACCTGGAAAGGATCGTCAACAGTTAGTAGTTTTTCTTGCAAAAACAGGGCAATCGTTTTCTGCCAAGTGCCCTTCTCAGATACTATAACCCGCAGGGGCCACTCAGGTTTATGCGTTTTTACAGTGAAAAACATGTCAAGGGATGATTTTTTGCTAGTTTCGATGCTACGCACAAGGCGGTCGAGCTTGAGATTTCCGCATAGCTTCTTTGCAGCTGACTTTGCTTTCCGCAGAACAGATTTTTCATGACTGTTAAAAACAGAACTTATGGCCTCTATCGCCTTATATTGGTAGATGTCTTTCGGCATCACAGCGAAGCCCCCCTCCTTGTCCGAAGTAAGCAACGAGAGGGAATGTTCTTTCAAATACGTCACCACTTGTCGCGCAGGTAGGCTCTTCGTGCCCATTTTGCAACGGGCCACCACGCCGACTCCGTCGGACAGGCACCTGGCACTTTCAGACTCTGGCCCTGTGCGTGCAACTCGTCGCACCATTGCCAGTAGTTCCGGTGTAGAAGTTCTCGGCTAGACGGCACATTTCGGTCCATGGCATAGAACCTCCAGGATCGAGTGAGATCTCGTCAGGATCTCGTCAGAGGTTCTACGTCATGGACCGAAATTTGCCGTCGAGCAGAGAACTTCTACACCGGAACTACTGGCAATGGTGCGACGAGTTGCACGCGCAGGGCCAGTATCTGAAGGTGCCAGGTGCCTGTCCGACGGAGTCGACGTGGTCGCCCGTTGCAAAATGGGCACGAAAGCCTACCTGTGCGACAAGTGGTGACCTATTTGAAAGAACATTTCCTCTCGTTGCTTACTTCTGACAAGGAGGGGGGCTTCGCTGTGATGCCGAAAGACGTCTACCAATATACGGCGTTAGAGGCCATAAGTTCTGTTTTTAACAGTCATGAAATGTCTGTTCTGCGGAAAGCAAAGTCAGCTGCAAAGGAGCTATGCGGAAATCTCAAGCTCGACCGCCTTGTGAGTAGCATCGAAACTAGCAAAAAATGATCCCTTGACATGTTTTCCACTGTAAAAACGCATAAACCTGAGTGGCCCCTGCGGGTTACAGTATTTGAGAAGGGCCCTTGGCAGAAAACGATTGCCCTGTTTTTGCAAGAAAAACTAAAACTACTAACTGTTGACGATCCTTTCCAGGTGAAATCCTCAGACGATGTAATAAGGTTTTTAAAAGACAATTCTAGCACTGATTTTGCAGCATGCTCTGTAGACGTTAAAGATTTATATTATTCGATCCCCCAACATGAAATTTTGGAGTACGTGGAAGAATGTATAGATGCACACGGTGCTGTCGCTTTTCAGAACGCCTCCGGGGTTTCAACTGGTGGGTTCCTGGAACTCCTTTCTGTATACTTGAAGTCCACTTATGTTACGTGGGAAGCGAATGTGTACCTCCAGAAACGCGGCGCCTGTATAGGGTCATGTATTGCGCTAGCACTTAGCGATTTGTTTCTTGCCCAGAAAGATAGATTACTTCAGAACGCCCTAACCAGAACAAACGTCCGGGGAGTCTTTCGGTATGTTGACGATTACTTGGTTGTATGTGATGGCTCTGGCACGAATTCAGATGACGCAGTTTCGAAGGCACTAACATGCTTTAGTCGTGTGCTTCAGCCGCTTGCTGTTACCCACGAGGTCCCCACGCAAGGGTCTTTCAGATTCCTTGATCTCAGACTCGAGCTCTCCAAAGGAAAGGTCTGCTGGGCCTATATATATATATATATACAAATTATTTATTTATTTCGAAAATGACATACAAATACGAGCCTGCCCAAGCCAACAATGGGCTTGTGGGGCAGCGCTCGGCAGAATGGAGCAAGCCAGGGAGCGGCACAGTAAATCAATTATGTACAAGACTCAAAATAAAACTAAAGAAAGAAAGAAAGAAAGAAAGGAAAGAAACCAAATTACACATACAAATAAAAAATATAAGATTTAACTTCTTTCCGTGTGCTGGAAAATAAAACTTTATCTTGCAGGTCATTTAACACATCAGGTACATAGAAGGCACGGACACGTTTGCCATATCTTGTCCGTACTCTTGGTAAGGTAAAGCGGTCGCGTGTACGTAATGCTCTGGCGGGGACATACGGGAGGCAGAACTCATTGTTCCATATATACAAAAGGATTACCGTTTCTTTGAATAACAGCCTGAACGAGGGCATGTGCGAGCATGAAAAAAGACTGGAATTGTTAGTATTGTGCACACCATACATCACCGCCCGAATTATGAATTTTAGTAAAGAATCAACTTTATTGCGCCAAAACACTGAACAAAAATAAAAAGAACAGATTCCATATCTCAGCACACTGTACGCTAATGCATGTGCTATTGTTTTCCTTACGTAAATTGGGCATAGTGCTTTAATAGAATGCAGTAGGCAGGCTATTTTGCGCAGCCTTTCACAAACGTTAGCCAAGTGAGTGTTCCAGGACATGTTAGAATCGAAATGAACACCGAGATAATTGACACTTGAGAGGTATGGAATAGGAGAGCAAGAGCAATTGTTACACAGAGGAGAATGAAGAAACAGTGGAGTGATGACAGGAATAGATTTCAGCGGATCGTGAAAACATACTAATTTAGTTTTATTCTGGTTAATAGAAATTAAGTTTTTACGGCTTAAATAAGTTTTTCAGTTTTAAGAAATTAAGTTTTTATGAACCCAGAGGCGACAAGGCGCCACTGCCATACGAATCAGCGCGTTCAAAACTAGTGAAGAGAGCAATTGCAAACCTTTGTCTAACAAATGCGCTCAAAAAATCGTGCATCCACGCAATGGAACAAAGTTTTCGTCGGCAGGTTGACCGGCTTAATAGGGATGGTTACCCGTCACACCTTCTTGTGTCCGTTGAGGAAAAAATGAGCAAGAACCTAAAACACGAGCGTGCCCATGGCGAGCCAGGTGGCAAGAAGCCAAAAATGAAAGAAAAACGACGGACCGTGGCCCTGCCATACGTGCTCAACTTATCTCACCGCTTGAAAAAGATTGGGCGCAAAGCTGGAGTTAATGTAGTGCTTACTGCCCCGAAAAAACTAAAAAGCCTCTGTCGACGCGTCAATGCTTAACAGCCGATAAACCAGGAAGGGTGCACGATTAATCACCAGAATCGTTTTGTGGAGTGCACAGAAGCGGTGGTGTATTCAATACCTCTGAAATGTGGAAAAAGGTATATAGGGCAAACTTCTAGATGCACAAATGCAAGACTAAAGGAACACAAAGTTAGCGTCGCGCAGGCTAACAGGAATCTGGGCATACATATCAGGGATTGCCCCTCAAAAGATTGCGCCGCAGAATTTAGACGCTGTAAAGTGCTGAAAAAACACAATGACCAGCTGGTCCGGGAGATAATTGAGGCAGCCGAGATTACCAGACTTCGTGACCAATGCGTTAGCACGCCGTCCTTGTTACTAACAAAAAAAGAACTTGAGCTTTTGCACGTGCAACCGCTATCTTGAGTGCATAAAAGAAAAAAGTGCTTGTTTCACTTGATGTGCAATCACGTGACTGCGACACGTGCGGGCAATGGTTATAAGAAGCCGTGTTTCTTTCGGAATAAACGTTGTTGAAAGTCAGCGCTTGTGGTGTCTTCTTGTCTCGTCTCTTGTCTACATTTTGCGCTGTTACTAGCAGGATGGAAAACCAACAAGCCCAAGCTGCTATTCTAGCGACTAGTGTTTTGTGGTTTTCAGAGTATAAGTGTTTAATCATTTTATAAACTATTCTGTCACTTCTTGGAGTGGACTTGTTACAAAAGCTGAGTGAAGCCTCAAACACCACCATGATAAATGGACGATTGTATATTTCACTAGTTTGCCTTTCCAACGCTGAGGCAGCCGTTCTGCTTCTCGCTGGTATTATATAAATGTATCTGTGTAATGCGATGTACTGGAATTGTGCTGGACGTGTTCAACTAGAGAATCATCCTGGTCCTTAAGGGTGATGAGGATATCTATAAGGGCTTTTGGTACGGCATATCTTATTTGATGTAGCGCAAGTTGAACGACAAGGACAACAGAAAGGCACATCTGACACACACAGCGCTAACTTTCACCGATAGATTTATTTCCAATTCTCGTCGCTATATGTAGGCCCTCGAAACGTCATACAACACGTGGAAAGCCTCGGTAAACATGAACAGATAACAGGGAACCACACCCAATCACTTCTTTGCCACAAAGATGGACACATGTACCCGTTCAACGCGAACAAAGGAAATCGAACTGTTTTGTGGATAATGAAATGGAAGGCTTACCGACGCATGTATCACCAAATGTTCATATGTGTCTAGCTTCTGTTATCAATCGCGTCATCTCACACTTGCTTCTACTTGTGATGACTGTTTTTTTAACAAACACTGACATAAGGAAAAGAAAGCTTCATGTCATCCCCTAAGAACATAGGTTCTCCCACATATTAAAAAAGACTGCTAGAAGGAGCGGCATCAACGCTGTAATTTCGGCGCCTAATAAATTGGTCAGCCTGTGTAGAAACACAAAGCTAGAAATAATCGCACGTACCGCGTGCGAAAAGGAACATAAAAACAAATTCATTGATTGCATCGCCGGTGTGGTACACCGCATTCTTCTCGGGTGTGGACGATCCTACATTGGTCAAATAGGTAGATGCATAAATGACAGGCTACGATAACACAGTAACAAACTAAACAACGCGGTTTCCGACGGCTTTCTTACCACCCATTGCCAGAGGCGCAAACGCAAACGCAGATTGAAAATTTGGAGGACGCTTAAGCTTCGCCTTTAAGAGTGGAACGCGATAGCATTCAAACATCCCTGACTGCTTATCGCGCTTCCCGGCAACTGGAGCGCGCGTAATCGTAATGTTTACCTGTAAACGCTTGCCGCGAACACTATGCACGAAGGCGGGTTTTGTGGTGGAACCACGACCTCTTGCGTGGGCCGCGATACGGTGAAGGCGAGCGCCAGCTGGAGTTAATGCAAGAAACCGGGCGCGCCGCTCCGGGGCCCCATCGCGCCGGCGCGCGCGAAATTGCGGATGCCGCGGCACGGTCTTCGAACGCCGCGGCCAGTTTGCGTTTGTGAAGGGGTTTCTTTGAGTTTTCGGGTAACAGAATTGTGTTTTCTCGTAGAGTCGAAATAATATCCAAGAGCTATCGTGTCTGTACATTGTGCGCAAGTAGTAGTTTACGAATTTTCTGCTTACTTTAGCTTGAAAAATTCAATTAGTTTAGTCAAGTTCTTGCATCGCATGGAAGGCCTGGGTATACGTGGAACAAAACAATTTTCTGCCGATGCGACGTCTGACGCTAGGCGCCGAATTTTCTGGGACATGGTCTCGTTGAAGGGCACTCGTAAAGCGGTTTTCGTTGAACGACCTAAAGGCAGTGCAGGATTTTGTTGCAGGACGGTTCGAGGTAACCTTTAATGGCGAATTCCATTGGGAGAATAGGAGCACTCAAAAGCACGCTGAAGTGCTCTTTCCAGGCGCGGCGTGTTTCATTGGTCGAACAGGAGTGGGAGCGCCGTCATCCAGTGGTAGAACAAGAGCAGTTTCGCTGCGCCGAGAGCAGCCGGGAGCAGTGCGCACTGCTCTCGCCTGAAAAGCGGAGTACCGAGGAAGTCACGTTATCCAAACGTCATATCCTCCTCATTTTGCTTCAGCCGGCGAGCGCGGCGGCAATGGCGGCTACCAAGCGTAGGCACTGTTTTGGCCCCAGTGACTTTGACGTCGTTAATATGAACGGGCTTAACGATTCAGCGAGAGATACCAACATTTCTAGTACACCTTGCTTCTCTTTGGATGCGCGGGAAACAGTGGCAGCAAAGCGTCTTCGCCTTGCTGAAGTGCTCGAGACGCTCGACGGTGACAGCAGCGACAGCATCTGGAGCTCAACTTCGAATTCGAGTTGTAGTTCTACGGACGACACTAGTAGCGATGACGACTACGAAATGCACGCGGTGATCTCTCAAGAGCTATTTTCGTTGCCGGAGGAAAGACCAAAAGTGGACTCGTACATTGGAAAGACTGTCTCTTCATACTCCGACGAAGAGGTGCGTTGTTCAGCTTCCGAGGGAAGTCAGATCGTTAAAGTGCCCGTTTTTCTTTCTAGTTCAAAAGAAATTTCCGCATCACGCGGCGACTTCCCCTGAATAATAGAAAGCAGGATGCGCTGAGCTTCAGAATCCATTTCGGATAATCTTGCAGGCGGAAACGTTGCGGGATGCGTCGGCGTTGCACAAATGCCCGTTGTACGCTGCGGCGAAACGGTGAACGTCCGACGACCACAACACGGTTACACGTGTTTTGCCGCTCTCCCGCAGAGAATGCTGGGACGTCGACTGCTTGTGTCACGTGGTACATTTCTCCTCACACGTCCCCCTCCCACCTGCTCTCCGGATCAACGCCGCATTCCAGTGGCGGGTCGAGTGTTCCTGCTCTCACTGCGCTGCCACCCGACTCCGCACTGCTCGGCTCTCTACTCCTGTTCTCCCAATGGAATTTACCATAAGACTAAGGCCGCGGCTCATCGCTTCTCAGCTGATCCCGCATTGAAGGTTCGTGATGTGGAAGTTCGTTTTGTGTATAGAGGTGTGCGGGTGAAGTTGGTTAGGGTGTTTGGCTACAGCGCAGATCTTCCGGACCAGGATCTTGTCTCCGAGCTAGAGGTCTTCGGAAAGGTCCACGGTATCTCCGAAGAGTGCTTGCCCTTGTTCCCTGCCATTGGCACGGGAAACCGACGCATTCGGATAGAGATGGCGCGGCCCATTCCTAACCTTCTTCGTGTAGGTGAGCGTGTCGTTCAGTGTGAGTACGAGGGTGTAGTTAGGTTGTGCCGTAGGTGTAACCTGGCAGGACACCACGCTGCCGCGTGCGACACGCCTAAGTGCGCGCGCTGCGAGCAGTTCGGCCACGTGGCCTGCGACGCGGCGTGCGTACGGTGCGGCGGAGACCATGCGGTTTCGGCGTGTAGTGTCCGCACCTACTCGTCAGTGACCGCGAGGCCACAGCAGCAGGAACCTTCAGTTGAGGAAGCGCTTACTTCGCCGGTAGCTAACACGGTAGCTGCCTTGGAGGAAGGAGAGAGCCAGGCCTCCTTGAGCTTGGTCGATGCGGCCGAGTGTGGCGGCGATTCCGTGGACGCCACCGCAGTCGCTCCCCCGTCTGTCACTGCAACTTGCGAGGGGGGAGCGAGCGAGGAGGCGGAAGCGGCGGTCATTGCCGCCTCCGCGGCTGGTACGCCGCTCGCTACGCCGGCCGCTGCCCCTGGCAGGTCGGAGCCGCTGACTGGCAAGACCAGCATTGTTCGTCGGTCGAGCCATAGGCGTAAGAAACAGCGCAGTCAGCGCGCTGGCTCCGCTTCCAGGCGGCGGCCGCGGAGCGTACGTCGAGCTCGGATGACGGTGGCTCCCAGGGCTCGGAGGCTGGCGCTCAAGAATCTAAGCGTACTGCTGTGGAAACTTCGGGCTCTGACACTGAGGTCCCATCGGACGCGGAGCATTCCCCTCCTTGTCCAAACTGCAAATGGGCTCGGTGTGATTGCTCCGAGTTATCAGACTGGTACTATGAGTCTACTGATAAGGGGTCTCCAAATTCGCAGACTCTCTCATAAATAGTCTTTGCTTATTTGTCTTTAGCGGCTAGTATTGACTGATACTAGTCTGCTCTTTCTTTCCCTAGGTTTTCTTGTCTTCCTTTGCTTTTACTAGCTCTCTGCTAAATTTTCTCTCATCTAATATGGCTTCTTCTCTCACTGTAGCTACTTCTAATTCTCGAGGTTTGTCGCGAGCTTCTAAACAGTTAGAGGTTGTGAACTTGGCTAAATCCAAAAAGATAGATATTCTCGTACTTCAGGAAACTTATATTCATAGGCTAGGCCGGATCAGGCACTTCGACAGGATTTTTCGCACTCGGTCTTTCTGGAGTTATGGCGCGACGAGCCGTCGGGCTACGGCCATCGTTACGATGCCGAATTTCGACGGCCTTGTTATTCGCCTTGCCAGAGATTCCAAGGGCAGCGACCTGTCGGTGGATCTTGATTGTGGCATTCGAATTGTTAATGTATATGCTCCAACCCGTGCTAGAGAGCAGAGAGAGTTTTTCGATACATTAGAACCCTATTTGGTCGGTCCCTCTCGACTAATTCTAGTAGGCGACTTCAACTGTATCTTAGAACAGGTTGATCGCCTCTCGCGCAGAGGGATTCCAATATCGAAAGATAGGCGTGGAAATGCTGTACTGTGAGAGCTCGTTGATGGGCTGGGACTGGTCGATGCATGGCGCGTGCTTCGCCCTGGATAGTCAGGAATGACATGGACGTGGGAGGGGCATGCAGAGCCGCATCGACCGTTTTTACAACTCGTCGTCACTGGCTTCCAGCGTGCATTCTTCTTGGTTAATTCCTTGTGCGCTTAGCGACCACAGCTTCTTAATTCTGCGGTTCGCCGATTCTAGCATACTATCGAGAGCAAAGAGACCGTGGCGCTTAAATCCACGTCTCCTAAAAGACAGGCAGGCAACCGCAGATGTAAAATCCATTCTATTTCGATTGCTTCACAACACAGCGAATCTAAGTAGCACAAAATGGGATGACGTGAAAGGTCAGAGTGCGGGAGTGCTTGAGGTCCGGGGGCAAGCGTCGAGCGTGCGAGGAGCGCGAGGAGAATAAAATGGTCTCTGACGCGATGCTCCTGCTCTCGAGGCCACTGTCCGGCGGGCCTGGTATTGCTTCGGCGCTAGCCTCACTCCGAAAGGAACTTCGGATTCTCCTGCAGCGACGCTGGGATGGCTTGAGGGCCACAACCCGAGCAGAGCTGTGGGAAATGGAAGCGTGGTGCAGCAGAAACGTCCTACGTAAGCATCTTTCAAGGAAGAGCACAACTCTCTCTTTCCTAGTAGATCCAAGTGATGGTAGCATAGTCGACTCACCAGATGGAGTTCTTCTACTGGCGGGGCAGTTCTACATGTCCTTGTATGCCGAACCAGTTGCCTCTCCAGCTGTTTTTCCATTGGCTTCACCAGCTGAGCCGCGGCAAGTATGCGACTCAGCCATAGATGAGGATGCGCTATTTGCGGCTTTGAAGTCTATGAAGCGCAATCGTAGTCCAGGATCTCACGGCCGACAGCCGAATTTTATGTTAAATTTTGGACAGTGTTAGGAAAGCCGTTCACATCACTGGTGAACAGGCTACTCAGTGAAGGGACTTTGTCAGCCACTCAATGAAAGGGGCTAATCACTCTTCTTTGTAAAGACGAGTCGAGGAGCTCCAATCTGAGAGCATGGGGTCCAATCGCGCTTCTGAACTGCGATTATAAGCTCATAGCAAAGTGCCTGTGTACGCGACTCGCACCAGCGCTCACCACTGTTTTGGGTCCATACCAGGCATGTAGTGTCCAGGGACGCTCTACTCAGCTTCACGGTTTAGCAGTGAGGGACCTTCTCCTGTGGGCGAACACCAGGAAACTTCCAGGTATTCTTTGCTCCCTTGATCAGGAGAAAGCTTTCAACATCATTAGCCATAGGTACCTTTTCCGTGTTCTGGAAGAGGCTAGCTTTAGTGTGGGTTTTCGGCAGATGGTCCAAGCTTCGTATTCTCGACCGACTTATGCTGTTGTCATACGGGACCGCGTCTCGGAGGCGTTCGTTGTGTGACGTGGTGTACGGCAGGGGGACCGTCTCTCACCTGCCCTCTACGTACTCGCTTTTGAACCGCTTCTGCAGAGGCTGTCTTGTGACAGCAGAATTGGCAGGTTCCTGCTCCCACTAGGTTACCCCCCGATTGCACTTCTTGCCTGTGCGGTTGACTTGCCCATGGCCGTCCCGGACGAAGCATCAGCCTGCGGCGTCTTGGAGGTCATGGACAGTTACTGCAGGGCGAGTGGTGCAAGGTTGGATAGGTCGAAAAGTGCAGCCATGTACTTGAACTCCACTCCGTCCAGTCCGCAGCCCGTTCATGGTCTCCCCGTGAAAACGCGGCTGCGCATTCTAGCCTTTCAGTTCGAACCAGATGGTCTCTCTCCTGAAAACTGGCAACAGGCTAAGGAGAAGCTTGAAACCAGGATGCAAGAATTCAGCGCGTTGTCATGACCATTGACTGCTCGAGCGACAATCCTGCGCTCACTTCTGTTTAGGTTCCTGACGTATGTGGCATGTGTGTCTCCTGTGCCTACCCGAACCAAGCTTATCTTGAAGGGGGTCCTCTTTCGCTTCCTTTGGAAGGGTAGAGATGGTTGTGTAGCTAGGCGGGTGCTCAAGTTGCCCAGGCATAAGGGAGGACTCGGAACTCCCGACCTGGGCATCGTGGCTACTGCAGTACACGTCAGATGGACGCAGGTCTCTCTTCACTTGGATATGCTCCTGACTCAAAGCTTTACCTCGTTTTTCCTGAGCACCCGACTCCGCTTGTTTTCGCAGAGCACATTTTCCCACTGTGTTCCTCGCTCAGGTTCCCCGTCCACCATTTATGCGGCGGCTGCCAACTCTTTGGTAAGCCTCCGCACAGTTCGCCCTGACATCGACGTAGTTTCAACTCCACTCCAAGATTTAGCAGACATCCTTACCATAGGCCTCCTCTCGCATTGTCAAATGTATGACCTGTCCATTCACAGGCCAAACTGGAAGCTCATCACGGCCAGTTTCCTCGACTCTAGGCGAGCCACGTTCATGTACCGCCTGGCGCGAGGGTGCCTGCTGTTGGGCTACAGACCATTCACAGCCGTTCCGGCTAGTGGAGTGTGCCCGTTCTGTGGCGCTCGTGAGGACTCGGGTCATGCCTTTGCGCAGTGTTTGCTTCCTGCAGCTCTTCTCCGTAGGATTGCTAGTCTTCTTAATCTCCCACGCGTTCCTTATCAGACAGTTCGATTTTTGCACCCTTTGCCTAATCAGGCGGTCAACTAGTTCGTGCTTCTCCTCGCTGAGTGCTCCTACCAAGTTGGGTTGGCACGCCGCGATGCAGTTTTCGGGGGTCGGGAACCGGGCCTTCACGAAGTGCTTGCGAAAACACGGAAGGAGGTCTGGTTCCATCTCACCCGGGAGCGGCACCGCTTGGGCGAGAAGAAGTTTCTCGAAGTGTGGGCCCGTCCTGCCGTGATTTTTTATGAGTCAGGTGGAAAGCTATCCATTAAGTTATGATGCATGCTCCTAAGGTCGCTCGACTCGGCCGTGTGTGCCAGTCGATCTACGGGGTTTTGTTTTGCTCAGTAAAACCCAGAGCTGGAACCGGTGGTGGCGCACCCTTGGGTGGTCGCGCTGCTCCGCGGACAGCTTTGGTGCTCTCCATGGTCATTTGCCTTGGCCTCTTTTGCGTCAAGGCAGTCCGAGGGTCAGTGAGGCTTGAGCCCTGTAAGACCGACATGGCCGTTTGTGTGTTGAGTGCAGTCCCTCAGTCGTGCTGCACCACAACAGCCCCCTTGTCCGGGAAGGACCATTGGCCCGAACCAAAGCCTCCCGCCCAGTCAACCCGGTTTGAGGGGGGGAACCGGGGTCAATGTATCGAATGATGCTGGGTTGATGAGTACATGTAAGCTCATGGACGAGGCGCCCTCAAAGGTGCGAAGTCCTCTTCCCATCTGACAACGGTTCCTTAACGCTTTCGCGTTAAAGGAAACTGTCATCATGAGTAGAAGCTGCAGTGAGATGACGCACTTGATAATAGAAGGTAGACACATTTCAACATTTGGGCACACATGCGTCAGTAAGCCTTCCATTTCACTATCCACAATATAGCTCGATTAGCTTTGCTCGCGTTGAACGTGTACATGCCTGTCAAGCTGTGTGGCAAAAAAGTGCTTGCGTGTGGTTCCCTGCTTTTTGTTCATGTTTACCGATATTTTACACGTGTTTTATGGAGTCTCGAGAGTGTATATATAGCGACGACAACTGGAAATGAATCTATTGTTGAACGTTAGTGCTGTTTCTGTCAGATGTGCCTTTCTGTTGTCCTAGTTGTTCAGCTTGCGTTACAACAAAATATTCCTTAACGGTGTCCCCCATAGGTATTCTTATGGTAGAGGATGAGTTTGGTGACTTTTTATTTTTCTATTTTGCATTCCAGGCTTTATTGCTTGCCAGTATAATGTCTAAAGCTCAATATGTATCTTTGACAGCTTGTCCTTTCGGGACAGCCGCCGGTTCCTACCCTCAGACGTCATTTTCTTGAAGATGCCCAGGATCTCTGTAGTTCCAGAGCCCCGAAGGTCGCTCCAAGCCTTATTTTGATTTCTTCCTTGCACCAAAGAACGGTTTGTTAGCAATCCATGTGCTTCGGGGATACGCAGTGACACCACATAAACTGTATATACCGTGAAATATACCTCTGCATCATCGAGAGGAAGTGCACAGATGTCACCCCAGTTCAAATGTGTGAACTCCCTACATCGTTTCCAGTAGGCACACTCGACTTTTCACCGGAGCACATGTGCAGAGGACTCATTACCTTTGGTTAATTTTATGACAATGGGGAAATTGTCACTCCCTTATGGATTCTTAAGCACATTTCACTCCAGGTGCGGCACGAGTGTACTTCATCATTTGCTCACATCTATAGATAAGAACACTTTGTTGGCCACGATGTAGAATGTGGGCGCTCTTTTATTTAGTAAGCATGCACCTGTAGAGAAGAAGTTTTCGACTAAAAACCCTGTCGCATCACAACGAGAATCTCTACAAAGAGCCCTATGTGCATAAAGCTCTGGAATTCTGTGCTGGAATTTAAAACTGACTAAGTACTTCTCACTTTCTTCTTCTTCTGCAGCTTAGAAAAACCGAGGTGAACCACTTCGAATGGAGTCGCAGAATACACAAAAATTACCATCTTTCCGCGTGACCTGTGTCTTGCCTTGGTAAGTTGGGAGTAATGGTAACTGCGGACATAGTTGTTAATGTCTGTCTTCATTGTGTTCCACGTTAATTTGCTTGGTTTTCTAGAACCCGTCGTGGCCAGGAGACTCGGGCTGTCATGATGAAGTGTTAGAATATCGGGAACTTCTAGTTCGGAAACAGTGTCTTCAGTGCCTTCCCAAAGATTCAAGTAATTTGTGTCCTCGTGCTGGTCTTTTACAAGATCGCGGGGTCTTTACAGGGCGTCTGCATATGGGCATTTTTCCCTAGGCCTGTGAGGTCAAAGGCCGAGGAAAATTGGAGAAGTTTTTGACGAAACGGCGAAAGTAAAAACACAGGCAGACGAAGCAGCGCACGTCAGATGCAGAACGTGGGAGAGGGAAGCTGCGTACGGAGCGAACTTCTTCCGGATCTGGTTGGACACCGGATGCGTCAACGAGGTGTCCCAACACAGTAATCTGACGGCGCCTGAATTGACACTTCGTGGAGTTCAGTTGAAGGCCGGCTTTTCGGAGGACTGCAAGAATTGCAGCGAGTCGGGTAGGGTGGCTGCCGAACGTTTGATAAAAAACAATAACACAGTCAAGCTAACAAAGACAGGTGGTCCATTTGTAGCCTCGCAGAAGACAGTCCATCATACGTTCAAATGTCGCCGGAGAATTGCATAGGCAAAAGGGCAAGACTTTGAACTGATATAAGCCATTCAGCGGGATGAACGCCGTTTTCTCGCGGTCCATTTCATCAACTGAAATCTGCCAGTAGCTGGATGGAAGATCGATGGACGAGAAGTATTTAGCTCCGTGCAAGCAGTCCAAGGCGTTATGTATGTGTGGTAGTGGGTAGACGTCTTTTCGCGTGATCTGGTTTAAGTGACAATAATCGCCGCAATAACGCCAGGTACCACCTTTATTATTCAATATGACGACAGGCGAAGCTTAAGGGTTGGCTGATGGTTCGATGACCCCTTTGCGGAGCACTTTGACCTCTTCTAATTGGATGACTCGAAGTTCAGCATGCGATACCGGATAGGGACGCCGATGAATAGGATTCGTGTCTCCTGTGCTGAACAACAGATGCTTGGCCTAAAGGCCTGTCGCCGAAATCAAAGATGTCACTATAGAATTTAAGCTGTAGAAGTATGTCCGTGGCCTGTGCAGAGGTGGGGTCAGGTGCAGTTATTTTCGCGAAGGCCTCCCTTAAGGAACAAGAGCTGTGAGCCTCAATTGGCACTAATAAATGACTCTCGGCATTCAGACCCTCAATGTCAAATTCGAAACCAATAGAAACACTGGCCAAGATCATGCCGGCCGGAATCAGTTGAGGAATTTAAGGCAGAAAGCTGGGCTAGTTAGTGGTTATTCGACTAACGGGACATCGCATTAGCGCGTAAGAAAGGACATGGACAGGAACATGAAAACAGACACACTAGCGTTCGGTGTCTCTTTTTCATGTTCCTGTCCGTGCCCTTTTTTACGCGCTTGCGCGGTGTCCCCTTATACGTATCACTTGCGGGGACAGGCTGAAATTCAGGAGCAATAGAACGATGTCTTTATTAGTAGCCGTGACCAGCGTATGCGGAACAGCAATGTTCCGGTTCAAAAGCACATCGATGATGTGTAGAAGGAAATATTTCCCGTGAGGAACCTGTGGCTGGACGGTCAAAGTGACGTAAGCAACTGCCTCGGGTGACAGACGCACGTCGTGAAGCGAGCACAAGTGCGGTGGTGCGGTGCTCGGAGCATCGGCGAGTTGAAGCAGTTCTAACTGGAGAACGCCGGTTGCGCAGTAGATGAGAGCAGAATGGATGGATAAAGGGTATAATCCAAGGATAATGTCCTGAGGGCAGTTGTCAATCACAGCAAAGAGAACAAAAGTAGGGCGGCCGGCTATACTCAAACGCGCAGTACACATTCCAAGAACAACCACCACGCCGCCGTCGGCCACATGAAGCACTCAGCCAGCTCTGGGGTGAGGACCTTTTTTAAACGTCGGCGTATCATTCATCACTCATCACTGATACGGGGGCTCCAGTGTCGACGAGTGCTTGGACAGGTATGCCGTGTATTTTAACGTGAATTACACTTCTCCTTGTAGGCACAGGCAGAGGATTTGCTGCAGTAGTCGGCAATGCAGCACCTCCTCCGAGGGCCGCATTTCCTAGTTTTCCGAAAGGGTGCTGCCAAAAGCCACAGGGGACGAAAGGCGACGTGGCTGCGGCGGACAAAAAGATGGGCGACGTGTTCGCGGTGAACGAAACTGCTGTCCACGCGGTGATGGTGAGCGGCTGTACCACGTGTTCCTAGCAATGTTTCGGCCACCGCCGAGTCTAACAGCGCCGACAAATCTACAGAGTTGTCTACGCTGTTAGACTCGACGGTGGCCGCAACATTGCTGGCGTTTCCATCAAAACGGCTCAGTTTGGTCGGAGTGCGAGGTGTTGAGGGCCATGAGTTCCGACAGTATCGGGGAACGTGACCAATGCGGTGACAGGTGAAACATATCGGCTGGTCGTCCGCAGTTCTCCACTCAGTCGGGTTGCTATAACGCGGACAGGAGCGTCGGGGTGGAGCGAAAATAGTCGAAGGACGTTCGTTAGCTCTGTGATAGGCGACAGTACACGCAGAATGTAAACCAATGTTTTCAAGTTTCTTGCGAACGATGGCTTGTACCAGGGGAAATGAAAAACTTGGAGGACGCTTAAGCTTTGCCATCAAGAGTGGAACGCGATAGCGTTATCGCAACCCCGTTCGCACTGCCCACTCATTCGCTCGGCATGCTCTTGAGTCACACAAACACGAAACGTGCGCCTGAGCAAGCGGAACGAACCAAAGAACTCGGTGTCTCGGAGGGCGAAACGATCTACGTGAGCCAAACGTTGCGATCGGCCCGGACAGCGGGGCCGCGATGCGCCATGAAGGCGGACGCGATCATGGGGCTGAGGCCTCGATTGAATGGTCCTCTATCTCGCTTGGGAGCACCACGCAGACGCATGACTCCTGGCCAGCAGGACGGCACACATCGCAGGAGACCCTTTCCCACCAGACGCACTAATCGCGCAGCGATCACGTCAGAGGTGTGATCCTAAGAATCGCGCTCTGAGCGGAAAGAGGTGCCGCGTCACCTAAACACGAGGGTTGTGGTGACGCACGCTGGAAGTTGCAAGGGGAGAGAGCGAATAAACTTATTAAGCGCAAGGCTATTGGGGCATCCTCACACCGTTCCCCACACGACCCCAATACGCTCAAACGAGACGAAGGGGAGAAGCGGGCGAGTGGCGTGCTACCTGTGGGGGCAGCGCCTTACATTGCGAGGAGGGGTTCTTCTGTGTTTGCAGCAAGATGGCTCTGCGAGTGTGCCAGGTGTAGAAGAAATCTAGCAGAAACGTACTTCGCTACTCGTTTAACTGCGACTTGTGTAATTTAAATGCTCATAATTACCGATATACACCGCAGTATAACTTGCTACGGCACGTTTCTAAGGCAACACTGCATTCACTAGAGGCGCTTTTGCGCCTCTAGTGTGATGTGTGAGTGAGCCTTTCATCACATTACTGGATGCCGAATTTAACTTCTTGCGCAACCGCCTTTGATGTGCATGTACCGGCTTCTCCTCTGCTTGGTAGACGCATGCGTAACAAGAGGATATATATATATATATATATATATATATATATATATATATATATATATATATATATATATATATATATATATATATATATATATATATATATATATATATATGTGTGTGTGTGTGTGTATGTATGCACTATCCTTCCTTCCATTAAACATGACTAGCGCTTGTTCTTGTCTGTCTTCCTTGTGTCCATGGTTTTATTTGAGCTAAGCTACTTCTTCAAATATGGATGACCAACTAGCCCAACAGTCAACTCTTCTAGAATAGAGGAATGGAACGCGCTGCCACATGAATTACTAACAGTAGACGGTCTAAGTGAATTTGAAACCACACTAAAAAAATTGTTTACTTCGGCTAGAAGTACATAGCTGGTACTTTAATAATGGTACTTTGTCTTACAGATGCTGCTGGTTGTAACACACATGATTAATCCAGCGGCTGTGGTATATTTAATACCACCGTATTGTAAATTGTTTTTACTGCTTCTTGCTTTGCATTGTGCCTTTACCTGTGCATGGGCCTTATTTGGTCTGTCCTAGACTGCGGCAGCGTTGCTATCTTGTTTCTTTGTCTTGCAACCACCCTGTAACGGCCTTTGGCCAACAGTATTGTTAAATAAATAATAAATAAAATTGCAGTGACTCGTAAAAAATGTCCGGCAGCATTAAATAACAATACGTCGCCGGGTTTTTAAGAAAGCTGGAATGGATATTGTCAAGCACAATAAGATATTTTTAGCTTTACTCTCAAGCTAGTACTACCAAAAGCATAAACAACACGGCTCGTAGGAAAGTAATCAGCAAAAGCAATGTGAGGCGGAACATTCGGTGGTGTAGCAGAAAAGAATGACACGGATACATCAACACTTCGCAGCGCCATTGAGAGAAACAGAAACATTTTCATGACACAGTTCAATTGCAGACGACTTTTTGTCGCTGGCTATATTCAAATATTCTCGCGGGTTAAAAAATATTTACAAATACAAAAATATTTAGAAAAACAGTTTTACGTGCTGAAACCACGATTTTATTCAGAGGCACGCCGTAGTGTGCCTCGTAGTGTGCTTGGGATTAATTTTGACCGCCTGAGGTTCTTTATTGTACCCCCCAGAATACGGCACACTGGCGTTTTCGCATTTCGCCTCCATCGAAATGCAGCCGCCGCGTTATGTTCCCGTGACCTCGTGAATGGCAGCGCAACGCCATAACCACTAAGCCTCCGAAGCGGGTATTTCCGTGGGCTATCATGAAGAGTCGAGGACAAAGCAACTTCATTAACTTGGCTTTTGGAAAGTTCGTTGGTTTGTTTGTATTCGTAGTCAGCAGCGACTTGCGAGAGCGAATGCTTTGCACCACTAGCTGTATTGGAGCGCCGAAAAAATATCTTCTTCTTATTTAACAGCCGTTTAACATCAATTTCTGTGGTTTTACGTGCCAGAACCATGATATCATTATGAAGCAAGCCGTGGTGGGGGACTTCGGAATAATTTTCACCACCTGCGGTTCTTTAACGTGCACCCAATGCATTTCAGACGGGCATTTTTGCATTTAACGCACATTGATTAACAAACGTTTAAGACGTGCATTGAACCATGTTACCTGTCAGTTAGAGGTGCCTAATTGAAATCAATCGATTCTGCATCTCCGCATTTCACCCTCATCAAAATGCGGTTGCCATGGCCGGCATTTGCTCCCACGAACTGGTGTTTCGCAGCGCGATTGCGTGGCCACCAAGAAACCACGGCGGTTATTATTCCGCAAAGACAGGCAGATATGCCGTAGAGCCGGTGCCCTCGTCGCGAATGACGAACACTTTTTGAGTACAAAAAAAACAGCATTCCAACTCAAAAGTTTTTTTTGCTAATATGGCACACAATGCTACAACTACTTCTTTTAGGCGTGGCCTATCAGCCTCCCAAAAGAAATCTCGACTTTCCCAAGAATCTAAGTAACATGCTGAGTCAATTAAATAAAAAGTACCCTAATGCGCGGGTCTTGCTGCTTTAATAATGACGTGAATTACCCATTGTCAACTGCACCAATGTATCAGGGCTAAACGCAAGAGATAGGGAAGCAAATTTATTAGCATGTGCCTAAACGTTAGCCTTACTCAGCTAAATGAGTAACCAAAACGCGTCAGAGACGATTCGGCAACCATTTCAGACCTCAAACTCATTAGGCGTCCTGAAACGTTATCCCGTGATAATTTGCTCTGGGAAGTAAGTGACCATAAAAGAATTCACATAGCTTTCATATTTGCGCCTTCCTTACGTCAAACACAAAATGAAATTATTGGGCTTTGCGACAAAGGAAATTACACCGCTATACACAACGAGCTGATCACATATTACGAAACATACGATTCGCGCTTTGCTAAGCACTCTATAGAAGAAAACTGGTGGCTCGTCTAAAACAAAATAAATGACCCGGTGAAAAAGTATGTTCTACTAGCTATCATTAGCGCAAATTGGAATAAGCCATGGTTCGCAAGATCACGAAAAACGGTCGAGAAGAAATTATGCACATCCCACACACTGTAGGAATCGGTGTAAGCGAAGTTTTCTGTGCTGGTTGCATTGACTCACGAAAATTAGCGGTAATGTTGACGGCTAAAGCTTAATTTTTTTTCAACATTTAGTCTAACACGAGAGTGGTGAGTTGATGTTAAACGTTACCGCGCGTTCGTCACTGCTGTTTGTCTGCGTAGTACACACCGCACACAGGGAGAGGTGTTTGCTTCAGGTGTTGTTGTGAGCCATATTTCATAACCTCAGAGAGGGTTGAGCGTTGTCATTGTCTCATATGGCACATTGCATCGCGGCAGAAGCATTAAACTTGAATTGGATTATGGGGCTGTACGTGCCAAACACCCAATCGGATTACGAGGCACGCCGTAGTGGCGGACTCCGTATTAATTTTGACACAATGACGCTATTTAACGTGTCCCAAAATCTAGTTCACGTGCATTTTGTATTTCGACCCCGTATAAATGCGGCTGCCACGGTTGGGATGAAATCCACGACGTCTAGCAATGCCGTAGCCGCAAAGCTAGGGCACAGAAGTGTCGATTTGACGGTCGACCGCTTCCGCAGTATCGCCTGGACCCTGCGGTGCGCTTTAATTAATGCGGCTCTGATTCTGCAGTCCACCGTAATTTGCCCACTTACATGATTTCATGGTGTTTATTTTTCAGAAATAGTAGGAACGTACTGTACCGTACCTTGAACTTAAGCTTAATCAGTCTTCCCGCAACCGCTGTCTAGTTTGGCAGTAAGGTTTCTTTCCCCACTGTATGGGAACTGCCTCTTCCCCTCCTCTCTGTAGTTCTATGTATGTTCTATGTTTTAGGTTGCCTTCTACGGAAGGGGACGTATACGTCCCCTTTTGCGAAAGACTTCGACATAGTAGCACATAAACAATTAATTCTAAAGGTCTCTCTCTCACTTGCACTTGCATGCTGACATCATAGTGTACGTTGAATTTTAGGCTAATCACTCACAGTAAGTGTATGTTGCAAACACAGCTCGGAACCCACTCCCGTAACTTCAGGTGTATCGCAAGTTTCCGTAATAAACTGAAAAAGGCAGCAGCGCAAGGAAAAAGACACCGACGGAAACAACACAAGGACGAGCGCTGGCAAGGACGAGGACGAGCGTTCCGTACTAGGCACTCTTCTTTTTTGAATGACCACCGCTGCATGTTTCTTGTCAAATTAGCATGTTTGGATACGGCTGTGTTATTTACCGACCACTTACTAACATTGTTGACCAGATATATTTCAGGGATCACCTAAATCATGTATAAAACTAGTGTAACCTTAAGGTTATTTGTTGTTGGGCCCCCCAAGTTGGTACGTATACATTACAACTATATTAAGGCGCCAAACACCACACAGCACACAAGACAACGGGACACAGCGACACTCACAACTGATAGATTCTACAGGAAGCATATTCATATATAATCTAAGTCATGTCTGCGCAGCAAACACATTCAAGCATGAAGTCCGGTATGATGAGGAACTGTCAAAAAACGTTTTCTCAGCCTCGTACCAAGCTCGGCCAAGCTACCTTTCTTGCCTTATATAGAACACATCCACCATTTCCTTGGCTTTCGTAACTTCACCTATGGTAAGAATCCGCGCGTCAAAAAAGCATGGTCCACAAGACCGCGAGGGGATGTTTCTAATATGCTTAGCAAAATTGGGCCCTCTTTATTTTGCTCGATGTTTCGTTCATGTTCCATGATCGGCTACACAGCAGCCTATTTTCCCTACACAGGAACAGCCGCAGCAAAGGGGTTTCATAAACTACCACTTCTGCACATCTCATTGTTACGATTTGATTTGCTTAGGTTTGTGTGGGTTTGCTTGCCTGGTAGCGTATTCACACTTGCACAATTCGAATTAATCTGGCCTCCAATGAGACGAATCCACAGTGGGGAAGAGAAACAACGAAGCCGATTGTTAACGAAACATGTATATAAATAAAAAAGCGTAACACAGACAAACCTACTAAACGAGATACCATAGCTAACAAAAACGTTCATGCAGCTGTAGATGTTCTCAGAACACCAAACAATTATTTACAAGAGTAAGGATCGTGACCGGTCGCAATTACTTGACATGCGTTGCGGTGCAGCTGCAGGGCGTCAATCGCGTGAGCATCAGTCGCAAGTTCTCCTACTAAAACGCTAGTTTCGTTAATCAGTTTTGCTGCCTTCTTCACCGTCACTACCACGTGACATCTGGTGGAGGTGCTAGTGCGTTCTTGTACCAACGCCCCTGCAAAGCCGCGATCCAAGCCCGAAACCCGAAGACAACACCAACGTCGCCAAGGACCAGCGATCAAGCCGTAGGCAGAAAAGATGGTGACCGGAATACGGACCTCATCTCGAGAAGACCAGAAGGATCAAGCCCAAGTCAGAAACCCTAATGGCTGCCCCAGCGTCCGCCAATCTGTTGCAACAACCTCGAGACCCACCAACCTTTCATGGATCATCGTCTGAAGATACACAAATTTGGCTCAAGACATACGAAAGAATCGCGACTTCCAACAACTGGGATTTTGACGACAAGGTGCGGCTTGTGTAATTCGCCTTAGCAGACGCCGCCAGGACGTGGTTTGAGAACCGGGAGTCGACCCCGACAACGTGGGACCTGTTCTGTAGCGCCTTCCTGCGGACTTTTACGAGCGTCGTGCGTAATGAAAGGGCCGAAGCTATGCTAGAAGCCCGAGAACAACTACCCAACGAAAACATAGCGATCTTCACCGAGGAGATGACGCGCCTGTTCCGCCACGCCGACCCCGAAATATCCGAGCAGAAAAAGCTTCGCCTAGTCATGCGTGGCGTCAATCAAGAACTTTTCGCCGGAATGATACGAAATGCACCTGAAAACTGTCGAAGAGTTTCTTCACGATGCCACGAGCATCGATAAAACTCTGGAAATGCGGAACCGGCAATTGAACCGCCACGCAAGCCCAGCAACCTACGCCGAAGTTCAATCATTGGCCACCGACGACCTACGCGAGACCATTAGAGCGGTCGTGCGAGAGGAACTTCATAGAATGTTCTCAAGATCCCAACCTCAAGTTACGACGATAACGCATGACGCCGAAGAAGAAATGCAATGTTCACTGGAACTTCCGGGAGGTCAACCTAAATCGCCACAGGCCCAGCCTGAAGCGATGACCTACGCTGCCGTCGCCCGCTGTCAAAGAAACACTTCGCGAACGAGCCAGAGCGCTGTAACGACGGCGTTCCGCCGTCCGCCGCCGCCGCCGCCAATTCGCCCACCCGTCGTCCAGCGAAGCTACTCAAGGAAGACAGACGTCTGGCGCGCCCTTGACCATCGCCCGCTCTGTTACTAAAAGACGTGTTTTTTTGCCGCAGTTGAACACACACAAAAGCAAGACGCATGCAGACAACACGGGCGGATGTGTTTTCCATTTCTGTGTGTTCAATTGCGGCAAAAAACATGTCTTTTAGCAAGCACCAACTAGGCCAACAAGCAGTTCTGTCGCTCTGTTACCATTGCAGAGAAGCGGGTCACGTCTATCGCCCATGCCCATACCGGGAGATGGTACTGCGAGGGTTCGCCGTTAACGCACCACGACCACAGATTGGCGAACGACCTCGCGATATCGCCGACTACCTCGCCACCACTCAGCGAAGGTAGTAAACAACGACGTCATCCAAGTAAACAAAACACGTCTGCCATTTCAATCCTGCTAACACCGTGTCCATGACTCGCTGAAACGTTGCAGGCGCCGAGCACAGTCCGAATGGCATGACCTTGAACTCGTAGAGGCCATCTGGCGTGATGAAGACGTCCCGTTCGCCGCAGCGCCCACCATACACTGGCCCAAGCCGAGCAGCAACCGATGGAGGTGCGGTTGCTGTTTGTCGAACTGACGAAGATACTCTTGGGCCGGCGAAGACGCCGAAGAGATGATCTCGACGATATATCAACGAGACGTCGCTATCCCGACGAAGCCATAAAGTCAAGAATACACCGACGAAAGACGACTTGACGACGCGAGGTTCCAGCTTTAGTTCAACACGACGCAGCCGTGATCCGATGCCAAGACCTAACCGCAACGCAAAACAAAGAACCACCAATCTCGATGTGCTTCTCGACGGCCACGCAGTCCGTCATCACATCGCCTTAGTGGACGCAGGAGCCGATTTTTTTCGTCATGAGTGGATCCATCGCCGCCCAGTTGAAGAACGTTAAGACTGCATGAGAAGGCCCGCAAATTCGGACCGCTGAAGAACACCTCATTACGCCGACTGGAATCTGCACGGAAAGAATTACCGTTCATGGCCCGACTTACCCTGCCACATTCGTTATCCTCCAACAGTGTTCACGCGACGTCATTCTCGGCATGGACTTCCTGAACCAACACGGCGGAATCGTCGACTTGAAATCGAAGTCGATAACTTTGTCGGAAGATCGAGCGACACCGCCGGTGAGCTGTCGTAGTCACCAGGCCTTCAGTGTGCTCGAAGATCAAGTGACACCCGCCGTGTGTGCTCAGTGGCTATGGTGCTGGGCTGCTGAGCACGAGGTCGCGGGATCGAATCCCGGCCACGGCGGCCGCATTTCGATGGGGGCGAAATGCGAAAACACCCGTGTGCTTAGATTTAGGTGCACGTTAAAGAACCCCAGGTGGCGAAAATTTCCGGAGTCTTCCACTACGGCGTGCCTCATAATCAGAAAGTGGTTTGGGCACGTAAAACCCCAAATATTATTATTATAAGATCAAGTGAGCATCCAGCGTCAGTGCAGCATTATTATTTCCGTCGGCACCGAAGCACCCGCTGACGTAGAAGGCGTCATCGAAAGCAAGCAACATCTACTGCTCGACCGGGAAATTTCCTTCGCAAAAGGGATCGCTCGACTCCACAGAGCAAAAGCGGAAGTGATGCTAACCAACTTCAGCCAAGGGTTCAAGCACATGAGCAAGGGCACGACAGTCGCGTACATCGAGGAAATTGTGGAAACCAGCAGTGCCTTTGTCCTCTCGCATTCTGCCACATCTACCCCGAAGACCATAATTCCCGAACCAGACCAAGCAGCAACCGCTCAGAAGTATTCTCCGACGATACAAACACTGCTTTTCGACGTCATCGAGTATTCTACAAACACCAGTCGCAAAGCATCGCATAATAACCGAAGATTGCGCCCGACCACTCCGACAGAGTCCTTACCGGGTTTCAACGCGAGAACGTGAATCCATTAAGCAACAAGTCGACATAATGCTGCGCAACATCATTCAGCTGTTGAAAAGCACGGGGCATCTCCTGTAGTCGTGGTGAAGAAAAAGGACGGAACCCTACGTATCTGCGTTGATTATGGACGAGTGAACAAGATCACGAGGAAGGACGTATGCGCCCTTCCACGAATGGACGACGCATTGGATCAACTCTGTAACGCTAAATACTTCTCGTTGATGGACCTCAAGTCTGGCTACTGGCAAACAGAAGTCGCCGAAAGAGATCGCGAAAAGACCGCCTTCACACGCCAGACGGCCTCTACGAGTTCAAGGTCATGCCATTCGGACTGTGTTCGGCGCCTGCAACGTTTCAGCGAGTCATGGACACGGTGTTAGCAGGATTGAAATGGCAGACGTGCTTTGTTTACTTGGATGACGTCGTTGTCTACGTCGGGAATTTCTACGGTCACCTTAGGCGGCGCGCGACAGTATTAAAGACCATCAAGTCACCATGGCTCACTCTGAAGCCGGAAAAATGCCGCTTCGCTTACGATGAGCTTCTGTTCCTAGGTCACGTCATCAGCAAATCATGAGTACGCCCCGACCCGCTGAAGACAGCTCCCATCGCAAAGTTGCCGCAGCCCATCGACAAGAATGCATCGCGTAGATTCCTTGGCATGTGTGCCTACTGCAGCCGCTTTGTCGATGACTTTTCATGCGTCGCTGAGCCGCTAACACATCTAACCAAATGTGATGTCGAGTTCAAGTGGGAAACGCCGCAGGCCCATGCATTTCAAGAACTCAAACGACGCATGCAGTCGCCGCCTGTACTTGCGTACTTCGACGAGGGCACCGATACCGAAATCCACACTGACGCCTGTAGCCTATGCCTCGGTGCCGCCCTAGTCTAGAGGAAAGACGGACTTGAACGAGGGATATCTTATGCTAGCCGGTCGCTGTCAAAAGCGGAGGACAATTATTCTACGACTGAAAAGGAATGCCTCGCCATCATTTTGGCTACAGCAAAATTCCCCCCTTACCTATATGGCAGGCCAGTCAAAGTCGTCAGCTAATTTAAGGGATCCTTCAGGACGGCTGGCGCGGTGGAGCCTCAGAGTGCAAGAATATGACGTCACGTTAATTATTATGCAAAAAAGAAATGAGGCGTGCAGACAGGACACAAGAGTAGAGATGTGGACAACACGAACGCCGACTATCAACTGAAGGGAGCACTGATGCGAAAAATGAAAATTTTGCATAATGAATCCTTACCAACTAGCTCAGCTTTCTGTCGTTCTCACGTTAATCTACAAGTCCGGACGAAAACATCCTGACGCCGACTGCCTATCACGCGCCGCCATTGACCCGGCGCCGTAAGATGACGAGGATGACGATGCCTTTCTTGGAATAATAAGCACGGAAAACTTCGCTGAACAGCAATGAGTAGACCCGCAGCTAAAAGGCCTCGTCGAGTATTTGGAAGGGAACACCGGCGTCGTCCCTAGGGCGTTTGAGCGCGGATCGTCTTCCTTCGCGCTACAAAACAACCTGCTCGTGAAGAACTTCTCACCAGTCCGCGCCGGCTACATTTTTGTTGTTCGGTCAGCGCTGTGTCCAGAAATACTACACGCCCTACATGACGATCCGACCACTGCGCACCTCGGATATTCCCGGATGCTGTCGAGGATGCAAGAAAGGTATTACTGGCCGCGTCTGACCGCCGACGTCGCCCGTTATGTGAAGACTTGCCGAGACTGTCAGCGACGCAAGACACCACCAACAAGGCCAGCAGGACTACTACAGCCTATCGAACGTCCTTGCCGATCATTTCAACAGATTGGAATGGATTTATTGGGGTCGCTTCCGACGTTAACCTCCGGAAATAAGTAGATCGTAGTGGCGACGGACTATGCGTTTCGCTGAAACTAAAGCTCTTACGAAAGGCAGCGCAAGCCGAAGTGGCGAAATTTCTCAACGATAACATCTTGCTGCGACATGGTAACTTCCTACCACTGGCAGACGAATGGCCTTACGGAGCGCCTGAACAAGACCCTCGCCGACATGCTAGCAATGTACGTTGACGTCTAACGCAAGACCTGCGATGCCGACCTGCCGTACGTAACTTTCGCTTACAACCCGGTGGTGCTGGAAACAACGCAGATCACCCAGTTGAAGCTGGCCTGCGGCAGGAACCCGACGGCGGCTCTCGACGCCAAGCTGCCGCACGTCACCGACGAAAAGAATCTTGACGTCGCCACCTATCTCCAGCGCGGCGAAGAAGCCCGATAGCTCTGCCGCCTACGGATCAAGAACCAGCAGCGTACCGACAGCCGACACTCCAGTCATTGTGGTGTGAACCTCTCCTCTTGTCCTTTCTGTTTGTTACTGTTTTTTCCCTTTAACTATGTGCCAACTGGCCCGGATTTCAACTCTTCTGCGACAGTACAACCTCCGACGACGCTACGTCGAGTACCAGCCCAGCGAGCCTGTTTGGGTTTGGACCCCGATACGCCGACGAGGACTCAGTAAGAAAATATTGCGGCGCTATTTCGGACCCTATAAGATCATCAGACGTATTGGCGAACTGGAATATGAGGTCGTGCCAGACGGCATTTCGCATTCACCGCGGTGCCGCGCACGATAAGAAGTGGTCCACGTGGTGCGCCTTAAACCCTTTTACGCACACCGACAAACTTCCTTATTTTGTTGTTTCTTTGCTACGGGTGTTTTTGTTAATTACTTTGGTTTGTTTGCGGCGTTGGGTCGATGCTTTTTAAGAGGCGGGTATTGACACGTGTACTTTATCTTTATCGGGCGACCACGTTTCACCGACTAACAAATGTTACCGCACAGCGCAGGACACGCGTGCATTTATCGGAAGTTTCTGCAATGTTGTCGATGGTTCCATCCACTGTCTGTCACCGAACCTTGTGTTATCTGATTTGAAGAATGCGCGACGTCAATAGTGTAGAACTTTGTGGGAGGCACGCGGGTCCCAGCGATTCCTCTGGAACATTCGACGACTGATGTATAAAAGCCGACGCGCTTTACCAGCTGATCAGATTTTCGACGATCGGCGAGTGTGTTCGCCGCTATCGTTGTTCCTTGAGTGTAGCCCGCTTTTGAAGGAGCAATTCTCCCGATAAAACGCGTTTTGTTAATTACAGTTGCGCTGCCTTCTTCGTCACTACCACGTGATAATATGAAACGGGATGACAAACCCCCTCATGTTCATGCATTAAAACTGCATCCATACCAGTATCAGAGGCGTCTATGCGGAGAAAGAATTCCTTCTAGACGTTGGGCGCTCTTACAGTAGGTCTAGAGCTTAGCGCGTTCCTCAGATCTTGAAACGCGTTTCCTCTTTCAGGGGTCCAAATCACCCGGCTACTTTCCCTTTTTCGCGTTAGCTCAACAAGAGGTCGGGCCTTCTCAGCGTTATGGTGAATTAGGCCTCGGTAATAACTAGCAAGTCCGAGAAAACAGCGTACTTGCTTCTTGGTTTCTAGTTTTGGAGCATTTAGTATCTTTTCTATCGTGCTATTGAGATGTTCTACCTTATTTCTTCTGAACCGATGGCCTAAAAATACAATTCAAGTAGCTCCGATTTCGCACTTCTCAGGTTAAACTGCTGAGCCCGCGCTCCGAATATTTTCGAAAAACTGCCGGAGAGTGTTGGCATGTTCTTCCCAGATAAAGGTGGCTATTAGAACGTCATCTATATAGTGGACAGCGTTAGTAAAGCCGGATAGAAGAGTGCGCTAGAGGCGAGTGAAAATTGCCGAAGCTGTCTTAATGCCGAAGGGCGTAAACCGAAATTGGTAGGGTCCGGATTGTGTGGAAAATGCGGTCTTGGCTCTGGACTTCTCTTTGAGTGGCACTTGCCAATTGCCCTTTGTGAGATCCAGTTTTGAAATTTGGATCTTGTTTCCCAATTACGACGGATACCAGGTCTGTCCTTGGTATTGACTCGGCATCCGAGACTAGCACACTGCTAATTCGGCGGAAATCTACACACGCTCGGTAGGTTTTGTCTGGCTTTCTTCACAAGAACCAAAGGAGAATTGTAGCGAGAGCATGAGCTTACAATCACACCTAGCTTCAACATGTCAAACACTGCACTTTCAACAAGCTCGTTCATGGTAAAAGGCAAAGGAAATTGCGGTCTGTTAATCGGGCATGAAGTTGTCAGCTCAAGACAACATTCGAGGAGTGTCGTCTTGCGAGGGACTTCCAAAAATATGTCTTTATAAGCCACTAACAGTTCTTGCAGCTTAGACTTGGCTTTCATCAAGGGAATCAGAGGAGCGAATGCTTTCGATTCACCCGCCTGCTTCAACTTTAAAGCTTGGTACGCGGGCCTCAGTTTCTGGGTCTTCTGCCACGACAAACGAGAAAATTTGGAACGCGGCTAGTGGTTGGCGCTCTTCATACCGGTTAAGCATGTTGATGTGGTATAGTTTAGTGGTATGGCCAAGGTCCAACCAGTAGTGAAAGTTATTTTCCACTCCAGCGACTGCAAATGGTTCCTTCCAGTGCATCATTAGTTTGTTATCAATGGTTGGGAGAACTACCAGCGCGCGATCTCCTGCTTTAAGCTGTCGGAGGCAACTGTTTCGGTCGTAGTACCCATTCTGAATTCTCTGAGCTTTGCACAAATTCTGGTGAGCTACCTTCAATGTCTCTTCTGGTCGGCTCCTTAGGTCGAGGACATATGCGTATGTCGTTTTAACTTCTTCCTTGAGCCAGTCCTTGACCAGAGATCCTTGAGCATGGACAAGGGTCCTCGTACTTGACGCCCGTATATCAGTTCAATTGGTGAAACGCCAAGGCTATATTGTGCAACCCCACGGTAGGCAAAAAGAAGAGGGGCGAGATCTCGACCACAGGCTTTCCGTTTTTCTTGGCATAGCTTCCGCAGCATCATCTTAAGGGTACCGTTAGAGCGCTCCACCATTCCATTACTCATCGGATGATAAGGCGTTGAGCTGAGATGCTTGATCGTGAGTAAATAATTTATTTCTCTCATCAAGTCTGGTGTAAAACAAGGTGCTTGGTCGCGAAGAATCTCGCGTGGGGAACTGATCCTTGAGGACACCTCAACCAACTGTTCGACTACGGTTTCTGAGTCGATCGAAGGATGGCGTCCGGGAACCGTGTTACGATATCCACAAGCGTGAGTATACGCCGGTTGTCCTTACTCGATGTTGGACACAAAGGGCCGATGATACCTACCGTGACCCGCTCGAATCGGGTATCAGTAATTGGCATTCGTCCGAGCGGAGCCTTGCCCTCTCTATCCTTAGGAAAGGTTCTTTGACAGGCATCGCACAATCTGACGAATTGTTTACCGTCCTCTTGGACGCCGGGCCAATAAAATGATCCATGGACCCGTGCCATGGTATTCCGAATGCCTTCTTCTTCGAATGTCTTCTTCGAATGCCTACAAATTCCAAGTAATGCGTCTTCCTGCTGTTTTGTCTAAAACATTTCTCCCGATACCAGCAAAGCTCCAACATGCACTGGAGAACATGGCTTCGTGATCTTGGCACCCATTATAACCTGCAGAGAACCGCTGTCTTATTTCGATGCCTTGACCGGTTTTCCCTGTGCGCGAATGGCGGTCGATGACCTCAGAAGGAAGCTCAGCATGGTCCTCCACTTTGTCTCCGGGATCTGAGCCGCAAGTTTTCTAAACTCGAACAGCTTAGTGCTTGCTATCCATTCCGGATTACCGCAAGTTTAGAAAACGTGCGGCTCAGATCACGGAGACAAGGTGGAGGACCATGCTGAGCTTCCTTCTGAGGTCATCGACCGCCATTCGTGCACAGGGGAAACCGGTGCTCGTTTTAGATCAAGTTTCGCTCCCCGGGAACGTTTCTAGGCTACTGGAAAAAGGTCCAAAGTATGCCGTTCCACCCTCTGTCCGGCCCCACGACCTGGTAGGTCTCAACCGGGACGTTTCCGCAAGGTGTAGCCAAGAGGACCATAACAAGTGTCTGAAGGAGGGACTTTACTTCATCTCAAGGTGTTCAAGCAGGGCTTCAGACGTTCATGCTAAAAAGAGCTTAGAGGTGTCGTAAAGTATTTCAAGCAAAATGAGCTTATGCTGTTGCAGTCAGATAAGGAAGGAGGGTTTGTTGTGTTGCCAAAAGGCCGGTTTGATGAAAAAGCGCAGGCAGCGGTGAACAAGAATTTCGTTCCTATTAAAAAGAGTGCAGTTAGAGTCAAGTCGAAATTCATCGAGTTCAACAAAAGTTTGAACTTGACCACCCTTGCTAAAGGTATCAAGAATAGCAAAGAAAGCTGTTTGACTGTGTTCTTTACCGCGAAAACACACAAGCCCGATATTCCTTTCAGAACTATTGTTAGCGAGCGCGGGGCGTGGCAGCATTGCGTGAGCCTTTTTCTTTTGAATAAGCTTAAGACCCTACAAGTGGATGACACTTTCCGTGTTAAAAGTTCTTCGGAGGTCGTGCAATTTGTTAAGTGTAATGACAGCATTAAGCGTGATTTTTCTGTTGACGTAGAAGATCTATTCTACTCAATTCCTCAGGACAAGCTTCTCGTTTTCTTAAGGGAATGTATTGAATACAACAACGTGGTCGACTTCCAGAACTCACCGGGCCTTTCAGTGGACAGCTTTTTAGCATTGCTCGAGTTTTATTTAAGTGTGACTTGTATTCTTTACAACGAGCAGCCATATCTGCAACGCTGGGGAGTGTGTATTGGGTCTTGTGTTGCTCCTATTTTGTGCGACATTTTTTGTCTTTTGTTGATAGGTCTTTAGAGCAGATCTTTAGTGGGGGGCAGGTTTTAAAAGTCTTTAGGTATGTTGATGATTTTTTAGTGCTTTTAAACAATAAGGGTGACTTTACATCCCCTGCTGTTATTTTAGAAGCTTTTAACAACCAAGGCCAAGGGCTTGTTTTCACCCATGAACTTACTGACGACACAGGCCTGCAGTTATTAGATTTAAAATTGTCTTTTGAAGTTGGCCACGTCTGCTGGTCCTATCAACCGCGAGCCATGAAGCAATTGCTGCCGTACGATTCCGCACACTCTAAAGTGGTGAAGCGAGCAGTTGGTAGTCTTTGCTTGGAATCGGCTTTGCGGAAATCGTGCGCACACCAAATGCGGTCTAGTTTTACGAACCAAGTTGGACGCGTTTTGGCAGCTGGTTACCCTTTGACGGTCGTCAATGCTATAGTAGAGTCTCTTCTGCAAAAGTAAAGCTTGCAGCACGAAGGGCGAGCGCAGAAGTCGAACGACAGAAGGTAAGGTTATTCCCTATGTACACAAGGTGTCACACAACCTTAAAAAGGTTGCCAACCGTCATGGTATTCCTCTGGTTTTCTCTGCGCCCAACAAGCTTTCGAAGCTGTGTTCTCGAGTTTGCTGTAAGAGCAGGCGGGGCTGCTGCACGAGGCATGAGAAGCCCTTTGTTGCGTGCTCCAGAGGGGTTGTTTATGCAATTCCCTTGCACCGTAGTGGGCAGCTCTACATTGGTCAAACTGAGCGTTGTGTGAATGACCGTTTAAGGGAACATGCGCAAAAACTAAAGAAAAAAGAGGATAAGGGCGCACATTTGGTGGCTCATGTTACCGCGTGTGGCTGCGACGCTCGATTTTCTGCGACAACTATTCTTGGCAGGAGCGGCAACGCGTCTTCCAGGCTCGCTCTTGAGGCCTTCTTTATCAAGAAAAATAGAGATAGATGTGTGAGGGAGCCTTCCATCACATTACTGGATGCCGAATTTAACTTCGTGCGCGACCGCCTTTGATGTGCATGTACCGGCTTCACTTCTGCTTGGTAGGCGCATGCGTGACAAGAGGATATATATATATATATATATATATATATATATATATATATGCACTATCCTTCCTTCCATTAAACAGTTGTGAGTAGCGCTTGTCCTTGTCTGTCTTCCTTGTGTCCGTGGTTTTATTTGCGCTAAGCTACTACTTCCAATATCAAGGTGGACGTGTTGAAACCGACCAGAGGTCTGGGGGCATGCCCCGAGTGGTGAAGTAACATGCCTGGTGACTTTAGCGCGCTGACATTGAATGCAGGAGCGCGCGCATGTGCGGCAATCCCGCAGCATGGAGGGCCAGAGATAGTGGTCGGCCACGAGGCGTATAGAGGCGCGTATGCCGGGATGGCTGAGATTATGTAGCTGGTTGAAGAGGCCACGGCGATGGGAAAGGGGCACGTAAGGCCTGCTTCGTGCTGTTGATATGTCGCAGTAGATATTCGTTGTCGATTCAGGTATGGGGACTTGCTGCAGGCGTAGTAAGGACTTGCCCTTAAGAAGCTGCTGCAGTTGGGCGTCCGTAGTCTCATCCTCGGCGAGGACATCAGGTATTATCTGCGAAGGGCTAATAGCTGCCACACGTGAAAGCGCGTCGGCGACCATGTTATCCTTCCCGCTGACATGTTGGATGTCGGTGGTAAACTGGGCAGTGAAGGACAGCTGGTTCTGCTGGACCCGCGGGAGTTTGTCGTGGCGTTGAGAGAAGGCGTAGGTCAGAGGTTTATGGTCGGTGTAGATAGTGCAGCGCTGTGCTTCGAGAATGTGGCGAAAGTGCTGAACTGCTTCATATACGCTAGAAGTTCTCTGTATAAGCTGGCGAACACGACGGGGCGGGGGTCGTGGTTTCGTCGGTGGGACTGGCTGCAGAAGGGGGGTCGTTTTGCGAGCTGAGATTTTCTTGGAGAAGAATGCCAAGGGGTGCCAGGTGTTGTCTACGCGCTGCATAAGGGCGGCGCCGACGGCGATGCTAGAGGCGTCCGTGAAGAGCCCCAAGGGAGGGTCTGGCCCAGGATGGGGAGAAGTGTGGCCGTGCAGAGAGCAACTTTGCATTTTTCGAAAAGTTGCGTTAAAGCCGGTGTCCACGTGACGGGTTGGTTTCTTCGTAGACCAGCGAAGGCATCATGAAGGGGAGCTACCAGGCTACAGTCGGCTGCGTGTGGCAAGAAACGCCTGTAAAAGTTCAGCATGCCGAGAAAACGGCAAAGGTCTTTAGCGGTGGTTGGGTGAGTAATTTTGCATGTCTGAGATGCGTTGAGGTAAGGGTGGAGTTCCCTCTGATGAAACTTCATGGCCGAGGAATTTGATGACTGAAGCGTCGAGAGTGCTCTTTGGGAAATAGACGAGTAGGCCGTGGTCATCGAGGCGTTGGAAAAGCAGACGAAGGTGCCTGTTCGTCGGTGTTGCGGGAAAAGTCCAATGTGTCGTCAAGATAGACGAAACAGAAGTCGAGGCCGCGGACGACTTCGTTGATGAAGCGCCGAAAGGTTTGTCCTGCGTACCTTAGGCCAAAGCTCATGAAGGGAAACTCGAAAAAGCCGAAAGGAGTAATGATTACAGTTTTCGGGGCGTCGTCCGGATTAACGGGTATCTGCGTGTGGGCCTTGACCAAGTCTAGCACGGAGAAAACGTGGCAGCCAGAAATGCAATGGGCGAAGTTGTGTATATGGTGAACGGGGTAAATGTCCGGAATGGTGCGGACGTTGAGGGCACGGTAGTCCCCACAGGGCCGCTAGCCTTCGGTCTTCTTTGGGACGAGGTGAAGTGGTGAACCCATGGGCCGTCGGAGGGTCGGGCAAATCCCTCCCGGAGCATAGCTTCGAACTCTGCTTTGGCTATGAGCATGCGTCCGGGGCAAGGCGACGGGCGCGACAGAAAATCGGGGGGCCTGGGGTGATCCGGGTGTAGAGCACTGTGGTGCGCTGCACATCACGTGGCAACCCACTGGGGTGCGTCAAACCGGGAAATTGGGCGAGGACGGCATGGTACTGTGAAATATGTTCGACACTGAGTACTTTGTTACTTGGCTGGTGGGCAGCCGTTTGCTGTCCTGGCGCAGAATGTCCTGTTGTCGCGCCGATGAGAGGGCGACGGAAGGAGGTTGTAGTGCGCCAAAAAGTCTGAGCCGATGATTGGTTCGGTGACGTTGGCGATAACAAAATTTCAATGAAGGTCACGGCGTAGGTTTTTAAGCTGGACGTGCAGGCGGAGCGAGCCGTAAGTTTTGATTGTGGACCGGTTTGCCGCGCTGAGCTCGAAATACGTAGAAGGATTGGGACCATGAAGATGGGCTCGCGGGTAGCCGCAAATGTCGGAACCGCTGTCGACAAGGAACCACTGCTTTGTAATTTGGTCGGTGACGAAGATGCTACGGCCTCCAGGTTGGCAGCTCGCAGCGGTGGCTATGAGCTGCCGTTGGTATTTTCCCGATTTCTAGCGGAGCAGGGTGGTCGACATGGTCATGCTCTGTCTCCGAAGCATCGATGGTAGTATCACCGGTCGTCATCACCAGGCTGCTGCGACAGGGTAGTGTTCTGGCCACGGCTTTCCGAGTGGCGCGTCGGGAAGTGTTGATCCAGGCGTCGTTGAATGTAGCTGAGCTATCGGTTGATATCGTCGATATGGCGCGCAAGATCTATGGTGTTCAGCGGTGCAGCGACCGCCTAGACGGTGGGCGACAACGGCGGCAAAGAGACCTCGATGACGCGATCAGCGATCCCAGCAAGTTGGTCGAGAGGTAGCGTAAGCTGAGCCTGCGGAATTGCCTAGACGGGTGGTGGAAGTTGTTGAAGCCACAGGGTTTGCAGTAAGGAATCCTGGACTTCCATGTTGCCCGCGAGAGCACGCATGTGGCGGAGGAGCTGCGAAGGCTTGCGCTCGGCAAGTTCTGCGGACTGAAGTTGTCGCACCTTCTGGTCTTCCGAGAGTGACAGGCGGCGAATGAGTTCAATCTTGAGGTGCTCGTAAAGATTGGCCGTTGGTGGGTTGGCAAGGATATCCCGGACCTCGTTGGCCTAGCGGGCACCGAGGTAGGCAACGACATAATCGTAGCGGGTCCGGTCTTGCGTGATGTGCGCGAGGGAGAACTGTGCCTCGACTTGGGCGAACCATACCTCGGGTCAGTCGGCCCAATACGGCGGAAGCTTGACAGCAAAACGCCAGACGCCGTGCGGGGCAGCGTGCGGGATGCCATCTGCCGGAGTTCTGACGTCCTCGGGGGAGCCGGCAGGATTCTGCTGCACGGAACCATTGAGTTGGTCGTGCTGTTCCGGAAGCTGTTGCTCTTGCTTCTGGATGACCTCTTGCTGCGTGTGAAGCTGTCTGTTGAGAAGTTCCAGCTGTCGTTGAAGGGCGTCTTGTTCGTCCATGGCGATGCGTTTTTGTTCGTTGTCCGTGTCACCAGATGTGGGATGTCGTGTCTGCCGAAGGACGAATCCCAGTATAAAAGCGTAACGACTCTTTATTCGACTAACGATGGCAGCGGACGGGCATACCAACGCTACGTTCGTCTCACTAGCGGAAGGTAGAAAGCGGTCCTTCTCAGCCGGGCAGCCTGTTTTTATAGCCACTGTCGGTGACGCATACCTCAGGTGACACGGCGGTGGCGCTATGTTTTATCGGCCACGCAGTCCAGCCGGTCCAGCGTGCAGCTGTGTTATGCTGGGCCGGATGATATGCCAGAATGTGGAGGGTGCGCAGAAATATGCGCAGAGTGTGTCGCCACACCGCAATTCTTTGTTTTTTTAGAGTTGCTGGCCGTTAGCCTCATCAAGCGCGCGCAAATTAGTATTTATACATGACACTCATGAAGATTCGCTTATGTTTAGTTACGGAGCCTCAATCTTCTTTTTTCCCTTTTTCTACCTGAAAACAAAGGCCCCCGAGATTCCTAAAGGAATCTGCTATATTTGTAGATGTAATATATTTCTTTCCCAATTGGACCAAGTTTTGCAAAAACTTTGACTAAGAAGTTCTTTTTAGCCTTTACATATGCCGACATTTTTTGCTATAAGTAACCAAGGACTGAAGTTTGAAGTTCGCAAAAGCCGTGGGCAATGTTTTATCCCTACTTAGGCAACATGAAAAAGGTTCGTATTTTAGTAGTGAACTGCCTGAGGGTAATTTTTTACAGTGTTTAGATGGAAACATCGAGTTCTGTATAGATTGTCTTTGTTGTGCTTACGCTTCACATGCAAAGAAAGGGCTTCAACCATTTTGACTCATCCGATTAGAAACTAGACGATAGAGGAATTTCTCCACGTTGCCTGGAATCAGCTCTCAGGAAATCATGTATTCAAAAGATGCAGTCGAGTTTTTAAAGCCAATTGGCCAGGCTGGCTTCAGCTGGGTTCTTTCTTGCAACCTTCTTGCAAAAAAAATGAAGTGCAGTGAGAGCTGGGGGGGGGGGGGCGGAGGCCCCACGAGAAGAAGTGAGAGCGGTGGCCATGCCTTATGTGCACAAGTTAGCCCATAATAAGCAAGTAATATGTTACACTCGCTCTTTCAGCCCATAGGAAGCTCGTAGGCCTTTGCTCTCGCATAGAAAAAGAAGAGGGGGAAAATGAGACGGAGGGTGGGGAGGCGTAACTAAAGATGGACATATCATCGTTCATCAGATGCGCCGAAGGGGTAGTTTATGAAATTTCCCCGTCCTTCGGTCGTTCCTATGTAGGACAAACCGGATGCTGTGTGCATAAGCGGAAGAGGGAACACAAACGGAAGGTTGAGCGAAATGAAGAGAACCGTAATTTATTTAAGCATATTAGAAACTGCCCTTCGAGATCTTGTATACCATGCTCTTTTTTGCGCGCGGATTCTTGCCTGAAGTAAACATACGAAAGAGCAGGAAATTATGGAAGCGTTGTGTATCAGCAAGACATGTAGCTTGCGCGTTAGTGAAACTTCTATATCATTGTACCAGTTCTATAAAAGGATGGGTGCGAAATATTTTTTTCGGCGTTCCTTATCATACCCCTCTTGATGCTTGAATGTGTTTGTTGCGCAGGCTCTGACTGAGGTTCCGTGCGTACGTACGTGTTTTCTGTAAAAGAAAGCAGTTGTGAGTCGTGCTCTGTCTTGTTGTCTTCTCTTGTGTGCTGCCTGGTATAACCATTGGAAATGATTCTCAAGCAACAAATACCAACTAATATCAACTGTACATCATCATCGCCACCTAAAATTTCTCTACATTGTCCCTGATATACTCATAGAAGCCGTCAATAATCACATACCTAGGCGTAACAATATCCTGTTATCTTGACTAGTGTCCAAATGTAACTAGTATCATCTCATCCCGAAACAAAAATTTAGGACCCCTGAAACGTCCTTTGCGTAACGCCACCATATGTGAAGTTGTTAGCTTATAAGACCCTCATCAGGCCCAAACTCGAGTACTCAGCAGCCACGAGGAAACCTCATCACGTATACCTCATTAACGCTACTGAACTGGTAAAGAACAGCAATACTACATTTGTCGTACGCATATGAAGCCATTGTTTATTCACTAAGGCAAGATCTCAATTGCGAACTCGTTCTTGTCACCATCGTATTCCATGTCTGGCACTATGTAATATTTTTTGTATACTTCCCTATATCGCGCCCCTTACATATCTCCATCTGCACGCACATGATTTGCACAGGTCATTCACTTAGCGTCGCTGGCTTCTCGTCGTATTTCTTCCCTCGTACAGCAACCGACTGCGATGGCCTTCCGTACAGCATTTCTCCTATCTAAATACATCAAGCCTCACTGACGCCATCACGACGTTTTCTACGATGTGGTAATCGATATAAATTGCCTTCTTGTGTTGCCCCCACCCCTTATGTTATACCCCAAGCAAAGACATAAAGTACCTTAAAGGCATAACGTGAAAGTGAGGACAGGCTTTTCACTTTGAACTGCACAAGGTTCTTGTACTTGGTAACTGAAACTGTGAAGACTGCACAGCAGAGATTGTAAAAAAGTGAATGGTTTTCGTTGGCTTTCTCGTTTGCATAATCGATGGCTATTGGTCTGTGGAGTGGGCAGTCGAAACTGAGCTGTTGGCGACGTGCAGGAATATTATTCCAATTGCCAGCGACAAGCGAATCCACTCACCTGTGTCGTACATATCACTCGGTGCGACGAAAGAGAAATTGAAGTTGTCGCCTCCGCGCACAATGTAGCTCATGGCAGCCACGCGGTAACGCCGCGCATCTTCCAGCGGTTCAAACCGAGGCACACGGCAGTCAGCGCACAATATGAACGCGTCCACCACGCGTTCGTAAGGTTTTCGTCGCACGTCGTACACCACGCGGAGCCCTGCAAATGAAACTGTGAATCAGAAGAGCTACACACAAAAAAATGCAAGGCTAGACACATGCCAATACAAGAGACAGTCCAAGGGTCGAAGAGTAATTGGCAGAACAAAACGACTAGGCAAGAAACACAGGGTAACAGGACGTGCACCAACTATCTGAAATCTATTCACTAAAACGTTTTCGTTTAAGCGCAGGCTACTATCATGCAATCAAATAGGTCGGGTAAGAAGAAAGCCCAAAACAAAGGAAAAACAAGCACCACATATGATCAATGCCACACGGTACAATGAATGATACGGTGAACGTGGATGCCAACGCCTCACTAAAACAACTACTCGAGAGGAAAAATCACGGCAAGCTCAAGCACTTTTCCCGTCGCCTAATGTGATTGCGTTCGATAGGATCAAGCTTTATGCATTCCTTACAGCTTACAATGGTACGGCAAAGAGGAGGAGAAGAACCCCAATTTGAACTTTTCTGGTATCGTAGCTCCTGTTCAAGCTACAGGCACTGGTGCTCGCTTGGCATGAAAGGTAAAATTTAAGCTTCAACAGATGCAACTGGGCATGATCTTCCTTCGTAAACAAGCTGCAGCAGATGCTCCGGTCACCAGCGGCAGCGACGCATGTAACACATACGCACGCAAGAGATAACTTCCCCACCTTTTAAACGTGGAGGAGACACTCGCCGGCCTCACAGGGGTCCTGAACGACGCCTCGAGCTTGGTCCGCGCACACGCCGCGTTCAACACCTGGCGCGTAGCGTGGAACTCGCAAGCGGAGTCAACTTTCTCTCATACGCTTTCTCTTCAACAAGGACCACGCTCTCTTCTGGATGCTTTATTTCGTAATATACCAAATTGCCATACGCGGCCGCTATTGGCTGTCATCAATCAAGAAGGATGTTTGGATCAATATTCTTCTTCCTGCTGTACTGTGTACATTTATTGACAATGTTTATTAAACAGGCTGAAGTAAGCAAAAATCGGCTTTTGAATTTCGATAACTATTACGTACTTCCGGGTGTAGCCGACTATCATTTGCCCACACTCGGCCGCCCGCGTAGGAGTTAAATTTGGCCACCCCGCTTATCGGTATCGTAGCCGTCGGGCCTCAGTAACTTAGACTAGTTTTGAACACTCAACTAGCCTCGAACCACGCGAAACTTAAGGTCAGACCAGACACACACTTACCAGCGCGTCCTGGCCGCCCTAGTTAGACGTTTTGGCAGGCTTCGCTTCGTATTGAGCTATTGATGGTGCTTTAAAATGTGCTAGTTAAATGTGGCTACTAACCGTTAATCAAGCTGGGTGCAGGACAAAGCCGGTCCGCACCACGTACCATGGCCAGGCGTATGAGCGCGAGAACGGACTAAGCGCACAAAGCAGACGCTGCGCACGCGCACTACAGCGCCTGCGTAGCTTAGATAGTGCGGCCGCCTCAGGTTGCCGCGAGGAGTTTGCTGGCTGAGCGCACTGCAGCTTGCTGAGCGCGTCTGACTTACGTTTCGTTCATCGTAGGCGCCAAAGTGGGAAGTGTATACCCGTTACGACTGAAGTACCAACACGGGCAAACTTCTTCCCTGCTGAAATATACCCGCCGACAAATTTTCGCGGCAGTACAACCAAAACTTCGAGGACTAAGGTAGCGTATTTTTGCTACTGCGCATACGTATGCCAAACTTTTTGCTGCCAATTTTAATCTTCGTTTTGCTAGTGGATCTCTTCATGTGAACACATTAGGTCAAAGTTTCTTTACCCTTATCTGTGTGCTATTGAACTACGCGTGCAAAGGCATACAGTACACTCCAATAATGACCTGTAGCAAGCGATAAGATATATTGTACAGCGAAGAAGCCTACACTCTGAAAATAGGGAGAGCATCGCAGAAGCATAGGGGCCGATTTACTCTTCAAAGCATTGTTTTACTCTCGCAAAATGACGAGGCGAGTAAAGTGCTTTGCTCACTCTGTCAGAAAGAAGAGATTGAAATGTTCTTTACACTTTTCCCTTCTGAGTGACATTATAATTCCCGTTTACCTCCTGTGGCAATAGGGAGCAAAGCGTAGCGCATGCTCCTGATTCAACTGCACTTGTAAAAATGTTTACACCCTTTGAGGCTTATCTCGTCCGAACATAGTAATCGTCATCTGTCTTGCTAGTGCTTCCATTCTTGAAAACTCAGCGCTCACTGCTTTCCATTCGAGGATGTCATGTCACGCTGATAACGCGCATGCTGTTTGCAACTTGGAAGTACCAGGCTCGCAGCCTTAGGAATTGAAATGCGGGCCAGACAGATGACAATTATTTTTGTCGGACAGGATAGAACCCGCAAGATGTAAACTCTTTCAAGAGTGTGCAGGAGGCTGGTCCAGAACGTGGCGATGTGTCCCGCACGCATGCCGAGCAAAGAGGACACCGTTTTGCTTTTAAGAGAACAGGCAGCCACAGAGCAAACGGGAGAGGAGCCAACGCTCTATTTTTTTCCGCTGGTAGTTGCCTCACCACGCGCGCGCACAACATGGCGGAACATAATACCACCGGAGAAAGACGAGTCGTCCAGTGGGCAGGAACCAAGGCCATCCAACATGTAGAACTAAATCGACAAAACAGGAGAGGCCATGACGTTACGTTTTTGAAGCCGTAAATGCAGCCTTGTTGGTGTGCCATGTGCCTTTGTGCCTCCAATCAGCTCGCCGGAGTAGATAGGCGCGAGCTTTGGACTTGCATTGCTACGAGCCGGCGGAAGTGTGTGCTCCTCACGCGCGTCGGGGCAGCTTGCGAAACTTCTGTAACAGTTTTAGTGGAGCAGACGCGCTCCTGTGCTTTCCCGTGGCCCGTTCAAGAAGAATACCCATAGGCGGTAAGTGTTTAGTTTTCCGGGGGGGCCCCACCAGCTTTCCGAGCCCTATGTGTATTTATTGCGCTTGAAGAGACTTCATGTGACCTCGAAGAATTGTTCAATGAAGTGACGGCCTTATATGAGAATTTACAAGACCTCATAGTAGCAGACAATTTAATGTCACAGCCTGAGTCCTCTTCCACCCCCAAGATTGTGGCGCCTCTCGGTGGTGTAAACTACATTCGTGTAAGTGTCGTATACTTCGCTATCGATAATACTGCTTCGCCTTTCTGGCGAAACTACAGCCTCTTTGTGTCTTTTTTTTCTTTTTCTGTAAGCCCGAGTATAAGTGCTCCTGCCCATGACTGCTGTTGACTCTGATTTCGAGTGAATCCGGCTTGGCCTCATTTCGGTTACGGAGTGAACTACACAACTATCATGCACCAAGAGTTAAAAAAAAGAACAGTTGCGTTACTCGAAGAACATCTAGTGTATATTGTTTTCAATACAGTGGACTAGCCTTCATTAATTCTTTGGTTCCTCCAATTTAATTCGACAACTGGAATTAATTATCTAATTCGAGAAGTACTAGCATAATTATCAAAGTATCAATGAGGCATTTGCAGGCCGCGCCTCCAAACTGAATCTAATTGCTGTGTTTTCAGCGACGTACTAATTGCGCGTTACTTTTTCTGACTGGCAAACAAACTTCACGAAATATGAAAATATCACGTGACTGCGTTCCCACGTGCATCATGAAGCAGCGCCCCCAAATAAGTTAATTGAAAGCAACTGCATTGCCTGTCGCAAACACGAAGAGGCACCGCATTACCGTGATAATGGTACGGAAGGAGCACCAACAGCTGGTATCGTGGCTTTGCAGCTGTGCCTTCCTACTTACGTCACACTTATTATAAGTCTCTGAAGGCCGACTGATGACATTGATAACAAAAGCCCCTTGCAACGCAGCTGAAGCGCCGCTATGGCCACGCACGAAGCGCGAAAAGTAATGGAATAGGCATAGCATATTTCAAAATACCGGCTTTGCTCGTACCACATCCACAGTGTGCGCGCGCAGCTACGTTTCGCGCCAGAAACATGCTTCGGACTCAAGCCCAATTAAAGCGACCGTTTAAGTTTTCATGAGAGTGTATACGTGCTCCAAAAGATAAACGCGAAAGAAACAGACTAGGAAGCGACCAACGTGCTGAGAAAAGGCAATACCGATGCTTTCAGGAAAGTAAATAAACATTACAAAATGAGCCGAATTGGCAATCGGGACGCCTGCATCAAAAAAAAAATACATCAGATTTCAGTGTGCCCTTATTATCTATGAATTCGTAAGCGCCGTTGAACACCAGATGCTGCTATAGAGGACGTGTTTGAATAGGTCTCCTTCTCCAGCCACGCAGTACTGCATCTGCTTTATCACAACTTCATTGACTTTCTTGATGACTGAAGCTCGAATTCTACGGCAGGCATCCATTATCCTTACCTGGAACTGATCTGACGTCCGTCTTGATCAAGTAAGCAAAATCTTTCACATAACCCCAAAGAAAGAAATCGACTGGAGAGAGGTTAGCTGATTTAGCCGGTCAATTTACAGGCCCGGGCCTTCCAATCTATTGTGCATAAAAAGTCGCATACAGCCAGTTTTGCACAAGCTCGGCTGCTGCTGCGTGCGGGTGCCCCATCTGGCTGCTACCACAGGAGTGGAAGACATGACAGCGGGACTTCGCTGAGAAACTCATCTATCACTCTTTCAAGGATTTCGTCCACGTAACGTCAGTGTGTGGTCGAAGAAGACGGGACCGATTATAGCAACGGCGTAAATTCCGCACCACACATTGAACAACCAATGGTACTGGTGCCGATCGCGCTTTACCCGGAGTGCATTGAAGTCACTTCAATAGTGCGCATTATGTAAATTTACCTGGGCGTTTCTGCGAAAATCAGCTTGATCTGTGCACATGATTTTGCTCAGAAAGTCCGGTGACGCACCGACTTATGTGAGGACCCAATTCGAAAAATCTAGGCGATTCTACAGGTTCCTATCTTCGAAGCATTGGTGCTGGTTAAAGTGGTACAGGAGATTTAGAATTAAGGTGATTTAAAGTGGTACGGGCAGTCATTTAGAATCCTCCAAACTGATGACGTATGCTCGTACCTGGGTGGCCACTTCCCGCATGCTAGCATGAGGGCTTGAGGCCATAAATGGCGGAAGACATGTGCGCAGGCTGGGACTCTAAGATCGAATCCTCCGCCGCTGTTTCTTGAAGACGCAGGTTTGTCTCAGGTTTTCATCATTGTTGATGACATTGCTGATGAGTCGATGCGTTGGTCTACCGGCACACTTCCTTGACGAATATATATTTGCCGCCTTCCTCCTGTTGCCATTTTCAGCTCCCAAGTCAAGGATCATGTTTTCCTTTTCCTCATCATGTTTTCCTCATTTCAGAAACACATGGCGACTGGGACGAAACAAAACGCACCTCTAAACATTTGAACTCGCGTTGTCAATTCGCGTTTGTGGTGATAGGTTTCGTGGCAAAAAAATGCCTATGCAGTTTATCTATACGCTAAGACAATAGCTATCGCAGCTTGTTTCTAACTAACACCAAATGCAACGTGTTAATCCGCCCGGGCGCACCATATAAGGCACAAGCTCGATCACGATGTTTTGCTCGATTTCGTCCTGACTAATTCTGAGGGATAATGTTCGAAGGCATTCCATTATGACGCGGGTGGGAGCGCAGTCACTTTGTATTATCTATATTTCGCAGGGTTTAATTATCAATCGTAAAAACTTAGTAAAGGGAAAATCGAACATCCACCCGTTCGTAGCAATTGCTACAAAGGAAACCCATACGGGTTCCTCGAAAGAAAACCTCGCAGCTGAAGAAAATTTGTCCTGGTCTGGGACTCGAACCCGACACCACCGCCTTTCCGGGGCATACACTCTACCATCTGAGCTAACCAGGTTGCTAGCAGAAGGCAGGGCGAAGTCGAATTCGTCAACACCTAGAAAGAAAGGGAACATTTTGACGTAATAGTCCTGCGGAAACCCGCAATGAGGAGAGAAGTAATTAATAAAGGAAAAATGAGACGTCCACACGTTCGCTGCAATTGCTACAAAGGAAACCTATACGAGTTGCTCGAAGGAAAACCTCGCAGCTGAAAACCTCGCAGCTGTGGCTGTGGGAACTTTAAGTCTTGAGAGTCGGAAGAGGAGGAACACCAATGCACACCCAAATGTGAAGCATGCGGCGGTCCCCATATCACCGGGGATAGGACATGCTAACAACGCTGCCAGATCCCATATATTGTTAGGCGTCGGCGTCGAAGGCGACGACAAATGGAGCGAAAAGTACAGATGGCCAGCGGCGAAGACATCATGATCTCCTACGCACAGAGCTCGGCGACACCTGCGGCAGCGTGTGGTGGCTCCACCCTGCGAGCCCGCTCACAATCGAGGGGGCGCTCTCGCTCCAGGAGGCGAACCGGCTCAGGGAAACGCGGGAAAACCAGCGCATTCAGATCGAGATCCCGGTCCCGGTCCCGCTCCCAGCCCGCGAAGCGGGCCACGTGGGCCGACAAAGTCAAGGGCTCCGGCACAGCGCCGTCGATGGGAAAGAAGACTACGACGGCCAAAGGAGCACGTGGTGACGCACTGTCAGAGCAAGTGAATGATCCCCGAATCCAATCACTTGAGGCGGAAAATAAACAGCTCAGGCGCGAACTGTCAGAGCTTAAGGAGGCCTTAAGTAGCATTAGAGGGCAAATCTTGAACCGCGATGAGGATAAAATTAACGCTCTAGGCCCACTTGCTGGCAAATCCAAGAGTAACATTCCCAAACCAGAACCGGTGAGCGAGACAGAACACGAGGATGAGATGGCTGAGCCGAGCGAAGCCACAGCTACCACCGCCGATCATCCTGCCAAAATAAACAGCAGAGGCAAGCTAGCTGTCATAGAAAAGACCCTAGGACGCATGACGGAGATGCTCTCCGTGATGGAGACGAGATTAACTCAACTAGAGAGACCCAAGGTCCAAGCCAAAGGCAGGCTTACGGTGTCGACAGTGCAGAATCAGGCGAACCCGAACCCCGAAAGTAGGGCTAAAGGGCTAATGGATAATTCTCAGTAGACAAAATGGCGAACACAAATAGCAACAATCTGAAAATCTGGCAGTGGAACTGCGCAAGTTTCCAGAGGCGCAAGGCCCCATTGGGACAGCTTATCAGGTGTATTGCGGACAAGCCGCAAGTTATATTGTTACAGGAAACGCTATGTAAAACAGAAATTTCCCTCTCGGGGTACCGCACGATAGCATACAGGAGAGAAAAGGGCAGAGGTATCGCTACCCTAATCAGAAAGAACATCTCGTTCGTTGAGCACGAGGTCTGCGCGTACAAAACGGGCCTCGAGGTCCAGTTAATAGAGATCGTACCCAAAAGAACAATCAATTCTAACATTTTCATTCTCAACGTGTACAGCGCACCCTCGGACAGGAAAAGAGACTTCAAAACATTACTAGCCACCACGTCTAGGGCGGCGAGAAGCGCGCCTCTCGTTGTCGCGGGTGACTTTGACGCACCCAATACGGAATGGGGTTATGGCTACAAAAGTGCAAAAGGAAAGAACTGGGCCTTCAACGCTGCAGAGCTCAGCTTAATACTCGTCACAGACCGAAGGCTCCCCACCAGATCCGGTAATTCGGTCCGTCGAGGTACGACCCCCGATCTCACCTTCCTCCGAGGTATCGAAGGCACGTGGGACAACCTCCAGGAGGGGCTAGGCAGTGACCATTACATACTTGAAATTCTGTTGCGTATCAAACCCAGACCACCCGCGAGATATGAGTATGTGGACTGGTACCTTTTTCGAAAAATCAGAAATGACACAGTCCCGCCAGACGAGACGTATGCAGATCTGCTAGAGAATCTGAACTTGGCAGTTAAAGAAGCAACCAAAGAAATCATTACGGATCTTGAAGTTCCTAAAATGGACTCGAGGCTCGCTCACCTTCTGGAGGCCAAACACGCCCTCTCAGCCAGGTGGAAGACCCAAAAGCTTAATCGTAGACTAAGATCTAAAATCACGCTTCTTAACAGGAAGATTGAAACCTATTCGGCCCAGCTCGCCCGGCAGCAATGGGATGAGACGTGTACCAAAACGGGCGGGCGTATGCGAGGCTATTCTTCGAGGCTATTCTCTCTTCCACTATCGTCGTGGGTGCCACTGGTACTTTATAAATCTTTATAGAACTCCTCGGCCACTTGAACTATCTCATCCATATTAGTAACGATATTGCCGGCTTTCTCTCTTAACGCACACATCTGATTCTTGCCTATTCCTAGTTTCTTCTTCTTCACTGTTTTTAGGCTTCCTCCGTTCCTGAGAGCCTGTTCAATTCTATCCATATTATACTTCCTGATGTCCGCTGTCTTACGCTTGTTGATTAACTTAGAAAGTTCTGCCAGTTCTATTCTAGCTGTAGGGTTAGAGGCTTTCATACATTGGCGTTTCTTGATCAGATCTTTCGTCTCCTGCGATAGCTTACTGGTTTCCTGTCTAACGGCGTTACCGCCGACTTCTATTGCGCACTCCTTAATGATGCCCATGAGATTGTCGTTCATTGCTTCAACACTAAGGTCCTCTTCCTGAGTTAAAGCCGAATAACTGTTCTGTAGCTTGATCCGGAATTCCTCTAGTTTCCCTCTTACCGCTAACTCATTGATTGGCTTCTTGTGTACCAGTTTCTTCCGCTCCCTCCTCAAGTCTAGGCTAATTCGAGTTCTTACCATCCTATGGTCACTGCAGCGTACCTTGCCGAGCACGTCTACATCTTCTATGATGCCAGGGTTCGCGCAGAGTATGAAGTCCATTTCATTTCCAGTCTCACCATTCGGGCTCCTCCCCGTCCACTTTAGGCTAACCTGCTTGCAGAAAAAGGTATTCATTATCCGCATATTATTCTGTTCTGCAAACTCTACTAATAACTCTCCTCTGCTATTCCTAGAGCCTATGCCATATTCCCCCACTGACTTGTCTCCAGCCTATTTTTTGCCTACCCGGCAGTGAAGTCGCCCATCAGTATAGTGTATTTTGTTTTGACTTTACCCATCGCCGATTCCACGTCTTCATAAAAGCTTTCGACTTCCTGGTCATCATGACTGCACGTAGGGGAATAGACTTGCACCACCTTCAATTTGTACCTCTTATTTAGTTTCACAACAAGACCTGCCACCCTCTCGTTAATGCTATAGAATTCCTGTGTGTTACCAGCTATTTCCTTATTAATCAGGAATCCGACTGCTAGTTCTCGTCTCTCCGCTAAGCCCCGGTAGCGCAGTACGTGCCCGCTTTTTAGCACTGTATATGCTTCTTTCGTCCTCCTAACCTCACTGAGCCCTATTATATCCCATTTACTACCCTCTAATTCCTCCAATAACACTGCTAGACCCGCCTCACTAGATAACGTTCTAACGGTAAACGTTGCCAGGTTCAGATTCCAATGGCGGGCTGTCCGGAGCCAGGTATTCTTAGCCCCCTCTGCTGCGTCACAGATCTGACCGCCGCCGTGGTCAGTTGCTTCGTAGCTACTGGGGACTGAGGGCCGGGGTTTGATTGTTGTATTCATATAGGAGGTTGTGGCCAAGTACTGCACCAGGGTGGGCAATACTGCTCTGGTGAGAGAGTGCGTTACCGGTTCTGGTCACCAGGATCAGGCCGCACTCATGGCCTGTTTGTGCAATTTTCTCAACACACGGTTTTTTTTGTATTTTCAAGAGGAGAATTGCGCGGCAACGGGATTTGAACCACGGTCCTCTTGCACGGGAGGCGGATACTCTACCTGCCACGCAGGAGTAAAATTAAAAAAAATTAAATTCTGGGGTATTACGCGACAAAACCACTTTCTGATTATGAGGCACGCCGTAGTGGAGGACTCCGGAAATTTTGACCACCTGGGGTTCTTTAACGTGCTCCTAATTCTAAGTACACGGGTGTTTTCGCATTTCGCCCCCATCGAAATGCGGCCGCCGTGTCCGGGATCCGATCCCGCGACCTCATGCTCGGCAGCCTAACACCACAGCCACTAAGCAACCACGGCGGGTCCCGCAGGAGTTGTACGCCTCGTTTAACCTACAGTGGTGCCCTATTTGATCAGTCAAGGCGGACCAATCTGAGCTCGGTTATACCGCACGGATGGCACTCCGCTAGAGATTTATGACCTGCACATGTGTGGCCATACATAATTGAGGTTATATGTAATTTTTTTAGGGAGGGTTCCCGTACAGTGATAAAATAAAGGAAAAGACATTAAAAGGAAAGAAAAAAAGGGGGAGGAACATAACAGGTGAGTTCAACTCGTGACCATTGGATGTTACCTGGAAAGAGCTCAGTCGGTTGGTTCGTCAAGCCCCAGGTTACTTTCAAGCGCCATAGCTCCTGCTCCGAGCCTCACACTTACGTGAAAAGGGACTGATGTTGTCCGCGATATTATGAGTGGTTGGTGGTTGGATATATTACGAGTGGTTGGAAGGCATACTGTCTTAGAAAAATGGCCGCCCGAGGAGAAGAGCGAACTCGAGCGGCTTTAGAGACCAGGAAAACTGCGTTAAAATATTTAGACTTGAGGGAAAGCTTCGTTAACAAACTATAACACGGTAATCAGCACTCGAATACGACGAGAGAAATTATTGAGACGTGGAAAATTCCCTTGAAATAAATATGGTTTGCGAGACAAATGCTTGTAAGTATTGCACCTCTTAAAAGATGAGGGGGATTATGCGCTCACCGAGAGGGCATCGTCCGCACGAGACCACCACCAGGCACCTTACTGAGACGTGGAGGGCTCTGCATCCGGAACAAAGCCTCCCTTCTCCGCCGCCCAAGAGGGGAAAACGCGCTTTCCGAACGCTCAAGGTTGCGCGGACATAGTATAACTTTGGCGTCTAGGAAAAGCTTAAACAGGTGAGAGGGCGGCACGCATAGCGTGGGAAGCTAGCCGCCAAAATAACTATCTCAAGGAGTGCTGCTGGCGAGGGCGAAATACCTTCGTGTAATTGTAATAACCCTAACAGGACTATTTTCGAAAGAAAAAAGGAAACGACCCAGAGGGCTATACCACGAGAGCTATGACTGATAATTTTCTCTCTCTCTCTCTATATATATATATATATATATATATATATATATATATATATATATCTTCATCTCATCTATGGGATCGCATGCACGCGCTGTTGCTTTGTCTTTACGTGTAGTAATTAAGAGAGCCAGTTTAAGGGCGGAGAAGGAAGGCAAGGAAAGTCTCTGAAGCAAAATTGCGGCGCCGTGGTTTTAAAGCACACCCGTGGTAGAGAAACAGAAGGCGATATAAGCGTGCGTGGCCATGTTACGCACACGACAAACTGCCTTCAAATATTTAGACTTGAGGGAAAGCTTCGTTAACAAACGATAGCACGGCAATCAGCACTCAGATTTAATTATAACCCTAATAATAATTGTAAATTCATCTCATCTATGGGATCTAATGCGCGCGTTGTTGCTTTGTCACTGCGTGTAGTAGTTATGAGAGCCAGTTTAAGGGCCGAGAAGCAGGAAGGAAAGGAAAGCAAAATTGCAGCGCCGTGGTTTTAAAGCGCACCCGTGGTAGAGAAACGGAAGGCAATATAAGCGTGCATGGCCATGATACGCACACGACAAACTGCCTTAATATATTTAGACTTGAGGGAAATCTCCGTTAACAAACGATAGCAAAGCACTCAGCACTCGAATATAATTATAACCC